>NC_070605.1:67740572-68058649 GCF_027172205.1 Podarcis raffonei
TATTGACTGCTGTCTTGTTCTGCAATTAGGAACCTATGAGCTGTGAGTATTGGCAATATAATATTCCAGGGCCCAAGGATTCCCCTAGACTTCCAATATCTTGCCCCCCAACATGTCTGGCTCTACAGGGTTAACTTGCCTCTCCCGTACCCAGTACCTTCCTTATTTTGTGCATTAAGTCAAAACGTGAACAAGGAGCAAGTTAGTGTCTAGAAACTCATGCTTTGCAAATGGTGTTTACCTGAACAGAGGTGTGGCTATGTGGAGATTTTCCACATCTGGTCAGGGAGGTATGTGAAGAACCTCCTAAGAATTCTCAGCACCCAGGATTCCCAGGATTCTTTTGGTGGAAGCCATGACTGGTATAAGAGTGCTTTAAAAGTACCGGTATGTTGCAGATGTGACACCTTATTTTGGTCACCCATGTGAAGTGGAGATAAGCAGGAGGGTGGACCAGGCAATAACACTAGCATTCTGGGGTTTGCATCTTGGATCAGCCCAAAGCAAATATTAAGGAATGGGAAGTTAGGAGGACAAAGAGATTTCCTTCACCATCCTATATATACACACCAGCATAGTCTTGTCACAGGGCTGGGTGGAATGCTTAAATAGTTAACAAGAAGTGCTGTGATTATGTAAGTGTGTTTTAAAATCTTGGAGTGAGCATGAAGTCTCATTCCTAAGGGCATAAACTAACTGCAAACCAAGGAGGAGGGGGAGAAAAAACACACACATATCCCTTGTGGCGAGGTCATTCTATAAATGCCTGCTGCCAAGTCTGTAAAGTGCTCTGGAAGCTTTGGATGAAAAAGAATTCACAAGTATTTGGGGAAGCAGGGAGGGGGAAAAAGATTCTGAATGGCCTATTAGGCGTCCTATTAGGTCTTTCCTTCAAGTCTCAGAATGTCAGTCGAGTTGTTTACACAGTGCCACACCAAAATTATACAGCAAAAAGGAAAAAAGAGATACCCGAGTTTTATCACATGGCCATAGGAACCAACTCCTAGGGGCTGAGGTCCCCCCCTTGAAATTTTTGAGGGGTCCAGTTCCCCCACCCCCAAAAAAGTTGATGGGCATTGTCATTCAAATGGAGTGCATGTGTCGCATCATGTGATCAATAATTTGGGGTGGGGCTTACCTGTCCTACAATGTTTTATTCAGGTTGGCCCTCAACTGCAACTTATTTGTAACATTTCAAATTTGTAAAAGCATGAGGTAAACAGCTAGACAAGGAGACCTCAGTTGTGAGTTAATATGTAAAGGTTTGGGCTGTAGGTCACATATACAACAGAGCAACGAAAGATTCTTATTGAATGCTGCTTGTAGGTAGGCATGGTTCACAGGAAATCATTAGTGCACTGATTTGATTTGAATGTGCTAACTTATTTCCCATAAAGCTCCTGGAATTTGGGGCAAACAATGAGCACTTCTGGTGGAAGATTAGCCCAAGGTACTTAGGAACGGCTGAACTGGAGGTTTAGCTGCCTCAAAGTAATCTCATGAAATATATAAACTCTGGAATGAAGCTAATTAAAGCCTCCAAAATCCTTAACCCTACCACTTCAGAGAAGGGTTTGGGAAATCTTTAAGATCTTTAGAGAGAATTTAGTCTAGGTGCTCAGCTGAAAAGAGCACTGCTGAGAGACCCACTTCTTTGGGAGAATTTACTACAAGAAAAGGGGTGGGTGGGAAAACTGTTTGGATGAAAGAGTATAGGTGTTGGACTGTCACATATGTTTTCTGGCGATGTAGAAGGGAGAGATTCTGTCCCTAATGAGCAGATTCCTTGCTCCATTGTTTTAAGCCTGTTTAACGGCTTGATCATAGCCTTATACTCACTTTAAAAACAACACCCAAATGATTAAATGCCTTCACTGACAGCAGTACCCCAAGGTCTCAGGCATGCATCTTTCCCTTAGAGATCCTTTAACTAGAAGAGCATGCAAAACATGTGTTCTTCTGCTGAGCTAAGGCTCCCTCCTGCCTGGAAGAGGAAGAACTGGGCAGCCATTGATTAACCAGTGCCACTTTTCAACGGGAAGGGAATCACAGGCTGTGAGGCCTGATGTGGCCTTCAATATCTCTTTGTATGGCCCTTGGGACTTTTCCCAGGCTACATTTCCTCCCCAGCCACACAGCCCTCTTCACCAGTGGTGTCGCAACGGGGGTCGGGGGGGCGGTGCGCCCCGGGTTCCACATCTGGGAGGGTGACAAGGTGGCACCCCATGGGGTGCTTGCCCTGCCGCCCCGGCCCAGGCACGGTGGCACGAGCAGCCATTGCGCCACTACAGCCGCATGTGGAGGATCCTCCGTTCGTGGCTGCAGCCTTGAGCAGAGGATCCTGGTGCCAGACCGCTATGTACAGCGCATGTGCGGCATCACATGCATGCGCAGCACACATGCACTGTACATAGCGGTTTGCCGCTGGCGCTGCTCAAGCGCTGTATGGACGGCGGTGGGATCTCGGCACCAAGCACCACTGCCACCAAACCGCTATGTACATCGCATGTGTGGCGTCGCTACATACAGTGCATGCGTCGTACGCCGCCGCACATGTGCCCTATGTAGCGATGCCCCACCCCGGGTGTCACGATGCCTTTGTTCGCCCCTGCTCTTCACAAGCCACATTGACATTGGCTTGCAGCGTCCTCAAGTGTTTTCACCTGGGTGGAACGTATGCTTGAATTCTTGCTTGCTTAGATGGAGGATAGCTAAACTTGACCTTTATTTCTCCACCCTGTCTCTGGCAGCTGCCCATCACTGGCAAGTGGGGTTGCTGGAAGGTCTTCTATCTTAAAAAGAAAAAAAAAAGGTTTCCCATCCCTGCCTTTAAACCACACCTGAAGCAGCAGTGATACTTGACTTTGCTCTGACTAGCTGAAGAAAAGCTTTCTGAAAGTAATGACAAGGCAAGACTTTGATCATAATTTGTAATACGCCTTTGTTATGCTGGTCCCTTCCATATACTTTGGCTCTCATCAGCCTCTGGCATGCTTGCCCCAGTATGGCTGTTCTGAGGGAATATGGAAAACTAACAATGCACAAAAAACCCCAGTAATACAAACATACTTTTAGGGAAGGACAAAAAAAATACAGACACAGTAAACAATAGATATACTATATTTTAATAAGCTATTGCTCCTTGGTATTCTTTTTAAAGATTGTACTTACCACAATGAGAAGCAGCTCAGAATTCTGTTTTTGATCAAGCAAGGTAGCCCTGGATTTCCACAATCTCAAAATAAACAGTTATGTGTTTGTGTTATAGACAAATCTCTGAATATAAGACGATTAGGGGCAACCTAATCAGGGATTATTGTTAATAAACTTGAACTAAGCCACACGTGGTTAGGTAGCAAGAAACTGACCCAGTAATATGACAGCTCCCGTGGAAATGAAATCTTAAATACAAAAATAAAATTAAAAATGCACATGAACAAATATACTCTCTCTATTCAAGTGGCATAATCATGCACTGTGATTATGAATAATAAATAACAATAATTATATTTATAAAGCAGCCTGCACATATACTATGATGGCACTTGTGATTCAATGAGCTGTTTCATCAAGCAGAGTATGATTAAATGAAAGAACACTTATTTTAAAAGGACATTTTAGAAAACGAAACAGGGAAGGGAAAGGATGAAAAGCATATCTGTACTATTTTATATTTTCCAAACCTGTTGTTTCTTTAGCCACTGATTTGTCCAGGCCACTAGACTTGCCTGTTCTTATATAACATTTGACCCAGTCACAGAGCTATACATGCCCTCCAACTGTATACATGTCTACTCAGAAGTAAGCAGGCCTACTGAATTCCGGGGGACTAACTTCCAGGTAAGTCTGCATAGGAGGGAACAGAAAATTTACCAGTCTGGGGGTGGGACTAGTGCCATGTTGAATTTTGGGGATGTGTAAAATTTTAGCTGCAAAATTTGTTTGTGGATGGCATTACAAAAATGTTCACAAACCTTGCACTCTGCATCCATAGGAGACCATCTCATTTGATTAATGTGCACTAGGGCTTTTTCTGCGGTGTTGCCCCAAAAGTGGTAAACTCACTCTCAAGAGATTAAGTTATCACCCTCTCTTTAATTAACCACTGTTAATTGAAAAGATTCATGTTTAAATAAGCTTTTGAGTCTGTAACTGCTTGACGTGTTGATTTTGAGACCTGCAAATTTGCGTGTTGTTGTTTTGGCTGCTGTCTCTAGTTTGATCATTTGTGTTGGATCGCAGTTGGTTGTTTTGTGGAGGGGAGAAGTAGGGTACATTTTAAATAAATAAATACACAATTATAGCCGTAGTCACTAGAACTAGGGAGTTGGCTAAAAATATAGGTGCTCTGTAGGTGAATTTACATTTAATTCTTGGAAACCCCACTTCCAAATTGGGCCCTCTGCACATAAGAACTTCTGTATAATGTCTTGTTTCACTAGCAGAAGAGGTTTTGGTTTTTAGCACATGTTGCCTATTCAGACGAGCCAGTTTGTCTCCGGCATTTTTTTTTCTTTTTTTCTTTCAATATTTGATTTGCAAAGGATTGAAATGATTATAAAGAATTGTTTTGCTCAAGAGACTCTGGACTTACAACACTACAGAACTGCCATTTACTAGGATTTTTAAAGGACATCATTACATAAATATCTAGTGTGGCAGTGACTCTTCTTGTTTCAACTGCCCTTGAAACTTGAGCTTATAATGTAAGCACAGGGCCAGGACTAGCGTTGTCTGAAGATTAGCAGTCAATCAAAGAGCCCCTACAGATTAAAGCTGCATCAAGGTAGACCTGATCTACCTTGGTATTTGGTAGGAAACAGCTCAATCCATAAATTCAAAGAGGGAAAACAGAAGGATAGCAGCTGGCGAAAAAAGATTACTTTTCTCATTCCACAGTACATCACATTGTACTGCAGCTCTCAAAGTGAGAACAAATTATGACTAAATGTTCAGTGACTGAGGGATTAGAGAGTTCAGTTTAATAAACAGGCAGAAGCCCTGGTAATTCCTAGTGAAAAGAGACTTTAATAACTCGCTTTGGATACGTTGATAACAGGAATAGGCGAGCGCTATAATAGAGACAGAGTGAAAAGTGACAGTCATTTTCAAACTTGCTACTTTGCCGAATGATTGAATCTCAATCATTCAAGTCCAATGAGCTCTTGAGTCTGATGGAACAGGGAAGCAGCCATCACTAGGAATAATGTACTTGTATAAATAACTTTTCTTATCTCATGAAAAGTTCCTGTTTGAGCAGCAGTGCTTTAGTCTTCCTTGTTGGGTACAAAACAAATATATATTCTCGTGCACTTAATGATTCTTTTCAAAATGCTTCCAGATAGCTAAGGAAGGAGATGGCTTACATTGTTAACGTAATATGTGCAAATGTGGGTCCAGTGGCTTTATTTGTACATTCAATATTTGGCCTTCATTCAAACCGCACTTGATTAAAGCTTTGAAGCCTTACTACTTTTAAGCATTAAGCAATATGATCTGAATATGTATGTACAGCAGGGCGGGTCCAAGACATGTTACTACCTGAGGTGCAGCAGCAAATGATCTTCAATCTCCCTCAAGAGTCATGCCGTTTTGTATCCAAGGTGGCTGAGACAGAAAATTTCACAATCCAGGATTTGTGCAATCCCTTCCTGACTGTAAAAATACAGCAACAGTAAATTGCATAGCTAACAATATGCTCCCCTTTCATGATACCCCAAATCAGCTGCCTGAGGCAGTTGCCTCCCTCTGCCTAATGGTAGGGCCAGCTCTGTCTCACAGCAAACCTGTTCTCTGCCATATATTGGGCGAAGGTTTGGTACCATTTCCAAAATCTTAGTCTTAAAGTATTTAAATGCAGGCAGCAGAAAAATAAAATCCTCTTGTTTTTAAAATTAAGGACTTAAAAACCAAAACTCGTTTGTCTAGAAATGACAGGGAAGGGTCAGAGCATCTTCTATGCATGCAGAAGATTCCAGGTTCAGTTGTCGGCTGGGAGAGAATTCTGCCTGCAATCCTGGAGGGCTGCTGCCGGCCACTGCAAAAGATACTGTGCTCGGTGGTCCAATGGTCTGACTCAATATAAGGCAGCTTCCTATGCTCCTATTTAATTATTCTTTCTAGCTTTACATACGTTCAAGAAAATGGTTTGCACGATGTGCTGTGGAAAGAGTAGGTTCAATAGCCTGCAGTCCTTTCCCCCTAATTATGCCAGGTCAAGATTGCATATGATTTGGCCTATGCACATTGGACTTTGTGCTCGTAGGCATAGCTGATATGTCAGTTCTAATGTGCAGAGGAGTGCCAGGTTTGTAGGCTGGTATGAGCAGAGGTGAGGCAGGCTTGGCACCAGAACAGAATTGTCTCCCCTGCCCCATACTGTACTCTTACTTGCATATGAATATGGGTAGTGTAGATCTGTGTTGCATAATTTACGTATTATTCAAACTGTTTCCTAATGATGCACACCTTCTTCTGGTTTTGTTTGGGAAATGTACTAGTTAGAGGTTTTTGAATGTCTTAACGAGATAACGCATCTGGATGCAAATCAGTGGCGCACAAGGCTTCAGCATGCAGCTGAGCACAGACTTAGGCTGGGAGTGTGTCTGAGAAGGCAACTGAAACTCTGAGCTTCCCTACAAACTGAGATGGGCTTGTAATGGGGTTCAGAGTTCAGTTTCCTCAGAATGAAGGTCAGCAGAGACTGGGGGGTGGGGGAAGCCCTCTGAACACTGAGGGTCCCTGGCCTCTTCAAATAACAAAAAACAGTAAGAACATTCTTTCGTATCCCTGTCTCATCCCTTCCGTCGCCCATGCCTACTAGTGCTATGTGCTACATCTTGTGACTTCAATTTGCTCTGATTTCTGAGTTGTTGTTTCTTCCATCCCTGTCAGGAATGCTTCTAACAACAAGCCCCTGACAGTTTGCACTACTGCTAAGTAACTTCACTTCACATACCTCAGTTACTTAAAGCTAACAAGCCATGCATGTTTCTCGCCGCCAAAATTCCTCCACAACATTACAAAACTATTTCCATGATCCTTCAAAGCTTTAGGAGGCAGGGTGTGTTTCTGTGTGCCCAATGAGCTGATGGCGGGCATTTGGGCCCTGGTCAAATTGCCATCTTTGGAACTTTAAATAAAACTACCAGATGCTAATTCTTGCCTTTTAGTTGTGTGGTTTTTAATTGTTCCCTTTTGTTTTGCATGGAACTCTATGGGTATCGCTGTGCTTGTGTTTTCACAAGGCAAGTCAGCGCAGCTGTGAACAAGTGTATAATTGCATCTTTAAAAATAAAATTCCAATGTGTTTGAAACAAATTCAACAAACCTACCTTCCCCTACCAGAATTATGGGGGATGTTAGGAGGGCCATTAATGAAATCCACAGTCAAATTGTAGCATTTTAAAGCTAAGTGGGCTTCCCTGCCCCTATAATTCAAGCCCTGCCTTGTCTGCCACATTCAGAATCCTCTGTTGAAATCACAATTCGAAAAATGAATTGTTTGTGTCTGTTGCATTGCTTGAGAACTTCAATGTAACTCAAGTTGAAAAGTTTTGCTGGGTTCTTTCATAATAAAATATGTCATGAAACATTAAAGCAGGGTTTGTTTAATTGTGTGTCGTTTCTTGCGTATTTGGTCCTTTAGGCATTATAAACAGCCAAAGCCTGTCTCTTCCTCTCTCTCTACCGACACTTGGAACGTTTCTCTTTGCAAAACGAGCGCTCCCTTTCCATAAAAAATGAAAGCCTTGCAACCAGCACCAGGGCACTCAAATATCATTGGAGAATTGAAACCTGTCACACTGCATTCCATAATTTTCCAGCATCACAGGAATGATTCACCCTGATTGAGACTGCAGGCAAGTGACAAAATACTGCTGTATTAGCCAAATAATAAAAAAAGCAAGTTTTGCTTGTTTTGTCTCATTTTTAATCCATCGTACAGTGGTACCTCAGGTTAAGTACTTAATTCATTCCGGAGGTCCATTCTTAACCTGAAACTGTTCTTAACCTGAAGCACCACTTTAGCTAATGGGGCCTCCTGCTGCTGCTGCGCCACCGAAGCACGATTTCTGTTCTCATCATGAAGCAAAGTACTTAACCTGAAGCACTATTTCTGGGTTAGTGGAGTCTGTAACCTGAAGCGTATGTAACCTGAAGTGTATGTAACCCGAGGTACCACTGTATAAGGAAAAGCACATGGAGATCATGAACCTGCATAAAAGCACAATTGACTAATGCAAAATCACTTTAAATCTCTTTGAGTTGTATCCAATTGTGCTTTTGTTAAAGCAAGCCAGGGCAACTGATTTTTGCAGACTGACCCCACACTTTGTTCTGGGGCCTCTTTCTCTGGCTTCTAAAAAAAAGGAGCTCAGAAAACCACGCTAAAATGAGTTGGGTGGGCTGCTGTCGAATGTCATATTGTCAAAAGTACCTTCTCTTGAATAGCTGAAGGTAGGAGATCCAAATGTCAGGCTGAGCATCAGAGACCTCTCACATCCGCATTTAAGGCCACAAAAAAGCATTTAACAGCTTTGTGCAAAGGTCTCCCAAGTTTAGCCTTCACTATTTGCAGGCACGGGGAAATTCTAAAGTTTCTGCTACGTATTTAGCCTTTCCTGCAAATTCCGTGAGCATTGCACCTGATCCACAGCTAGCGCCTTGTCGAACAAGAATAGCAAAGGAGATACAGTCCAGTATGCTCCTGACATAATTACCTTCTTTTTCATATCCTCTGTCAGTCAAGCTGTACAACCCTTTAAACAGCCACACTAAAAAATATTTCAAAAGGCTTTACCTGACGTCTGCAAAAGCAGAAACACTTGAAAACTTAATCCCGCTTGATAAAAGCTGGCTGTGCTGATTGATTTAAATCAGAAACACAGGATCCGGCTATTGGGTACAGAAACTGTGGAACAGTAAAATCAAATTCCCACCCATTTCTGTACAATGGAATGCAAGGGAATTTCACATACCTACTAAATATTTCATTGATTTTTACGGGCCATCTCCAAGATCTTAAGTTTGATTTACTGCACACTGCTTTCTTGAATATACTTTTGCATCCAAACTGCTAATAGTTAGGACTTAACAAAGTTATTAGTGAAATTAAAAAAAAATGAGCATCAATGCTACTGTTGCTGTTAGTAGTTTGGGGCAGAATAGTCTCCTTAAAAGATGGAGGAAAAGAACTGCATTGAATCTCGTTATTTTGAGAACATGAATGGAGCAGGAACGGTTTCCATTGGAGTGGCCTGTTAAAAGCATACAGTTAAGTAACGTTCAGCTGAATGTGCAAACTGCAATCTATAGAGCTGGAGAGGACATAAAATGTGGGTGTTTGCAAAGTGATCATGATGTTGTAGACACTGAATGATCAACAGTGAACTTGCTATTTGGAGATGAATGACTGAATGTTGTTCAGAGGATGATTGCTGCGGTTATTACTAGCTGGTTTATTTTTGGGATGGAAATCAGCTGTTTGCACATTGAGACCCCGAGACCACCCCCTCGTTGATGAATAAGACACAAGGACACAGATATTAGGTTAATGTTATTGGGCAAATTTAGGCCACAACTTTATTGGTTACAGAATGTGAGCGGTATTGGCTTAGGCATTGGAATTGACCAGACTATATCTGACTCCTGCCCATCATGCAGGGAGTCCAATAAAGGTCAACCACTGGTAAGGGGAGCCCCGTCGATGCAAGCCAACTTGAGCTCCCTCTGGGTTCCTGACGGAGTCATGGCATGGCCCTAGCCCAGCCCCAGACTTCAGACAAAATCCACACCCCCGGATTCCTTTCACGGAATACCCTTTAGCTTGGAGGGGCAGTTGATGGCCACACCTCCCCTCCTCCATCATAAGATCAATCAACGCCTAACCGCCAAACCTTACAAAGTTGTGACGATTGCTACGAGGTAGGTGAAAACCAAATGGCCCAAGCCAATTTGCCAAGTGGGAAAATTCCTACCAGGCCCCTCAATGGCAACCAGCCAAGGTCCATAGCAAAGCCAAATTTGAAACCTGAAAATAGGGAGGGAGAGCGGGGGGATCAAGGAAGTGAGCCAAGAGGAAGCTCTCCGGCTCACGCCTCAGTTTAAATGAGGCCGGCCACGCCCCCCCCCCCCAGCCAGTGGATTTGCTGGCAGGCGAATATGGCTGGGAAACTCCGGGGGATGTAGGACTTCGTCCCCCGCCCCCGGAGGGGAGTGGGTGGCCACGTGGTCCACCACAACTCCTCCCCACTGGGGAGTGGAGCAGATTTGTAGTATGTTCTGATAGCTTTTAGGCACTTACATCAATATGGCAGGTGGCCATCTCTGGGGAAATGTACAATTTCTTTAATGAGGCTGGTTGTTTAAGCGGGGCTGAGGAGCTTTGATACTGCAGACTTCCATCAACCCCAGCCAGCAAAGCCAGAAGTCAGAGAAGGTAATAGACGTGGCTAACTTTGGTGGATTAATTTCAGGGGGTCTACTCTGAATAGGACTTAGTTGAAGACAACCCACAGTCATGGCTTATTGTTATGCTTCTCAAGAAAGCAGGCATGACGAAACAAAGAGTAGTAGGTTTTGCCTCAATGCCAGGCTCTCTTGGCATTGAGGAAAAGACCCGATTGCCATCTTATTCTTCTGTTTCTCATTGTTTGGCACATGCTTTTTGTTGTAGCTGTTTTGCATGCAATGAACTGTTTTGCATAAAGCAAGGAACATGCGGCCTTCCAGATGTTTTTGGAATGGAAATCCCATCATCCCTGGCCACTGGCTGGGTCTGATGGGAGCTGGGAGTTCAGCCACATCTGAAGAGCCATAGGTCCATCCCTGGAATAAACAATTCCTCAAATATGCATTTTAGTGACAGAATTTGCTGCCAGCTTTCTGATTCGTATTAAGTCTGCCTAGGGCATTGTGGTTCAACCTTTCCAGTACTATGCCTACCCAAAGCAGTAGCAGGTTGTTAAGACAGTAAGCTTTTGCTTGGCATCGTATTCAATAATCAAGTTTTTCCTGTTTGAGCAACGTTTTTGGTCATGGCATCAGTTGGAGTACCTGTCAAATAATTTGTTGTACAGGAAACAAAAGCGTAGGAGGTGGCAATTGCTCCTGGTACTTGTGTTTGAACTCCATGGTAGTGATCAGTCACTACTTCACCCTGCAGGACTCTCCTAATGAATTAAGAGTGAGCTTGTCATTTCTATTCAGACAGACAATGAACTGCATACAAAGGGGGAAGAACCACCCATCACCTCGCTCTTTCATTTCTTGTTTCGCAGACCCTCTGCATGATCTGGTAAGTTTTACACAACTGATGCTGTTTGCAGGAATTTGTTTTTTCTTGGAGCAATTTGTCAATAGCACTATCGCTAGCAAGAAGCCCTGACATTCTGTTTTGAGCTTTTTCGGTGCTCCTGCCAGGGAAATGACACTCCCAATTTCTTGCTTTCCTCCCCAGGATTTGTAGAACAGGTGTTTGAGCTTTTCTTCAAGCTGTTATTACTTGGAAGTGATTTTCTCCTCCTCCTAAAGTAAGCTGTTGGTGTTGTGGGGCCACGGGCAGCTTATTTCTATATTGAGCATTTTTCATTAGTGTTCCTCGTAGTTGAGAAAGCATTTATTTACATATTTTATTAGCTGGTTGACTTCTGCCTGGCTTTCCAGAGATTAGGCTCTGTAGAGGAGAGGATAACTTTGAGAACTTGTCTTAAGAGGGGGGTGGAGGTAGGAAGTCTGGAGCATTCCATTGTCCCATTAGCTCATGAGTGTCTGAAACAGGAGCTCCAGTAGAAAAGGTGGGGAGAGTGAAGAGGATGAATACTTGAAGCCATTTCGGAGTATCCAGAGAACAAAAGGTTTCTCTGCTGGTTGAGTTTGGGCCACTGGTAAATCCTCCATCCAAATCTGTAGTATGGCATTTGGGCATGCAAGTGGAGGACTGAAAGCCCACCCCCACTGTAAACAGTGTGTGCGTCTCTGGTCAGAAGGGTCAGCGATAGCAGTAGCAGCTAGCATATACATGTTTTAGCAAGAATTGGCGCTGACCAATGTTTGGCTCTTTCAGGTAGAAACCCAATGCTGGTAGTGGAAGTTTACCTATTATCATGCTAATTCATGTATTCTATCTGCAGCTGATTCTTCCCAGTCAGTGCCAGGCCCCAGAACTAAGGAGGGAAAGGCAATACTTTATTTTAAAGGAAAGATGCTAGCGCACCCAAACTCAACACAACTAAGAAGGAAATGCTAAAAATGAACAAGTTTACAGCTGATTAAAGTGCTTTGTTGATGGGCAAGAGAGGGAAGGAACTGAAGTCATATGAGCTGTATGCTCTGGACTAGAGTTCATCAGCTCTCTGTGTAACCCAAATAATGAGATGATTGGGGTGATTTTGGTTGCACGCTCACATTCCTGAGTTTGAACATGCTTCTGAGTCATTCTGTGGCCTGTTTTTACAGGAAGTTAAAAGCACAACCTGCCCTCCTTATATTTTCTGAGAAAGAAATTTCAGAGTTCAAGAGGGGGAGGGGTAATGAAGTTGTTTTGGCTGAGAGTAGAGCATAAGTACCTTCTTTCCGTGAAAATTAAAAGCCAGAGCATGCTTGCCTTCACAGAGGGTACTTCCAGAAAATGGGTAGCAGTGGCAAGGAAAAGGTAAGATTGCCTAGATGCTTGACCTAATATTTGTCTGAACTTTGGCTGGTCATACCCAGGGACACTTTTCTCATGTTCCTCTTTTTCAGACCTAAGAGAACATGATTTTCCTAACATCCCAATATTATGCTTATTTGCTCAGAAATAAAACCTGCAACCCTTTGGTTCTATAAAAGGCAAAGGCATGTGTGCAGTGGGGGGGGGGGAGGCACACAACACAAACACAACCTAGCAGCATGTGCTAAAGGTTGGTTATTTGTATTGTACTAAAGTCGATGGGGCTACATAACTTGAAGAATTTTCTTTAAGTTACAAATGAGGTAGAATGGAAGGGCAATGTAATATTTCATTTTAAATACAATCTGCACTAAAGAGAGAGAGCAAGAAACGCAACTGAACTTTGAAAAAAACGTATGTCCAAACTGTGTCTGTTAAGAACTACAATGAACGTGTTTCCCCCCTTTTTGTTTCACAAATGCAGTTATTTATTTATAACATATTAAAATATAAAACATTGTCTATCTGATCGATTTTACATAGAAAATATGAATACAGTAATAAAATACTGAAAATATTTGAAGCACCAGACCATTAAGAGCATTAATTGGCATATGCTTATGAATATATTCTGAAAACATTTAACAAAGTGAAATTAAATCTAATCCAACTCACTGATAAGCATTTTAAAAAATATTAATCTGAGACTAGAATTATTCTATATTTTGTACTTACAGTTGACTTGCTGAGGAACTACAATAATAGAATTTAACTGAAGGTAATGCAACTGATGAGAGACCAATTAATCAAATTGTTTTGGCTTGTTTGTGAAATATGAAGTGACTTGCATAAGAAAGATATGTTTCTTATGATCAGCTGAAACCGTAAGCCAATACAGAACAAATCCATGGGCACAAAGGTAAATTCTATAAAAGCATTTCATACCTGTATAATTGAATGCTTGACTAAAATCACCTTGCATTATTATTGTCTAGAATATGTTCAATTTTATAAAAGTCAATTCAAAACCTTTGGTGAATGTTTCAGTAAAATGAGTAGGTAGCAAGAGACCCATCTTCCTAGGGTTTGGGATTTGAAACAAGGTGGCACTATATAGGAAGCCAGCAGACTCATAAAATTATTATAACAAGCCAAATAAATCTGCTGTCATCCTCTCTAATTTCAAGCTTAGCTAAATGAACATAGCCAAATTCTACACATTAAGGTAACAGTCAAATAGATATACATGCTTAAGCCTACTGAAACCAATAGCTGAAAATTGGTTTAACTTGTAAAAGTAAACTGCATTTCCCACAAAGTTATTACTAATAAATTAAAAATAAAATACAAGAACCCAGAAGAGTGAGCAGCATTATCAAGGTGAGATACACTGTAGTGGAAGAAGTAGTATGTGATATAAATTATGGCCTCAATCATGAGAGCTTAGTGCCACTGGAGTGAAGCAACATCACTGCATATGCAGAAGCTCAGCTACTCAGGGATTTTTTTTCCTTTACATAAAATAGGAACAGCTGAAGAGTGTAGCAAAAAGTGCCTATGTGCACATAGAGCTTCTCATACGCAGAAGGAAAGAGGAAGTCCCTGCACATGCTGTGTGCTCCAGAGCATAACCAATGAGTGCCTGATTGCGAGTACAGGCTGGTTTAGATTTTTTGCTTCAAATTATTCTACAGCAGAAAGAAGCGCTGAGAAGTGATCTTAGGACTGCATCTGCAAACATGACTTACTGCACCATGTATTGTTACAACTTGTCTGATTTACAAAAGATTAAATGTTAACCAAAACATGAGCACTCTTACTTTTAAATTTCATATAGCATAGTTATAGTTATGTAAAAGGAATGTTTAACTGGGAATGTTTTTATTCATCTTTTAGAATGCTTTCTTGTAATGGTTTTCAAAAAGCACTATTTGCAATTCCTCTGTATACCTGTGTCTTCCTACTTTTTTTCCATATCACACATGATTTACAACACATATTTGAGAAATTACAGGAATTATTCCAAACTTAATAACAAATAATAATTTATGGTGTTCTATTTGTTGTCCTTGAATTACAGGAGAACACCAACCTAGTGGGAAACTGACAATAAATTTCATGGCATAATATAGTTGCACTCCTGAACTAGCTAGTTTAGTTCTGTAGATTAAGACACACTGAAGAATGGAGAGTTGTGTTCCTGCACAATTCTTTTTCAGGTATCATGGTATATAGTAATGTACTATGGCATTCTTGGAAAAACTAACTTTTATTTTGGCTCTTTGGAACCACTGCAGGCATTTCCAGGCAATTATGGCTACAAGGTATTCAATGCAAAATAGTATAATCTTAAATATCTGTAATAATTTCAGGGGGGGAAGTGAGCAAGAATAAAGACCACCACCCCCCAGACTGCAGTTCTTCCATTTCAAACTGCATGAGCATGTGTATCATTTCCTTTTATGTACAAATAGCATAAATGAGGCTTTCCTATATTGTTACTAATTTGCACTTTCATTTCAAGGGAAATACATTTTATGCACAAATTGTTTTGATACATCTTGTATACTTCTGCATGACAGAAATAAAAGTAAAAATACATTAAGTCATAAACATCTTTTGTTCTGTAACAGTTATTAGGTTGCCCAGTGAAAATGACTCCTTTAATATCCTGTTTTACTTCCTGTACTTTAATAAATATCAACAAAGTCACTCTACTTGTTGATTAAAGGCATAGATCACAATCTTGTGATTCACAGTTTCTGGAGAGTCTCATATAGATCTCCTTTTTGGCAGTTTCATAGTACTGGTTCTTTGCCTTTTCCAAATGAATTGCAGAGAGGGCTTACCGTACAAAGCATTGCTACTTAGCTCCTTGGCGCATACAACAAGTAGATACAAAAGGTAGTACTGGCCAGTAATAGAAACATAAACAAGAGAGTCAATTGCTGGAACCAGACGCAACTATCAATCTGTTCTCGGAGTCTTTTATTAGCTTGCAATAACTGTGTTAGCTGGAAAGGGGGGGGAGTAAACAATAAATAAATAAATCACACAATTTTAATGCCTAACACGTATTTTATCAGTTAGCTGAAAATATGCCTATGTTCTACTATATAAGTAAGGCATGCTATGTGCTAGCCATACATTCAACATATACCAAGCTCATAGTACTTTCTTTATCACTATTACTGCTCCTCACATTAGATACTGTGGCCACTACATGGCCTAATGGCCAGTTACATAATTCTGTAAAAATTGTTCTATAAAAAAATACTTCATTTCTTTCTGTCCTGAATTCCCCACTATCTATTGCTTTTTAAAGAGCAGCTCCTTATAATACAGCAACAGTCACCCTGGAGGAGAGTCTCCAACCTTCAGTTCTTCAGGTTTTCAAGGACACTAAAGGCTACAGGAGGAAGGAGGATATTGAAAGCCCCCAATGCACTGCACATTCCTACAGATCCAGCTGGAAGCTATATATTAATATGCACAAGTGTTACCTGTACATGTAAATCTTCGTTCGTTTTTGCAGGAACATTGAAGGAATTTTCATTTATTGTTAAAGAAGAAGGTTTGCTGCTTTCCACAACATGACATCTTAACCTGGGACAAATAGAAACA
Organism: Podarcis raffonei; assembly: GCF_027172205.1. Taxonomy (NCBI): domain Eukaryota; kingdom Metazoa; phylum Chordata; class Lepidosauria; order Squamata; family Lacertidae; genus Podarcis; species Podarcis raffonei. The sequence continues at coordinate 67,756,849 of NC_070605.1, forward strand.
GCAGAACAGTGAAATGTAGTACAATTGTAAGAGGACATAGTTATTTTTCTTTCTTTCTCCAAGCCTCTTTTGCTTCATAGATTCCATTCCCTGCTGGTATTTGTTTCATATGTTCAATGATGCAGCCTTTGTTTCTGCTTCCCTACCTTGCCCCTGCCCACCACAGTGACCAGCAAAGAGAAGATCATTGTCAATTATAACAGTGCTGGAGTCAAAAGGAAACCTAGCCATACTGCTGAGGAACCAGCAATCAGAAGAACAAGATTACCTGCACAAAACATAAGTGGTAATGGTTTGGGAAGCTTGCATAAGCACTGACTAGCTACTACAGCGCTACGTGCTAGGGAGAACACAATCTGAAAGGGAGTGATGAGAACACTATTTTGGAGACTGGCTCTCATCTTTGGCTGTGCACATGTACTAGATTTGAAAGGGAAAGGAAGGGGGCTTGGAAGGGCAATAGATAATTCTGGCTGGATCTAGACACATCAAAGAAGCATTTCAGTTTAAAGCTTTGTAAATTTAAACAGGGAAAACAGGTAGAGAAAAACGGGACTCCACGTCGCCATCAGGTGGCACATTGTTACATAACACATATAAATCGCTTTTTCTTTACCAGTCTAGGTGAGTCCTCTCTCTTATTTTTTTTGTGTGTGGTAAAGCTTGCCATGCATGTTCTGCAGCTGGTCACACATGCTGCATTACTCTTCTCCCAGTAGCTTTTTCTGTTTTTCATGTTTAAAAGCTGCTCTGTACTCTAGAACAGGCAGTTAGTTACTGGCAACTTTCCTCTTTCTTCTTAAATCATTTTTACATATATACCATACTTGTAATTATAAACACCAGCAGTAAATATTTCAAAGAGCTGTATCTGTGCAACTCCTAAGGAAGGAACTAACAAGTCGTTCTTTATTTTATACCATGCCTATCAAGGGTGCATCTCTGGCAAATTTCACCTACCAAGATACTAAGCAATATGGAACACTTGTTTTCAGTTGCATAGGCAGCTCAATATGTCCCCCAAAACAACGTGAAATGCTTACCTATGTTCCATCACTTTGTTTCTTGGAACTTCCTTCCAAAACTGACCCAGTTCTTGTGTTCCTGTTCCAGAACACTGCTCCATTTCTGCTGCCATAATCAAGAAACGATCTTGCAGGGAAGCTGCACAACCTGTTTAATCAACATGACAATTTTACTTCCTTTGGATTTAGGCAGTATTTCAAAAGTTTATACACTACGAGCAAAAAAACCCACACCCTTGACTATATCTACATATACAAAAAGCTAGTTTGTTACTGAAGATATGCAATAATTAGAAGCACTGAACAAAATTTGCCAATTCACAAAAGAGTTATGAAAGAGTATAAGATAAATTCAGAGATTAAAATGTAAAACTATAAAGGCTGTACCTGCAAGAAAGCCACTTCCTGTCATCCTTCTGAAATCATGAAAGTCCCTCAAATGGGGCTTCCATGACTACAAATTTCACCCCTTCATAATTATAGGTGCCCCTCTTAATCTCAATCTACAAGGTACCCCTTGTAATTCGCAGACTTTATCTACTCAGCAAATTTTATTTATTTTGGTCAAATGTGGGCAGGTGATAGGTTTTTTAAAAAAACAAAAACCAAAAAAATCCCCATAACAGTAGCAGAGAAAGGCAGAAAGAATCATTTCTCCAAAGTGGGATTCAGACTTTGTGTCTGAATTGTGTGTGAATTGGGCTGTTTTCCAAAGCATGAATGTGGATTCAAATTGTATCTTGTAACCGGTGTTCAGATCTCATAACAAGCCCTGGTGAACATAAGCTAATTGTAGGTTCATGAAAATCCCCAAACTGATTTACAGCAGATTCATGGGGCATATAAATAATTTGGGATTAATTTATTTTACCATATACCTATCACACAGCTGTCCTAAAATAAATTCTTCTAAAATCTAGTTGCTGTAGTTTTTCAAACACAGGTGGTATACATTCTAATAGTCTCTCTCTCTCCCCCTTTCCACCCCCCCCTCTCTCACACACACTTTTGAAAGAATACACTACCTTTTACTTATTCATCCAACATTAAATATGCAGCCCAATTCCAGAATAAATAAAAAATAATAATTAAATGTTAATAGGATCCAGCATATTTTGAATTTTTAAATTCTCTAGGGCAGGGCTCAATATAATGTTTACAATATATACACACACAAAAAGAATCAAATGATATATATATATATGAGATATCAACGTCAATCCAAGTGCTCTCCTAATCATTCTAGAAAATAACTCAAATATCTTTATGCTACATCAGTGATACTGCTACTTATTTGAAATGATGTCCCTGAATGTCAAAATTTTGATAAGCAAAAAATGGTCATTTAAATAGTACACAAGTTGAATCCGAGGCCTCTTTAACAGTATATTTATTTGTTAATCAGGGGTCCCCTTTACCTTTACAGCTAACTTTTTGCATATTTACAGGAAGCATGATAAACAATAGAATTTTTAGAAACAGGCTAGTAATGATAGAGGTTTATAAAGAGATTGAGCAATGAACTTTATTAGGGTTTGTTTTGTTCAAATTTTGGCTTATGGAATTCTACCTATAAGGGACTGCAAACAGGCTTAATCTCTCCACTACTGGGGATGAGTGAAAGGTTGCACTGGGAGATTTGGACTAGACAGCAGCAGTCATGAAATCTGAACAGTTATTTGGTTTCACTAATGCTTATGTTCTAGTACATATACATAGAATTCCAAGCTTGCTGTCAGTAATGTACATTACAGAACTTGTTTATTTCATTCATACAATAGTGTACAAGATTTTACTTACCTCCATGAAGAGATACTATTATATCTAGTGATGTGCCTGGTTCACAGCTGCTGTTACTTGGCTTCACTCTGTACTTGTCAGGAGCAGTTGTTCTAACCTAAACAAAGTAAAAGTATTAAATGCTACCAGTTTTCTTATTTAACAAGGTAGAGGACTAGATTCTGCTCACAACTTGGCAGCGGGACAAAAACTTGATTAGTATTCTCCATTTGTGTTATTTTGCTTCTGAACACTAATCTTCTATTTAACTTCAGCAAAATACCAAACTTTACTCTCCCAAGTGTGTGTGTGGGGGGGGGGGTATCAACAGGCTTGGGGGAAGCTCAAAGTCTGCAACGATGACTTGGCATGCACAGTGGCCACATAATGCACGCTCTCTCTCTCTCTCTCTCTCTCTCTGTGTGTGTGTGTGTTTGAGAGAGAGAGAGAGAGCGCTTGCAATAGCACAAAGAGGGAAGTATAGGATGCAAAATCAGCAGGAGTCTTGAGAACCTTCTGCATGTTTACTCAACAGGAATATAAGCGTGCCAGACAGTAACCCTGAACAAGAACACTTCACACTAACCTTTGGTACCACTTATCAATAACCAATAACCAATGATAATACCCAATTCTTCTTAAATGTAATCTAAGCAATCACTGTAATGAATTATGTAAATTAAGCCAAAGATAACAATATACTCTTCTGCTCTCAACTCACTGTACTGCTAATTCTTCATTAGGACACCACAAGTTCTAGTATAATGGGAGAGTAAGATCTCCTCTCACTCTTTCCATGTAAGTTTTACACACGTTTCCACATTAGCTTTATAAACTGCATATCATGTTCTTCCTTGGGGTATCTTTCCTGAAACTTCACTGCTATTATCTGGCATTTCACTGCAATATTAAAGTGACAAACATGAGATCCAGTTATACAGTATAATATAAAAAATATATAGTTACTCCACCTTTAAGACCATTTATCTGGTCCTGGTTTGACAGTTTTGTCATAGAAAGTTATGGACACCTTCTGAAAACCATTTCATCAGCTATTATGGTTACTATTCAGTCAGGTTAATCACCACATAAACACAGTATTTACCTTATTATTATTTTTTATAAAATTTTTATTGGTTTTTCAACATATAATATAAGACAATACAAGCAACAAACACTGACAAACAAACATATAAACATGTATAGTTTCATATATTTTTTTCGTGTACCCAATTTCAAGGACTTCCCCATGCCTCCCTTTTCTGCATCCCTGTTTTAAACTTTTTTTCAGCAACCCCTGGTCTAAATTACTTATAAATTCCTTTCTTTAACCCTTTTCTTTCCTCTTGTCCGATCACAGTATTTACCTTAAATGCCACTGTATTTTTGGTCACATTTGTGAGAACGATCAAGCATTTCTTCTCTCCAGTTTCTTTGGACCCAAAATGCAGTTCTTCTGCTGGACTAATGAAAAATCACAAATATGTATTAAAGTATTTGCATTAAAGGTTTACAAACTTCATTCATTCTCTTAAAAATCAAGTTTGTGCTTATTTAGAACACTATCTCTCAGTTAACAGGCTCTAACCCAATCCTTCAACGTACACTGCTAAATGTCAAATACTTTTAACAGTCCTTTCAGTGAAATTTTCACTTGAAAAGCAATTCATACTTCTATTTTACTCATCATATCCAGGAGTCATTTTGTGTTCAAAGTTTTAAGAAATACGTGTTTGGGAAAATACACATGTATTTTAACAAAGTATTATGAAGCATCAACAAGCCAAGGGCAAAACAACTGTTTGTCATGTTTTGGGGTAAGTAATATATATATATGTATATATTTATGTGTAGTGTTACCTGACATGAAATCACATCACTAGTCCATCTAGCTCAGTACTGTCTACTCTGAACGGCAGCAACTCTCCAAACGCTTTCACAGCCCTACTACCGGATATAATTTTTAAATGGAAGACGGGCGAGACAGAATCTGGCTCTTGCGTATGAAAATTGTGAGCTGCAACACTTACGGCCAGCAGGAGCTTCCAAATAGCTGTATCAGTTCAACATTTTAAGAAAAAGCGAAAGTGTTTTACACATGCTGAGGCAAAGTCTGCTCTTACTATTTTATTTTGTAGCAAAAATATATGCACTTTTAACACTCAACTCAGTACCTGGGACCCAAAGAGCTATTTTGCATGCACTGAAGGCATGCAAGCAGTAGATTTGCATTCTGTAACACAACTGCTTTCTAAGCTTTCCTCATCTTTAAAAGAGGTTTGACACATAGCTTAGGGGACTGCTGCTAGAGAAACACAAGCCCAAGGCTTGGTGCACAGAACCAGTCAGGTGGCTCTTTGGATCCCAACAAATAGGCATTGCAATAATGAATTATGCACACCATCTTATCTGTATAACAACACTCACAATGCAAAATGAAATTTAAAATGTGGGAATATATTTTCCCCAAATTATGACGTTAGATCTGGAAAAAATGTTAGAACATTTCATCTTTATTATAATCTCTATTCCCCCTCTCCCATACCCAGAAACACATTATGAACCTACAGACACCTAAGTCAATGAGGTTACTAGCCTGCTGGTAACGGTATGGCTGAAAAGGTATGGAAAACTGCACTTCTACGCCAGGTGAAGATGAAGGGGTTTCACTCCTCCAGCAGTCTGCTTGGTTTCAGAGTGCTGTATTACTCCTCTACCAACCTGCTCACCTGCCACAATGAATTTCATACACTTGCTTGCCTATAGTATATGGAATTCCTGACTGCAATGTTGATGTATGTATATCAAATGCTTGGGTGATATACATGACATAACTAGGCTGAAATAATGAAATAATCCTTTCTTTTCTGGAAGACAAGTGGAAGTGATGAACTTATCAATCATTCATTTATAATCACATGAAGAATTTATTTTAGTGACAAAATCAAATGCTAGAAGTTCTGAATTATGTTTCTTAGGTTGGAATGTTCCTAGGCCATATTAGAAGTTTGTGTTCCAAAATTATCTTCAATTACCTGCTCAGAAACCTATGTGGTACAAACTTCAGATGTAATCAACATCACAATAATGCAACTGCTACAGATTTTCCCCTGCACACCCAAAATCTAGATTGATACCAGATTTGTATAAACAAAAACTTTAATTCAAATTTCTAATGAAACAGTCACATTTTCAAATGCTTTCAAATTCTTACGGCACATCAGGATATTTTCTACATATTTTATGTTACAGCTTATGTAAAAGTAAACATCTACACTTCAACAGGTGTTACAGTTCAATTTACAGAATTTTCTGCACTATACAAATTAACAAAGTAATAATTAAAATCAGAGCAATTTTGTAGATATTTTTCTCCACTTAAGGTACAGTATTTGACTCCCACACTATAACTACCTAACACTAACTGACTACACAATAGGATACTGCTGTGAGGGGTGGAGAAAAGCAGCTATAATACACTCATAAAATGTGTATCCATCACAACATATTCCAAATTCATCAGAAATCCAGGTGTCTGAACTTCTTTGCCAAAAGTACCCTGACTTCATCAACACCACCGTGTCCTTCGTAAAGAAACATGCGCTTCAGAGAAGACCTCTGAATTAGATGTGAAACAATTCTTAAAATATCAAATATATTTCCTTTCACATTCAAGTAATTTTCAAGACACAGAACAGCAATATTACAATATGGAAAGAACTACATTTTTAATGAAATTATTACTAATACCTGATGTGCAATAAAGGTCCTTTAAAAGTGGTTAGTGCTTTCTTTGCATTTTTTGTTTTGGAATCTTGTTTTTCACACTCTTCTGCTTTTGGAGTTTGTTCTGCAAAATTTGCCTAGGGAAACAGAAACAAGGAACACTTTTCAGGAATCAATTATATTTTACAGTTTAAGATTAAGATGCCTTGGTGTGTCTGAGGTTTCCTAGTCTTCCTCCAATTTTCTGCCCCACTCCATCACAACATTTATCAGAAATCCAAGCACAATTTTCAGCTATACAAATTAAACAATATTGTTTACATGTGTATTATTCCAACATATTGATGAACTTGGGGAATGGCATTTTGGCTGTTTCTGTTAGCTCTCATCTGACAGAAGATAATCATGTGGTGATTGATAATAGTCAGACAGATGGTCCGACTATTCATAACTCTGGAAGATAAGAGTGATCTGGGAGCAACCTCAAAGGCCGTTTTCTGCTGTCTATGCCTGGCAGCTTAAACAAGAGTTAAAATGAGCTGGCAAGCTGAGAAACTGACATTGTGCCCATTCTGCACCTTTCATAGTTAGAAAGATCCACCCCCTCTCAAACACTACTGGGACAAGCAAAACCAGAACTTAGAGAAATCCCTCTATTGGCTGGTGAAAATTTAATCTGAAAATTTCTAAGTTACTGTTGTTAAGAACACAAAGGAAAACTAGTCGTTAAAGTGTCTAAGGCAGAGCAAAAAGCTTAATTTATGGTTAGCAATAAACATTAAACCGATGAGGGAATCCCCTGTATGAAAAATCTTTAACTCCTTTTCTGTTTCTTGCCACTAAAGAAATGAAAGTACATCAGCCATTACTCCAGCTGCAGGGAAGAATTTATTGTGAGAGATCATATCCATAGCCTGCCTTAAGGTGGAAATATTAAGGTAGACTGAGTTGCTAATAATATCCAAAACATCACAAGCATCCAGTATGGCAAAAGTGCATCTGGATTTCCCAATGACTCTTGGTATTGTTCCACAGTTGATATCTAAAAATGATAGGATGGATGTTTGATAAAATGGGGAAAGAAAATGAATCAGAGATATGAAATGGAAATGGAAAATACCTAGAGACTTCAGACCAAATCAATGAAAAGTTGGCAGGACTGAATAATGAAGTAATTATATTGAAGACATGGAATGAATTGTCTTAACCTTTTTTTCTTTTTTTATGTAACTGGCAGTTGGAAAACTGGTCTGGGTCTGGTCAGTGCCTGAGCAACTGACCACCTGGGATTCACATGTACACTTCCTTTGGGGTCTATGACAGAATGAAAGTGGGATATTAATGTAAGAACATGAATAAATAAATGCAAGGAGTGTGATGGAATATAGTGCATGCTTTCAAAACTGTAAGAGCATTCAGGTAACTATAATGCCCAAAACTTGAAAGGAACATCTAACAGAAAAAACTATGTATATTTAACTCTCCATAGTAACCCCTACACAGTACTTTTTAAAAAGTGAACATAGATGTTACTTGTAACTGCAGTACAGTAGATCCAAATGTGTTACTTTCAACATGCACTCTCAAATAAATAAGGTGCCCAAATTACTGAGACAAAATATTATCAAGGCAGTACCATGTCACATGGACACCACTTTAGTTGCCAAACCAAGGGTTAAATGAGACATCTCTGATAGTACTTAGCACTTTAGGGAGAAAAAAAAGGCTAAAAGTAAGTAAGTAGGAACAACTCCAACTTATATAGATCCTCTGTGCAGGACCAAAACTACTCTAATGCAGACATTCCAAGCTCAGATATAGACAAACGCACAAGAAAAGAAAATTCACCACTCAAAAATTTAAAGCATGCAAATTTTGCTGAGCGAGTATGCTTCACAAAGTAACTCCAGTTCTCATATAAGGTAAAATAAGGAAAGTGTGAGTTTGTGTGTGAAGTGTCTCCTCTAGGCAAAGTCTCCTGGTATCTCAGAAGGATTGCTTAGGATTCCTGGATAACTGGTGCATAATGTTAACAGCTAAGCAACACATTCACAGGCACAGAATTAAGGTTCTGGGAAGGATCATCTTGGGAAAAAAAGACAAGTAGGGTGCCGCAGGGTTCTTTCCCAAACCTGTTGTTCAACATCTTTATAAACAACTTGAACAAAGGAATTGAGAGGATACTTATCAAATCTGCAGATGACATCAAACTGGGAGGGGTAGCCAATGCCGATGAAGGCAGAATTTGGTTTCAAAATTACCTTAACAGATTATAGAGAACTGGGCCCAAACTAACAAAAGAAATTTCAATAGGGACAAATGTCAGATTCTACACCTAATAATAGTACCACACTATTCTGTAATAGTACCACACTATTCTGCCTTGGACAGATCACACCTAAATACTGTGTCCGGTTCTGGGAACCACAATTTAAGGAGGATATTGATGAGCTGGAATGGGTGCAAAGGCGGATGACCAAGACGATAAAGGGTTTGGAAATCAAACCTTACGAGGAACGGTTGAGGGAACTAGGTATGTTTAGCCTGGATAAGAGGAGACTGAGAGGAGATATGATCGTGATCGTCAAATATCTAAACTGTGTAAATCTAAATTGTGTTTTAATTTGTTGGACACCACTCAGAGTGTCTGGGGTAACCAAGTCAGATGGGCAGCATATAATTTTTTTAATATTGTTGTTAATGTTGTTGTTATTACTAACAGCTGTCACATGAAAGATGGTGGAAACTTTGTTTTCTCCTGCTCCAGAAGGTAGTAGGGCTTCAAGTTACAATAAGTGAGATACTAAGAACTTTCTGATAGTAAGAGCTGTTCGACAGTGGAGCAGTCTCCCTCAGGAGCTGGTTTTTAAGCAGAGGTTGGATCACCATCTGTCAGGAATGCTGTAGTTGAGATTTCAGCATTGCAGGGGGGTGGACTAGATTACCCTCAGAGTCCCTTCCAACTCTACAATTCTATGATTTTCTGGGCTGGTTTCTTGATCCTGACAGCAAGAACATAATAACCAACCAATGACACTTTAGGCTTTATTCACTGCACTAGTTTAACATTGAATGCTTGGAGGGTTGCCATAAAATACTTGTTTGTATCATTCTTTCCTATGTAACCTTCAGTCCAGGGATACCTTTTTTGAATTAAGTGCTTGTTCTTCATTAGAATCTGGACTCTCCTTGTTATCTATGTCTGTTTCTTCTTTGGTTTCAACTTCATCTTCACCAGTCATGGGTCCATTTTCACACAATGGAGTTTGAAAATCATCATCAACCAATGGAGGATAACTATACTTGAAGGTATCCTGTAATACAAAGATGTTAGTGTGTTATGGAGATGGTGGTGAAAGATAAACATAATCACCAAATCATTCTTTGGTCCTTTTGGTTTTATCTGTGCATTCTAAGCAGAAGAAAACATCAAGAACTATATTGCTACATTTAGTGTTTAAGGAAATTACGTAAGAATATAAGCAAACCCAAGCATTAGTGTATCATTGGGTATACAACCTGGTTAATGCCCAGTTAATCTGCATTAATTCAGCAATTCTGTTATCTCACAAATCTTACTAATGGATGGGAAATGGTGTTCAGACCGCGTTTCCAGCATTTTCTGCGCAGGATGCCTTTTAACAAATTATGGTTGATGTTTAATGGAATTAAAATATCTAAAACTCAAGTTACAACCCAAAGCAGGAATATGATTAATGTGAATATCAGAAGACTGCATGATAGCTTCCACTGCTGAGTGATAAGTCATTATTCACTTTAATGACAGCCTGAAAGTCTGCCCACCCAGCAAGCAGAAGGTCTCAAAGATGACACCACAGACTGGATTGAAAGCCCTAGTAGGCTTAATCCATCTGAGAAGCCAAAAAAAATAATCCCTGCTCTAGAACAATACTACTGCTACTCTGGAAGCAGGTGGCTTGATGACTGTGAAGACTACAGAATTAAAAACAGTAATTATTTATATGCTGAATTGCAACTTCACAGTCCCCAAAGAGGGTCATAATTACAAGACAGAAAACCAATCAAAACAATCATAGTACACAGAAAAAGACCATTGGAAAAATAGCTAAAAGCAGAAATTAGTAACAAAACAGTAGAACACAAATTTATCATTAAAAACAAATGTATTATAATTGTTTACTTAATTCCAAAACTGTGTACAGTCTATATATTTATTATACTTTCCCTTCACAACATAATAAAAACATTAAGTTCAGCAGCAATATACTTACAGTTCCACCCATATAGGGTGGAAGATATTCAGCACTGATATACTCCTGGATTTCATTCTTATTAGTCAACTTCAGCAAACCCACTGCTTCCGGACCCAGCCAACTTTTCACAATTTTAAAAGCAGCTGGGTAAGAAAAGGGAAGATAGTTTGAAAAGAGTTCTACTATTTTGTTTACACAGACCACAATCACAACTTACTTCCCATTAGTTTTGTTAGTAAATATTGGAAGCAAATATATTTTAGATGGTATTTGATAGCTAATTTTTTTTTAAAGCTGTCATTGCCTTCCCTGAATGTTTGGGACAGGTAAAAATAAGACACAAGATACACTGTACAAAAACATTAGAATCATATAAAAATTCCCCTGTCAACAATAATAAGGGATTTGCATAAAATATAACTTTGAATAACAATCCTTCCAGATAAGACAAGTTAAAATTTTAACTTACCATTCATTATCCAGGGCAGTTCAAAGATCACAATTTTTGCTGCATGAACAATAGAAGAGGGTTTTTGTGGTTAATATAGCATTTTAGCACTGTCAAATTTCCTATGAAATGAAAATACTTTATTTGTTGTCCTGTTAAACTCCCCTCTTCATTTTCTTCACTACATAAATTAGCAATTCTGAATGTGTAATTTAAATACATTATTCAGTGGAAAATAGGCCAGAGTTTAGATTTCTTGGTGTGGGAGTCACCTTAGGTATAAGCAAAATAACTGAAAATTTATCATCGATACATTAGTCTGTAAAGGGATATAAAAGTAAATTATAAAGATATGAGCTGTTATTATAAAGATAACAGCTGTATTTGAGAAATCAAACACAAAAGCTAATAAAAACATTTAAAATAAAATGGAGTAATCAAAACTTTGAAAGACTACATTGAAAGCCCAATCCTATCTGTGTCTGCTCCCAGGTTAATTGGCTGAAGTCTAAAGAAAAAAATAAATGGTAAATGCATCTTTTCACTCACAGGTGTGCTGCCTGCCCACCGCTACCCCTGGCTGCCTTTCCCTAGATTCAACTGTACTCCCTGGAGTGGCTTTTCAGGATACCAGAAACTATATTGGGAAGGGGGACAGGAAAAGCCCCAGTGTACCCAGTTCATTCTTTACTTCCTAGTATGATTTACCTAATACTTATAGAAATACTTTAAAAAATATTTATGAGGGGGACAATTACAAAACTCAATTCAATAGCTGCTCTGTGAAAGGCCTTGTTAATTAATTGAGTATTAGACTGTCTGAAGTAATTGGATAGTGAAACCTCCCAATTGTGACAAATTGTGAAAAGAACTATACTGTGAACATGGCAGTTGTGAAGAATTATTTTCTGCTGCTATAAAAAAGAAGTGCCACTTATATCCTAGGATCAATCTATTTTATGCCTACTGTAATCCATTTTGCAGACAAAATATTTAGGCAGGGGCAGGGAGAAAAACAGCATGAGGCACGAATCCACTGAACATCTCAAAATATACCTCAGATTTCTATGAATTCTTCACACTACCACTTTGTTTCCAAACTTCCATTTTCAGGAACCAGCTTGTACTATGGTTGATACTACCCTCAGATTTGAGAAACTCTTGTTTTTCATTTATTTTCTAAATCTATCGTATAATATAAATGCTATTATCATACTTACTGAGGTAATTAGGGTAATAAACTTTAAAGCAGTTGATGATGTATCGGACAAAATCCATATCCTAAAATAAAGATGTATTACCAATTAACAAAAGATTAAACTCTACTTATAGATTTCAGAAAACGTCAAGAAAGTTCTGTTCAACAGTTCCAGTGCTGAAGGTGCTTCAACGTTTTTAATTTTAGAATATCTCACCTTATTCAAAAATACAGTGGTACCTCGGTTTAAGAACAGTCCGGTTTAAGAATGATTTGGTTTACAAACTCTGCAAAACCGGAAATAGTGTCTTGGTTTGAGAACTTTGCCTCCGTCTAAGAACGGAATCCGACTGGTGGAAGGGCACCGGCAGCGGGAAGCCTCATTAGGGAAAGTGCACCTCGGTTTAAGAACGGTTTTGGTTTAAGAACAGACTTCCAAAACGGATTAAGTTCGTAAACTGAGGTACCACTGTATATCAAGCTGATTCTGAAGTAACCCTATAAAATATATGCAAACTGGCTTGGAGCAACACATACAGGCCAGTTTAAAGGGTTACTTTATGCATATAGGCCTGACAAATACTTCTGTGAGATGGTATCATCTGTGGTGAGACAGCGTAAGAAAATCCAGGCTAAATCTTATATGTGGTATCAGGAAGCATCTGGCAGTCTTAACAAGGTTTACATGGATAAAAGACGTCAAGGCCTTTATTTTTAATGGTTAAGAGTTCTGAGACTGTTGAAAGAACAGGCCCTAAAACCTATAAAAATTAGTGGAACTTTGTTGCAAAACAGAATGTATGATTGCAGCACTTTCTACTGCTAATTAAGTAAATAGTAGACTCAGCATAGTTCTTATTAAACAGCTGGCTTTGGCTGTGATTCATAAACAAGTCAATCCAGACCAGTTAGATTTATGCTGAAAGGCAAATAATTTAAATCTAAGTACTCCATTATAAAAGGCTTCATAAAGGCAGTACAGTGCTACCTCTGGATGCGAATGGGATCCGTTCCGGAGCCCCGTTCACATCCAGAAGCGAACGCAACCTGTGTCTGCGTGGGTCGCGATTTGCTGCTTCCGCGCATGACGTCATTTTGACCCTCTGCGCATGCAGTGAAACCCGGAAGTAACATGCTCTATTACTTCCGGGTCGCCGCAGCGCGCAACCCGAAAATACTTATCCCAAAGCTACTTCAACCCGAGGTATGACTGTATATAACTTTCCAACTGGAAATGTTTTGTTTAAGACACATCAACAGGAAAACAGTAATATGCATACTTACTATGTTACTAATTCCAGTTTCAGCCATGTCAAATACCACTGTCAAAGGCTTTCCGTGTTCTCTTCTGGCATAGCGTTCCAACCAAAAGGCTACTAGCTTCTTCTTTTCAAATTGAGTTTTAGAATCTTTTACATGAAGTTTCACCCTGAACCAAACTAATGGAGTGGGGTGGGAGAAACACAAATAAACATGCATGTTTGCCTAATAGCTACTTATGACACAACCCAGACACTTGATGCTGCCCCATGGGGCTTTAGCAGAGAAGTGAGGCAACCACCATATCCACAGCCCTGCCACATCTGTGAGAGTAGTAGATAGAGGGGGCGGGGGCAAATTGATAAGGCAGCCTTCAAATGGCATAGCAATCAGGCTGAGAGGTGTGTTCCAATGGAATGCTGCTTCAAAGCTTCAACCTACACACATAAAAGATGCAGGCCAGCAGGACTAAGCAAAGCATCACCTCTAAACAATTCAACTCACCCCCTCCCACGGGTTGGATTATGCCCTTATTCTTGAACTTTTTATCTCCTAAGGAGATATTCTTATTTTCTAAGGTACACACATTTTTATTTATCATGAATTAGTTATAATACAGCTTTGTTCACTGCATTTAATTTCAAAGCCCTGGAAGATTTTTTTAAAATGACAGAAGAAAGACATTATAAAGAAAAATGTGAATCTATATTTTTGCCTCCTCCTACATGCTCTAAAGCATGAATGCAAGATATAAAACATGTCTTCATGTTGAGCGAGTCCTTTTAGGATGGGATTTTAAAATCCACTTATATATGGTTTGCCCAAATATAATTTTCTTAACGAAACAAAGATAATCTACTGTAAAATCATATACATGTCTACTCAGAAGCGAGCCCCATGGAGAAGAATAGGGCTACGGACCTAAGAGAACAATCTAGTGAGGTAGTTGAGCTGAATTTTTTTTAAACCTGGCAACCAATGTGCCCCTTTGGTTTCAGTACATGGACAGGGGAACCTCCTAGTTTGGTTAGACTAGAGTATACACTTCCAGTTAACAATAAATAAATTACTTCTGGTAGATGAGCCACCATAGCTGCTAGAGGACCATGAACTGTGTGTCCTGAGCGTTTTAGACTCATCTACCCATGTACTATCTGAAATCTAAGGGGTGCATTGGTTGCCAGATGTGAAATAGATCACCATTATTTCCAGCTATCTTACCCCACTAATCTTTGTCCCATTCAATAAAGACACATTTATTTATTCCAATGGAATTGGGTTGCACCATCAGATGCCTTCCTAAGGCATCCACTATGTTGAAAAATTGAAACCACCAAAGGTTTTCTTCAAAAGGTGGAAGAATTAGCAATCAGTGTACAAAATCAGTCAAATTTCAAGAAGCTATACTGAGGAAGAGGAAAGACACATAAGCACTTTTGAACAGAATATGCTTGAGCATAGTTAGTTTCATGTGATACTGAAGATGTGTCTCCTAAAACGAAGGGCTAATGAAGTAAATGTTTACACCCTGCATGCCTTCATTAAATACAAGACTGCCTAATAGCTACCTCCCTGTGATATGGCCTCAGTATTGTTTTATTACTTCTCAAATACAGATGCCAATAACCTGTTACTGTATATATTATCATAAAGTTTAGTTCTCTTCACTCTGAAACCATAATTACATTTGCATTACTTGTAAATGAGTAAGCAGATGAACAGGCAGACTTACAGATTTTATAGCCTTCCTTATCATAACCATGTAGGTAAATGGCACCAGGTTCAAAGAACCGCTTTGGAAGTGAAGATTCTGTCAAGTCTACAGAAAAGCAAGATTTTTATAAGCACATATAAGTATACTATAACAAAATCCTGAAGTTCTAAAGCAAGACTTGGGGGTGGGGCAGTTATTTATTTCAACCGAAACACAGCATTATAACTCCAACATAGCATATTGTATTGATTATCCTGTAATAGGGAACGGCAGTGTTCTAAGACAAGTTATTGAAGCCTGGAAAAGAGTTAGGGGTAATATTTAATTTAAAGCATTTTAGGGAACCTCTTCTCACTTATGACAGAGTAGGAACCCCCGATAGACTGAACACACAAGGGCAGCACCAATAAACTGTCAGACCAAGAATAAATATTTTGGTTCCTGGATGCTGTATGAAGACTGCCCTTGTCAGTGAATAAATCATTGTTGTACAGATAGAAATAGCAAAATAATCCCATGAAGTTATGAAAAACAACTAAACATCAAGCATTATTCTCAAGCAGAGAATTTGTCTGTGGAACAGTGTGTGCCCGCATAATTTAGGGCAGTAATATTTCTATATACTGTAGTTGACTTTGGAGGGATGCACACAATTGCATACATACTAATTAAACACCAGCTCTCCTTTGCTGCTATTTACTTGCAGTATTTTGTCAGTATAGAACGTAATGTCTTTACTCAAAGGCTGCTTTTGGGGTTTAACTATATTATTAACAACTCACCCTAGAAGTGCAGGGACAAAACTATCAAGTAGAGGTGCATGTGGAACAAGCAGCAATGCAGTTTGAAAAGCAACTGCTTTTACAATTAGATATCAAACATCTTACCATGAACTGCATACTCTTTTCTCCACTGAAAGCTTTCATCAATCATCTTTAATGCATCGTCCACATTATCTTCTCGCCATATCAGAAAATTATCAACCCAGGTATCATCTTGCTGTAGTCTCTCTGTATCTCTAGAATCATATTTATCTGTTTTTGCTGGTCAATAAAATAAGAATGGCATTAGAAAATATGACCGGATTTAAAAACTGACACATACATATGTTTCCTAACAGTTTGAGCAGGAATACTACAATTTTAAGAGAACGTGTTTGGATAATGAAGACATGTTATTTCTGCTTTATATATTTTATTTCCAAGTGTCTACAAAACATTAAAAATATATATGTTAGTATGTGCACCCTGCCTTTTGACAAGGCCCACAAGGCAACTGTGGCCTAGTAAGGTGTCAAACAAGTCACAGAAATGTTGGTAAATAGGCCTACCAGGCTGGAGACGGCTGCTATCAGGAGCTGTAGTATGGAGCATAGCCTCAATGACCAAGATAAACCAGGAAAAGTCATTAAAAGCTTGTTAAGTTTGCATTTGGTGCACCAAAAATGCTTACAGGTAGGGAAATGTCCTTAAAATGTAGCAGGATTGTGTAACTGGTTTGTGGATTTTTTTAAAAAAACACTAACTCAGAGCTTTCCAAACTTTTCATGTTGGCAACACACGTTTTAGACATGCATCATTTTACAACAAAAGTAATTCAGTTTACTAGCAAACCAGAGGTTAAACCATTTCCAGCCCCAGGAGGAGCACAGGGAGTGTTCATGCAACACACCTACACACTAAGGTGTTGTGACACACAGTTTGGAAAGCTCTGCACTAGCTCATGATCAGAAAAGGGAAGAATCTGAGAGGAGTGAGAAAAAGTGTTCCCTGACTAATGCATCTTTTGATTTCATTCACTGAGCAATGCACACAGCATCAGAAGTTCACACAACTATAATAATAATTTTATTATTTATACCCCACCCATCTGGCTGGGTTTCCCCAGCCACTCGGGGCGGCTCCCGACAGAACACTAAAACAGAATAAAACTTCAAATATTAAAAACTTCGCTAAACAGGGCTGCCTTCACATGTCTTCTAAAAGTCAGATAGTTGTTTACTTCCTTGACATCTGATGGAAGGGTATTCCACAAGGCAGGTGCCACTACTGAGAAGGCCCTCTGCCTGGTTCCCTGTAACTTCACTTGGAAAATCAGGACTTACTTCATAACAGCCCAGTCCTTCAAGTGTTTAGTCAGAAGAAGGTAGCTTTTATTTAGGCTACAAATTCCTAAGTATGTGATGGAAAGTCAAGGCTGATTCAGGCAGAAACAATGATGCATTAATGGGTAGGATCACCACAGTGAAGAATATATTGAACTGGGTGTGTTTATTAGGAAGACAACCAACATATACCTATTAACTAGTTTCATGGATTGCTAACAAATAAAAGCAAGCAAGTGCCAGAGGACAAATAAGAGAACATAGCCTTTTTCATACTATCTGTGTGATAAATGTTCACTTCCCCTTTCAGACAGCCTGCACTGGAGTTTGCTCTGCAGCCATCAGTGGAAATGTGTCAAAATGACTGCTTATGATGGAGCAGTACACCCTGCCTTTTGACAAGGCCCACAAGAAAAGTATGATCATTTCAAAGTGTCAGACAAGCCATGGAAATTTTGGTAACTGGATCTACCAGGATGAGAAAGGGCAGCTATCAGGAGATCTGTAGAATGGCACATGTCCTCAATGACCAAGCCAAACCAGGAGAAATCACGAAAAGTTATGATGAGAAGTCAAGGCTCTTCATAAGAAGTGCCAAGAAACAAGCAGGATACAAAAAATTGCTTGTCATTACATACTACATGGGATCGTTGATACAAACCCAATGTTTCGTATCTTTAATGCATATCATGTTGCCCTACTATTACAAGTCCCGTACTAAAAATGGAATACATCCAACAGTAGTTAATGCTCATCAGCCCCAGGGCAAGGTGCAAAGGTACATGACAAAGAAACCTTGTGGTAGTTACATAGGGCTGGCTTGGTTAGGAAAACTGGGAATTCCATGTATACTACTGAGGTGTTAAATAAAATAGATGAATGATTGACACTGGCAGACAAGGAAACTCCTTTTAGAGGCATCTAAGTCTGGTAAACAACTGGTAACCTAGTAAGCAAAATGTGAAGGTTAACTAGAGGCGGCCATATAAAATCGTAGCATTTCACTCAAGCTGTTTGTCCCTTGATGTCCAAACATTCCAAGTACAAAAGATCCTCTTTTTTTAACCCGGTAAAACGTATTTGGCCTACAATGGGCTACTGGGCTTAAAAGCCTGTATTTGCCATGTCAGGAACACTGCAGGTGTGGGATACAAATGAAATGCTTGGGAAGTGCACCAACCTTGTAGATATTCTGCCTCAAAGCGCCTTCTGGTTTCACTTATTAATGGAGCCCTGGTGTCCTGCTGGAAAGGGAAAGGAGCACAGAAAAGATGCCATTTTCACAAACTTCTACAGAACAGGGCCCTCCTTAAAGTGATAGTTTGCCTCCTTAAGTTGCGGCAGAGCATCTGCCTTATTTCCAGGGTCAGAGAATGTTGTCAAGTGATGGCCAAACATCAGAAGTCGAAAACCAAGGACCCAAAACAATGATAAACTGGGGAGTTGTTGTGGAACTGTGCAGCCCAGACACATTAATTGACGTTATTGAGGCCCTTACCAAGAGACTGAACCTAATAGGCACAATGTCGATTTTCATCTCTCTTAAAAAGTTTAAAAAAGGGGGAAGCCAAGGCACACCCAAGAAGGGCGTCTGCTGTGCCACAAGCAGGGCCACCTGAGGAAGACTCCCCACCTGTGAAGGAGTTGGGCTGGGGGATATTCGTGCGGCTTTTTCGGCGCCCCACAGGCTCTACCTCAAATCCCCTCAACCCAGTCACCTCAACTTTACCGACCTAGCAGCAAAAAAATAAAGTAAAATAAACCCAACAGCCATTATTTTCTTGGACCAACCGTCCCCTCCCGCGGTTCTGCCCCGACAGACCCACCGCCTCAGCCCGGCGGATAGTCATGTAAACGGGCCGAGAATTCCCCCCTCCGCGTTCTCTTGACTACTCACATCCGCCATGGTCCTGCCCGCACCAGACTAGAAGTAGAAGCAGCAGCAGCAGCAGCAGCGACTTGAGGGGAAACGGGCGAGACCAAGAGTGCGGGTGGGTAAGGGGTGGGCGGAGGCGCCGGGGAAAAGGAGCGCGTGACACAAGGCTGAGGTAAGGAACCGACACCAGCCGACGCCGCGCGTGCGCGCGCAGATCCACACAAACGCGCGCGCCGGCCTCAACTGCTAACAAAGTCCCCGCCCTTTCTCTCAGCCACCTACCAACCAGGCCAGCTCTCGTTCAACAAAAACAAGCAAATCATACGTAGCGCACGCGCGCGCGCAGACGCGAAACCACAACCTCCCACTTCCTCCCCCCTCCCAACCCCTCTCTCTCTCTCTCTCTCTCTCTCTCTCTCTCTCTCTCTCTCTGGAAGCCACGCCCATTCATTTCCTGGCGTGATTCCGTCCAATCCTACCGCGCGCGGCCTTTCGCCTCTCCATTTACGGCCCCGCCCATTTCGTTTGCTACAGCCAATGGCGCCCGGCTTAATGACGTAACGTGACTCCGTTCCCAGGATTCTTTTGTTTTTGGCGGGATTGTTCGGAGCTTGAGGCTCCGGCCGCTAGTGCTGTTGCTGGTGGGGAGTGAAAGGGCCTCCCGCGGTCTCCTCGCGCGTTGTCTTGAGGCTCATCGGGTCCTGCCCCCTTTGCTCATTCAGATCAGTGGGACCTACTTCCAAGTAAGTGCGCCTAAGGTTGCTCTTTAGTATTTCTACAGAGGGATGCCGACCAGGATAAGGATGGAGATTTCACTCCCTTCCCCCATGCCAGCTTGTGCCTGCGTGGCGGTTTACAGAACTAATCCCACCCAATCACAGAGAGGGATTAGGTTGACAGTGCTAAAGTCAAGTGATTCTGAGGAGGCAATCTGAACACCTTTTAACTGGGAGTAAGCCCCATTAAGTTCAGTGGGGCTCCCAGCACAGACTACATGCTTGAAACTTGTGTTCTGTATTTTGTACCCAGTAGTATTCCACCTGTGTTCTCCTTGCTGCTGCGTGGAACAGCACATGAATCAAACCTTTGGATTTTGCAAGCAAAGCATTTTAAACTTACTTAACAGAGTGTGGTCCATTTATTGCCAGAGCGCTAGAGAGAAGGGCGAGCTCTGCAAGCAAACTACAGTCATACCTCGGGTTGAATGTGCTTCGGGTTGAGCGTGTTCGAGTTGCGCTCCGCGGCAACCCGGAACTAACGGAGCGTGTTACTTCTGGGTTTTGCCGCTTGCGCATGCGCAGATGCAGCAAAACGTGACCCACGCAGACGTGCCGTCGCTTGTTACGTTCACTTCAGGATGCGAACGGGGCTCCGGAACGGATCCCGTTCGCATCCCAAGGTACCACTGTAAATTATTCCCATAGCATGCTTCTGCTTAACTGTGACTGTTTGAAATTGTCTAATTTCAGATATTTAGATGTTTGTCACTAGTGACGATTGGCTGGACTAATGCCAGGACTGGATTCAGTGGACCTTACTTCTTGAACATCTATAGGAATTGGCAGCTAAAAGTGGTACCCTTCTTCTTTAACTCATCTTTTAGTGTAAACAGTACATGGGTGAAAGCAGGGGACCTTACTCAGCCTCACTTGCAGCCTTCCTGGGCCCCATTAATGATAACAATTAGCCACCAAGGATATGTTCTCCACTGTTGGAGGCAGTATGACCCTGAATATTAGTTGCTGGGAATTGCAGCTGAGAGGAGTGTGGTTGGGTGTCGAGCAGAGTGCAGAGCAGAGCTGGTGAGAGATGTGGCCTGGGCAGCTTTCAAGGGCTCAATGGAGAGACTTGGAGGACTGTATTTGGCCCCCAGGCCTGAAGCTCCCCACCCCTGGGTTAAACACTGCAATCCTAGGTACAGTTATCAGGAAGTGCCCTCTTTACTTAGATAAACATGTTTAGAATCCAGCTGGAAGTGTTTTGTTGAACTGAATTATTTGTGTGAATGTGACTTTTTTATGGGCACAGACTGATCCTTCCTTACTGAGGTTAAAATGATCTGCTTTCTATTGCTATATTGCTGAACACTTATTATTTTTCAGATTGGAAAAATGCTGCTCAGGTCAAATGCTACATTAAACAGAAGAATCATCCTACTGAAAAGCAGGAGACTAACTCATGGTCGTCTTGCAGTGGACGTATTTTAAGGAAATACGCTGATGGATCAGCAAGAGAAGTTGTTGTCATATAATGGGGAACTCCTGATTTTCCAGCTGTCAAAACTAAAATCCACACAAGGCGGTGGTACAAAAGTGATGAAATTGCACGTCAGGAGAATGTCATTTGACAGTTGTACTAAACAGTTTATTGAGACGTCTACTGGGTCATTTAGCGATTGTGAGGATGGTGTGGAAATGATTCACTGCAGCTGTGGATCTGACTTCAGAACAGGAATCCTTCACCCTTGTGTTCTATTGAAAAA
Source organism: Podarcis raffonei (assembly GCF_027172205.1). NCBI lineage: Eukaryota > Metazoa > Chordata > Lepidosauria > Squamata > Lacertidae > Podarcis > Podarcis raffonei. Next base: position 67,778,696 of record NC_070605.1, read on the forward strand.
GAAGATGAAGAAGAACACAAAATATACTTTACTCTTGCTTCATAACAGTAACAAATTTGAGCTGGTTCTGCATTTTAAATTGGATTATGAACTGAAAGAACCCATAAAGTTGCTTTCTGGCCCAACGGTTTTATGGAGCCATGCAAAAAGCCTGTTTCACATTTCTCCCCAAACTTGCACTGTTTTATGTGCCCCTGTTCAGCTTTGTTCCATCAAATGGGCGGGTGAGATTAAGGGTGAGGGTGCTGTTGTTCTGGGAACAAGAGCTGCTTGTTTGACAGACAGAGGCAACGGGCAAAGTGTTCCCAAATCAGATGCATTCATCTGGGGTACCGAGTGCTTTGCCTATGCAGTGGAGAAACAGGAAGCGCTAACAAGGACCACTTTTGTTCCTCATGCTTATGGTGTTGTGGTATCGTGTGTGCATGTTTGTGAAGTCGATGCCGTGAGAAGCAAGTTCAGGACGTCAGTTGTCGTAGTCACATGCAAAAGCCAAGTCATCATTTTCCAAGATGGTCTGCCAAAAGATGTTCACCAGCTTCCATATGAGAATCCTTGTTCTGTACAGGTAGCAGCAGTGGAAGGAAACAGCCAGTTGGTGGTTGTAACCTTTGCTTCAGGAGATGTGTGTGCACTATGGAAGCATAATTTACAGGTATTGATCTGATACTTTGTTCTTAGGCTTGCAAAGGTTCTGCCTTCTGATGTTATGCAATATGCTCAACACAAATCTCTGCAGAAACTGATGCACGTATTGAGTGATTGAGCTTGCCTATATTCTGTTTTCCACAATAGGCAGGGCCCAAAGCGGCTTACAGCAAACATTCAAAACCTTGTATTTCCAGTGCTCTTTATTACAAATAGAACATATCAGTAAATTCAAAATGACGACAAAACCAGACACAATTTGGAAAACACAGAATAAATTCAGTATTACGAAAATGATAACAATTGAGTCTTAAGAACATAAATACAAAGCAAAAAAAGAGTTAACAAACAATACAGTTTCTAGTATTGGTTTTACTGCATTCCAGGGAGCCTGGCTACCCATAATTTCAGAGGTGATGGGTAGATGGCAAACAGCTGGTATACAGGCTAGATGACATAAAGCTGGCTCCCACATCTCTCCTCCAGAGGAGGATTTTCCTAGCAGTTGAGATGAATAGGGAAGCCTTTTGCCTACATGGAAGCTTCAAATGCATCCTGGATTTCTGATGTTGCAGAACCTCTTGTGTGTAACAGGGGTAGTGAGATGTGCTGGGGCTGATGCCAACCTAGGTGTCATTCTACTTTCTTTGAAAGTCATTCCTCTTAACACAGAGCTCATGGTAGTTACTCCGTGTTGAAGCTCTCTGTGGAGTCATGGAGGCAATTTTGAAATAATTTTCTAACTTGTTCCAGGGCTGAATATATGTAGATGCTGGGGCTAAGTCCTCCCTCAAATGAAGTCCTGAACAAAGGCACAAAACCAAATACTTGTGTGTTCAATGAACGTAGGTGCACCAGAAATAAATTTCAGAAGAATGAAAGAAGTTTTAAGTATGCATAACACAGCAGATGATAAAATGTCCATGCTCCATCTAAGGATGGATTCACGCAATGTTTGTCGCTCTTGAAATTAATTGAAGAATAAAATTGCTTGAAATGTCCGTTATAACTGTAGTTGGTGCATTGTGGTCCTGCTGCTGCTGCTGCTGCTGCTGCACCATACTAGCTTAAGCTGTATAATATGAGAATATTTTCATTGCAGGTGCATAATGTAGATATTAACGAGATGAAAACATTTCCAATGTCACCTTACATTGCAGGTGGTTTCTTCCTGGAAAAATGTGAGGTCTGTTCTGGTAGATGATTTTGTTGGCATTGGAACGGAACAAATCTTAGTTCTTCTCAAGACTGACTCCATCTCAGAAAGTTTAAATACATTTCAAATATCCAATTTTGGAAATGTTCACCATGTGGTAAGATTTACTGACTGGGGAAATTGTTGGGAAAGGTTTTCGGTAAAAGGTATTTGGCAAAGAGTCATTTGCTTCACGGCTTGCTTTGATTCAAATTGAGGAGGCTTGGAAGAAGGTGTGCCTTGCAGAATCAAATGCCTTTCATAACTCTGCAGTGACCTTGTTTTGACATAATGCTGAACCATGCCTCTGAGAACCTTTGTCTTGCATATGCTCCCATCTCTGGCATGGCTACAAGGAAGAATTCCTTTTTAGATTAACTGCATTCTGCAGAGTCATCCAAATGAACCAGTTAATCTTAACTATGGTCTGTTGGAACAACTCAACTTAAAAGAAGAATAGTTTCTGAAGTTAAGTTGTTTCAATTAAGCACATTGAAGATCAATGGCACATGAAACTGGTTAATCTGAAACAGGAACAGAAGCTTCTGATCTTGCGGAGGTGAGATGGGAAGTGCTTGAGCCTAATACTTAAAGCTTACCTAAGAACAAGCTGCAGTTATGTACTATCAATCTCATCTTTCAACTGAAAAACCAGTAGATATGTAGAATATTTTTTTAATGGTTGGCGTATAATTAAAGTACGTATATTTTAATAAATCTATATTGCATCAAATCTACAATATTATAATTATATGTAACATTTATTACAAAAATACAGAAATGTAGGCTTTGAAGTGGATACAATTGTCATTTTCACTTGGGTGGCATATGAATGGAAGGCTTTTACTTGGTCCTTGTGTGGCTCAGTTTTCCACATTCGTGCCTCGCTTACTTTCAGGCATAGAGTTAAATATGTTTTGCCTGTCTTTAGAATAACATAAGCTATGAAGATGACTCGCATTCTACACAAGAGCTACAAAAGAACCACTTCCTTACTATCAAAGGACTTGAAGCAAGATTGCAGGTTTGGATCCATTATCTGCCTCTTGATATGTCTTGACAACTTGGGGTTTGTTTTGTATTAACTTTCATGCAGCATAAACTCTGTTTTGGATCATTCCATTTCATTGATGTTTGCAAATGCTGAACCAGGTAGTCGTACTGAGTATTCCCTGCTATAATTACTGTTGAGTTGTGTTGAGGGAATCTTAACTTACTGGAGTGTTCAGTGTCTAAACATCTCGCTGCATTCTGTGGGGCTTACTCTCAGGTATATGTGCACAGGGCTATAGCCTTGCTCTCTTCAGGTTTTGAAGTACTGATAGCCATCACTAGTTTGTTTGGAAGCTAGGAAAGAAAGGCTTATTGCCCATGATTCACTATCCAACCCAAATTAAAATAAGGGATAAGCACCAGGAATTATTGCCACACTGTTGTCTGGCCTCCTTCTCCTGCCTTGTATATGTCCTTGAAAACCTAATGTTGAGATGATGATGTTTTTCTTATTGTAGGTGCCTTGCTGCTGACTTTATTTTACATCAAGTTTTGAGGTTGTCTACTGTGGATGACACATATAACCTTAGCTGCTACTTTGCTGTGAATTCCTATGAATCACTTATGAAGACCTTTGATGGGAACATGCCATTGGCCAGGAATGATAGGAATTCATTCATTCATTCCCATTCAGCCTTTACTGGCATAAGTTTTCCCAGTAAATTATGGGCAAAATCCAGAGGGCTACAAATTAGCAGTTTAGGTGTCCAAGGTATACATGCAAAGAGCAAAAGGGTATCTACATCAGCCTAGCTGAGGACTGGGAGTATAAAAGAATGGCAGGTTGCTGAAAGAAACTCGATGTCCAAAGTTCAGGTAACTGCACAATTTCTGCAGTCAGTGAGTAGCTACAGATGTTTCCCTCTGCATTGTCGGTTTCATCAAATAATTATCACAACAACCACAGAACTTCCCATTTCTATGTTGAGCTATGGTTTTTATTTTTTTTAACAATGAGAGAGGAATCTACAACTGTTAGCTCATACCGGTCTTTTAATATCTTGCAAAAGAAAAGCTTCTACTCTCGCAGTGTCATCATTATGAACTCTCTAACTCCTTTTGTATCCCGTAGGCTGGTTTTGCTTCTGTTCGAGAGCTACAGCAGCATTTACGGCTCAAAGAAAAGGTTCTGGTGGAAAGTTGTGGAGCATTGATTGACCTAGTTCAAGACCAAAAACATAGTCTTCCAAGTGCGGAAAAGGTATACGACATGAAGATTTAGTTTTTTTCCGTAACAGAGAGATGTTTTTTTAAAAAATATAAATAGGTTTCGTTTCCATTCTTCTATAATACGTAGGGACGCAGGCTTCCAATACTTTGCATAAGAGTCACTCATTGGTAGCTGTAACCATGTAAGAAATATTTCTCTATGTTTGGGGTCAACTTTTTTCACTAAAGCCAAAAATAGCCAGTCTTTAAGGAAATACCGGTACAAAATTTTGTTGCCAAAGGACATGACTATCACAGAAAGGTTCCTGTGCCATACATATATTTTCAGCTCAAAGCATTACAGTCATTGGTTCCTTTCCATAGTTTATGTGGAGTAATGCAGAACTCTGTCTGTTCACCAATTGGTGGAATTCTCTCTCAAATTAGAACAAAGGAACAATTCAAAATGGGCACAGTTTTTGAAGTTGTCAGGTAGGTAAATAGCTGCAGCTGTGGATTGGAAAAAAAACCCTACAGAGGGTTATGGAAACTCTTTAGCATATTTTTTGTTGTAAAAGTGGAGTGTGCCATACCGATTTATCTTTTAGCTGAAATATATGAAGAATAGTAGTGTTTTCCTGGTTCCGGAATTGTTTGAACTGTGACACAGGCTTGTTTTGGGCATATGTGTAGATGTGTGTATCTTTTCTTGAAAGGCAGGTCTTGTTTCCCTCTGGGATGAACCATTGGATAATGACACATCAACTCCATCTATAGACAAAGAGCAGCTTGTGCAGGAGGTTTGGTACTGTGTGGTGGAGGACAACTTAGTCGTTGGAGTGAAACTAATGGACACATATGACTTGTAAGTTGTATAAATCCTATACATTAACTACCGATAAACGCTGCTATTGGTAGAGATTATATAGCCTACAACTGCAAAATTTAAAAATACAGTGGTACCTCGGGTTACATACGCTTCAGGTTACAGACTCCGCTAACCCAGAAATAGTGCTTCAGGTTAAGAAATTTGCTTCAGGATAAGAACTTTGCTTCAGGATAAGAACAGAAATCATGCTCTGGCGGTGTGGCAGCAGCAGGAGGCCCCATTAGCTAAAGTGGTGCTTTCAGGTTAAGTATGGACCTCCGGAACGAATTAAGTACTTAACCCAAGGTACCACTGTAGAAAATAGAAAAGTTAAGAATGGCTCCGAAAGAAAATGCAAAAAAAATCCTGAGTTGGATGAATGTACGTTAGATTTATATGGTATAAATGCAAGGTACATTTTAGTGTATGTTTTTGCTACTATGAAGACACTGTAAATCTCAAGTATATCAAGAGAAGATCACAGTATACTGCCATTCCTGCATTTGTTTTTTGTTAAGTCTGCATTTTTCTTTTTTTGAACAGGCTGCTCAGTGACGTCCGTTTATCTTTGGTAATGGGTCGGAAAGGCCCTTTGGCTTTTTTAGCTAAGTGCCGCTGCAGCGTAGTTTCATTGAAGAAAGCTGCGCTGGCAGAATGTGCATCCCATTGGCAACTGGAGCCGCTGCTTAAAAGGATCAAGCTCGATTGCCATAATGGGAAGGAGTGCAATGGGGAAGCTTCTCAGGTGAAGGTGGATAGGACAAAAACCTTCACTGCAGTCACCCAGCTGTCCCCTTTCTTAGCATTGCGTGAAGTAGGCTGCGTGGTGCTGTTACATGCTACGAAGAGAAGCTGCAGAGATGACGAACGTCTGCAGAAAAGCAAAAGAATGACTTTATTATGTGGGAAGATTTTATTAAGTCTGGCTGAGATTTCTGCTGGAAAAGGTTCGATAGATCTAAAAGATTATAAATACACAGGTAAACTTTTTATGCAGGGATTGGTAGCTACTTGCTGTACTTTTTGGACTGTTTATTTAAAAGCTAGAACTACAGGTGGTTGTTTTTTAAGCTTACCTGCAGTAGTATAGGATATGTTGACCTTACTTAGCAGACCTGAACAGGAATTAAACCCAGAACAGGTTCACTTGGTTTCTGACTTAGGTATTTTGCCAGTTCTGTCCCAAAGAGCTGAATAGGTGGCAATAGTTTTCTTTAGAGCCAAAACATTACTTTAAAAAACAATGGAACACTTAACATTTCTCCCCGTCTCTTAAACAATGTCTCTTCTCTCTCTCATTCCACCCCACTCTGATCTGGATGAAAGCTTCAAATTTAATTTGTGTCACTAGGAAGAGGACTTAATAATTCTGAAGCAGCCACCTGAGCGATGAAGAGGTTGTTCTTGGTTGGTTTTAGGGATGATATGCAGGATGTGGGAGGGATGTTGTCACCAAACAAGCAGTGTTACGCTGATTTTAAATCACATGTTGACTGGTACCAAGAGTTTACAATAGGGCAGCAAAAATTAACCACAAATGCCTTCCTATCATAAAATAAGCTAGTCTAAAGGAATGCAATATCTAGATCTCAGATTTGATCTAGGATTTTGCTTAATTGAAGGATTTAAAATGAAGGGGAAACAGTTGAAGGGATGCTTTGAATGCCCTGCACACCATTTTTATTTCACGAATGCTTTTCTGCCCCTGCTGCAGGCTCCGTAAAAGATCTTGTTGCACTTTGTGCAGTGTCACACAAGGTGTCACTTCAAATCATTTCGTCTGACTATACATTGATTCATATAAAAACATGGCTGCAGGAACAAATGGAGTGTGCAGCAATAAAAGAATATCCCAATACTTTCATCTCTTGTAACTCCGGAAATCTGAATGGCACTGTCTTCAAGTGGAATCTCAAAACACCATTCGAAGGAACTTTAACAGTATTTTACAGGTAATGGCAATTGAAAAGCTGGAGATACCTTTCTCACCTCATTTTGCCTCGTGAGCATGACAGCTATAGACATTGCTGTGCTAGCAATCTAAGACCATTTTGAATAGCTGTGCTATGCTAGCTAAATGAGTAGGTCATTGGATTCTCTTGTAAACATTTTAAGTGATCTGCATAGGTGAGCATAGAAGACCCCACAACTATAATTACAGCGGCTTCATTCAATGAAGATGATATAAACTTGAAACAAGATACCTTGTGGAATTTTCAGAACTAACATTGCTATCTGCCTTATGGAAACATGTTCCACTTTGAATTTGGTATTCAAGCAAGCCAGGTAGAAGCAGGTGGGCACAGCCATAGAAGATACACGTAACTTCCTTAGAATTTTGCTCAGTCATTTTAGAGGATATTTTTTACGGGACAGGTTTTCACTGAGAGGATTTTTTTAGGGGACAGGTTTTCATGCTCAGTGAATATTCTTCCAAATATTCTACCTTAGAAAGAGCTTTTAAATGCAATAAAATATTGAGTTGTGAAACAGATTTCTGTTATGGCTTAATTCACTTATGTAAACATGTTTATATCCTAATTCACATAGGGTTTTGTTGCCTTGGTCATGGAACTCAGCTCACTGAATGGCTTCAAAGAACCTCATTTTCCCTTTCAAAGATTACTAATACCAAACATACTAATCTCAGTTACAATGCATATTTTGAGCACAATATTTAAACAGATTGTTTAAGTAAAAGCCAGGCATGGGGAACCCACATTTCCCATAGGCTCCAACTCTCATCCCCAGCCAGCATGGTCAACAATCAGGAAGGAAGATAAGAGTTGTGGTTTAGAGGACTGCAAGTTCCTCCTCCCTGCTCTAAACCTTAATTGTAACTTCTCAGGGAATATTACTGTCAGTATAACTTGCTGAGTCCTGCTTGCTCCTGCCTTTCCCCATACTTTGTATTTGTTCCAAATTCCTTTTTTCACCTTTAAGTACGGTGCTTCATGTTCTGAATAGCTTCTAGTTTACATCTAAACTTCTGCTGGTGAATTTTTATGAACAATGATAACTGACCTTTTTCTTTTTACAAATCTGCTTTACAGGCATCAAACGATTTTGTTCCAGTGCCTTCATAACCTTACCGGATCGTTGCCACCAGCCTGTAAGATAAAACCACTCAGGGTCGGAAGCAAGAAGGTACTTGCTGAGCAGCTTGCACTAACTTTAGAAAAGGAAATGGTCACTCTCCGGCAAGCTTCCTCTGCAGCTCTAAGCCAACTTGAAAACCACTTGTCTCTGATTTATGAGGAGAGCAAAGAAGCAAGTAGCGTCTCTGCGGTGCAACAGTTCAGAGAGCAGTTTCAAAGGGAGCAGAAGCAATGCATGCTGGGTATGAACCGAACAGTGGGTGGTGCCTTGTACAGGAGACTCATTTTGAATGTATTTGAATCGCAGCTGAATTCTGACACAATAGCATGGCAGTGCTCATTACTCGGCAAACTTCTTTGACTTATTGCTTAGCCAAAGCTATAATGTAAGGCGCTTCATATTCCTATTTACGATTAAAATGAATAATCCATTAGTGCTCTTATATTTGTTCAGCAAGTGATCAATTGCAAGGGAATTATTTTGCAACGTTTCAGAGAGCTATAGTGAAATGCCTGCCTGAACAAAAAGTATGGTGGTCAGTTAACTGCCTTCTGTCAGTATTCTGTATTGAGACTCCCCATGCTTGTACATCTCTAATTAGAGCAACAGGTTGGGAAAAAGAGACAGAAGCCTTGATTTGCTGTCACCTGCCTTCCTCTCTTTCGCCCACACTGCTGTTTTGTGTGCCCAACAGATTTTTAAAAGTCTGTATTTCACCATAGCTTCGGAAAAGATCCTGCATCATAAACTCTGCACCCTTATACAATGGGAGAGTAAAGATAGCCATTGTTTGTTTTTTCACTGAGCGAATTGGTTGCCCAGCAGCTTGCTGTCCTAATTAGGTCACAGAAGTACTGTGGCCAGAATACTCACTGAAAATGAACTGGCAAGAGGTATTTCTACAGTTTTTCAAAACCGCATCTCAATACATGTCTCAATACATACATGGGTACACTTCTGCTGTTCCATGAACAAAGATACCCAGAATATATTTCCATTAGGTATCTTTTAAACTTCTATGCATACTTGTTATGCATAAGGAATGTTCTATGCATAAGGAATGTTGCAGACGTTAGCCAACCTGTTGGCATGTCCCAAAGTCAGCCTCTGTTTCATGCTTCTTTATGTTTCCAAAAACCTTTCTCCAATGATACTTCTCCTTTCCAATAGCTCCATTGCACTTATTTCTCTTCGGACACTTTTTTTATCTTTTTATTGTGGTGGAGTAGAAGCTTTCCACTCATCTTTACATTTGATTCTATTGACTGCAGTTGGAGAATGTAATGCACAATATACATTGCATTTGTGTTTTTACAGACTGATACAGGAGTTGCTGAGCAACCGAAAGCTAGCAACGTAGGCAAACCAGATTCTTGGCTTTCTAACAAATGTTAAATCTCGGCATGTCTGGAGACAGGCTGTTTTTTTATATTTGTCTTACTTGTTTACATGCATGTTGTAACCTGTTTTTTAAGCTACAGTGATAGGAAACTTGATCACGCCATGTATTAAATATCATCAAACTTCCCAATAAACATTGTTTATTCCATATTGGGATTACAGAATTGTTCTTCATTTCATATATCGGTGCAACGAAACAGTTTCCCTGCAGCTGTGCAGAGAGCTGAAAGCTCATTAATAATCTTCATGCGCTAAACGGTGTTTTTAATGGGTTTCCAAATCTCTGCTCAAACCTATACATTATGATGGCTATTTAGTGTCATTCTTCTCAATAGGTCCCTTAGATGTTATGTTCTGCAAATGGGGCCTGCTGAAAAATATTTCGGATTGGGAGTCTTCCTGTTCAGGGTTCTTGCCAGCCAGCCATGCTCTCTCTTTGTCCCATGCCCTCTGCTCCTCCTCTTCACAATTTTCTGCTTTTCTCTGCAACAGTCCCCTTCTATTCCAGGAAGCATGTTCAGTCTTTCTCAAGCTCTTCCGTGGGTTTTTACCTTTCATTGTATTTTTTACTGTGCATCTGCAAACCTTGAGGTTTTCCCCAGAGCTGTTGATACCTCTCATGTGGTTCTGGCTACATAAGGGTCTATCATTTATAGAAGAAGCCTGTTTCTTCAAATTTATATACTTATTTTAAAATTGTTTTCTTCGTGTAGAAGAGATGGAGAGGGGGAAATACAGAACATTGTAGGCTGTAGCTGCTTCTTTTGCTAGAAGCATAGCGAGCAGCAACTTTCTTAGGGCTGGGTTTACATGTGTTGCAGAAAGATGTTAAGCTTTTGATAACTACCCCATGTAAGAAACTGCCTGTAATACGAAGAAATATCTGGCGGCTGTTTGGGTGACTCCTTGTTAGCTTTGACTGGCAATTTTCTGAAAACATTATCATGCACTTGTAGAGAGTTATCCATTAAATACTTTTGAAAGTAGCATTCTGGTCATTGGTTTGATATGTGGAACGAACTGAGTTGATAAAAGCTGTTCATTTTCGTCCTTGTCACTGAATGAAAGAATTTACCCCTTTTGTGTCAAAAGCACTGCTTGGGTTGAAAAGGATCCTCAAGAATTTCAAACCGTAGTTACTTTTATGAGGCTTCTGGCCTTTTAACCTGGCAAGACGTCAAGCAAACATCTTCATAAACGCAAGTAACCTCTCAGGTTTGCCAGTGCTTCTCACGGGCTGCAGAGCCTGCTTCGTTGCACCCATGAGTGCACATAATGCTTCTGTGAGCTCTTGCTTCTGGGTAGAGGAAAAGTGCAGAAATAACTGCTTAACGGGTTAGTATCTCCCCATATTTTCCAATCAGCAACTTCTATTTCAGAATAATCCTGCAGTTCGATTAGGTTTTTATTGTGCTTCAGGGTGGGTTGGGCATTCCCTCGTCCCTCAGTTCCACAGATTAAAACGATTGGCAGGTCATTATACTGCTTGGCTTAGGAGTGGGAGTCTCTGCAGAAATCAGCACTCCATGTGGCCAGTCATCGCATGCAGTATTTTTAAGGTTACAGTACATCAGGCTAACCTTATTCCATCCGCTGATTTGCTTACTTCATTGGTGTTTCTCCAGTGTTTTGAAGGGAAGCACAACTTAAATAAAAAAAGACCTTGTGAATGTGCACTGATCCTTGCAAGTGCTTGTGCACGTCTGTACCTGCACAAGACGGCAGTTCTTTCTGAACTCCCTTTTTTTCAAATTGCTTTGGATGACGCATCAGTCACATGGTCCTCAAATCCATTCTAGGTCACTTGCAAAAGGACATTCAGTTTAGACAAGTCTTGCCTGGGTTAGGATAGGATGCCACCTGCCTCAGCATCCTATCCTTCCCTAGAACATCACTAGCTGACTGATAGTGTGGTTGGTAAGGAGACTTAACTATCCTGTTCCTAGTAATGCATGAGGATGCACTGAATTTTGCCACTTTGGTACTGATTTAGTAGTTAGTGGAATCTGACAAAAGGAGGGAGGTTATCAGAACTGCCTGGGAATTCAGTTTAAATGGGGGTGTAATATATAAGGAATGTCCGCAACTGTTTTGATTCCCATTTGACGAGCAGGCGCAGTGGTTAGAAGCGGGTGTCTGTGTATGTATGTGTATCTCCCAGCAGAGCAGATGGCAAGGCATTAAAGGAGGCCAAAGTGAAAGCTCTCTGATATTTGGAAATTTCTAGAGCATAAAGATAAGCAGCTGGAACAAAGGTTTTGCTAGTTTCCAGCTGCCTAGCAGCAAAGCTTAGTCTTCTTGCAGGGTTACATCCCAGATTAGTTTAGTTGTGTCCTTAGTTCTCAAGGCCACAAGTGTAACAGAGAGACGATGACCCAAAGTGTGATAGTTCCACCTTTACATCTCTCTCCCAACCAGAGGAGAAGTTATCCAATGAAATAAAAGAGGCTAAGACAGAGGGATTAAGATTTAACTTAATCCAATAGCAGTTTATGGTTTGCATGCCAAAATGGAACTGGATTATGTAGTAGTACATTCCTGCTGTCTATACTCAACAGGGATTGATATGTGTTTTGTAACTTATGGTCTGAGTGGAGTCATCCCAGATCCTACTCTTTGAGTTAAGGCATTCGGTGTGCAACATGGAACACCAAAGGTACAGTGGTACCTCAGGTTACAGACCCTTCAGGTTACAGGCGCTTTAGGTTACAGACTCTGCTAACCCAGAAATAGTACCTCGGGTTAAGAACTTTGCTTCAGGATGAGAACAGAAATCGTGCAGCGGCAGCTGGAGGCCCCATTAGCTAAAGTGGTACCTCAGGTTAAGAACAGTTTCAGGTTAAGAACTGACCTCCAGAACAAATTAAGTTCTTAACCCAAGGTACCACTGCACTGTGCAAAAAAACCTGCATTGTATATCTACTAAAAGTCCTTGTAAATGCACAGCTGTGAGCCATGTGTAAGTTGGGCTCTCACTTTCAGTCACATATTGAATGAGCCTCCTTTCGAGAAAAAGAACCTAGGAAGGGCAATGGTAGTTCTTTGGGCATTCTCAAAAACATGCAGACTGGGCTCTCTGCAATCCTGTTGACTGGAAGACTACACCAATATATCTGAATGCCATCACCTCTCTTTCATGGTTGTTGATCAGCGAGCGTTTGAAAAAAGACCATTTTGTAAAGTCTTTTGGTAATTTGTGGTGAGCTGCTCCTCAGTACAGGAGTAAGAGAAATCCCAAAGGGCTCTTCTGATTTTTACTGTTGAGCTTTTAGCAATGATTTTTATTGTAATTTACAGTACTATTATTGTTTTGTTTCTGCATTTTAATGTATTGTGATTTTGCATTTTTTTGTGTATTGCTTTTTAAATTTTTTATAATGAAAGTGGAATAGAAATGCTTTTAATACATAATAAGTAAATATGTGGTTTCTGTTCCAAGCTGGCTGGAGAAACTCTGAACAAGAGCACTTCTGTCTGGTGTTGGTGACCAGCTTATTCTCATCTAGATTTTCCATTCTCTTGTCTTTAAGCCAGAGGTAGTTTTTTTTTTAAAGTTTGTCTTCCATTGACCAGTAGGAAAGCTTCAACTCTCAAGAGATTGTTTTCTTTCATCTTTGTTGCATGAGTAAGTACATTTGTTATGCCCTGGTTAGCATTGGGGGCTTATACTGTTCTCTTTTCATTTATATAAGCATCTGCTGAGGCATGATAGTTTAATTTCTAACCAGAAATGACCTGGGTGCACTGTAACAATTAAGTCAACTTTCAGTTCACCAATAGAAATTAAACTTTGAGTATGTGGATTTGAGAAAGATCCTTGGCTTGTGAAGGTGAAGCTAAACTCTGTCTTGATTCTGCCACAAAATGGAAATGTATTGGGCAGAAGGAGGTTCTTAAGCCCTCCCTCTCCCCATCCAGCCATCCATTAAAACCTCCCTACTTTTTATCTAATCCCAAATTCCACAGCCTCTCACAAATATGAGAGAGAATGGGAAAAGCAACTGGCAGGACCAAGCAACAGATTGAAAAGTATTAAGCACCCTCTTCCTGTTTCAAGTTTCTAAGCCACAAACTCTGCTCTCTTGGACCTAATCTGCATACGAGAAGCAACAGTTGGATTTTAAACGCATCCTCATTAACTGTAGTTAGTCAGGGGTGCTAAGAATTGGCAGCAGACTCCTGTCTCCCTCACAGAGCTACAGTTGTTAGATTGCCCTGTGGAGAGGGATCGATTGTTAAACCACCCTGGTAACTGTGAAGGAAACAGGGGCTCTCCTAACAACTCTCCGCAGCTTAACAAACTATACTTCCAAGGATTCTTTGAGGGAAGAAATGGGTGCTTAAAGTGGCACAATACTGCTTTCAGTGTATATGTGGGCTCAGCCTTGATCTTCAACCCTGTGTAACTTGAGGATAAGGGATAGCATTGCCATGCGATCTGTTCACTCAGCTCTGATAGGTGCTATCATCAGTTTTGGAGGACAGAGACGGCGCTTATTACGTTTTATACAGGGACCTTCCTCCCTGCACCCTATTTCAGGGGTGCTTAACTTGTGGCCCTCCAGAGAATGTTGCACTCCAATTCCCATCAGGCCTAGTCAGCATGGCCAAAACGTTGGGCATAATTGGAACTGTAGTCCTGCAACATCTGGAGAACCAAAGGTTAGCCCCCCCACCGCCCTATAAAAATTGCTGGTGTTGGAAGGAATGATCCAGATACATGTACTCTTAAGGGTCTGTATGGACCAGGCCACCATGCTGACAAATTGTTTTTTGAAACCTGCTTTTAAAGGCACAGAGACAGCTAGTGTATCATCTAGTTTGGCCATTGGATGGAGGTGAATTCTGTGACAATCCAATTTTAAGAGTCACCACACAGCCATCTGTTGCACTTGTCCTTCCTTGGACGAGGGCCTGTGTATTGTATATGCATGTGTGCACATGCAAACACAGCGAAGAGTTGGCTTCAAAATATAACAAACGGAGACAGCTTGATTAAGCCCAGAGTCTGACAGTAATGACAGATGAGCGATGTCTGCTCTAAATAAGGTCTTCTCTTTCCTGAAGCGCTGGAAGAACAACAGACGAGAGTGGCATGCTCCAAATAATGAGGGGGTTGGGGAGGAGGGAAAGCATACTGCCTTCTTCTAAAAGCAAAATAGAACATCAAGCCACAAAATTACATCTGCATTATTGAACAGCATTACTGTGGCAAAGGAGGGAAATGGTGGAGAAAAGCTATTTAAGGAGGATAAAACGGGGTCATGAGGCATCTTTTACAAGCCGCTTCCCTATGGCACTGAGTCTGGCATACATACAGCTAGATATCGGTTCTAGCAATTAGTACATTGCAAGGCTCTTTAGCCTACTCCATGAGGGCTTTAGTGACCAAGGGAGGCAGAAAATTAGATCTTCTAGAAAGTTCTGAATCAATCATTCAGGGGGCTCAGGTCAGGGTTCCCCCGGGTCTCTTAAGATCTGGCTCTCAGAACTCCGACCCCCTCTAGTCCTGAGTCATATCTCAAGTATTTTCTGAGTCTGTCCATAAGATAATGCAGGCCTTTGGGCTGAAAGGATTCCCCATCCCTGTGCTACAAACATCAGGTGTTGCCAGGCTACATGAGAGTGATGTAGGCGTGCAGGTGGGAGGCCTTAGAGAACTACGATGGGTCTGAAATTTTTACTATATTCAGGCAGGCAAAAAAAAATGTTTTGCCTCTAAGAATATAATTTATTTATTTAAAAACCAACAGGCTGGACCCCCATAGAGGATCATATCTTATTTTGATGGCCAATACATCCAGATGTACAGAGAATGACTGTCCCTTATTGACGATGATACACTGAGACATATTGTTATCGTTAGTGTAAGACACACAGTTTGTCAAACTCGCTTCCCCAGCCTCAGCAATGTTCACTGTATTGCATTCTGAGTGAACGCACAGCACTTCTGAAAACTGGGCCCCTTAAGTGTATCTTCTGCATCTGTCCAGCATGGAATATTCCATTTTGAGAACAGAGGCACATGGTGTTCTTTTTTGGCCAGACACCAAAAAAAAAAAAATGGTCAGAACAAAAGACCTGCCCTGAAGTCATACGCTGACAGAGCTGCTGACTCATTCAATATTCCCAGACCTTTCAAAACACGGGCTATTGAAGCTTGAGTTTAGGTTATAAGAGCACATAAGTAATTTAAAACATTCCACGAATCCCATACTTAGCCACAGAAATGGACAAAACATTCAGTCAAACTTAAACCTAAATCCCAACACCAATTTCTGAAGAAAAAGCAAGAAAGCTAGGATATAGTGTATTTATGTGGGGAATAGGGAGTTGGAGTCTGGGGAACGTTCTATTCCCCTCCTTGAAAGTGACTCCCAAGTACAAATGATGAAATATTTACAATTGTTCCACTTGATTTTGTGGGTTTAGGATTAGAGAGCTTCTCAACTTCCGCAGCAGTTATACTGCCTCCTAACTCTAAAGGAATTTGAGTCTTAAGACAAGTCTAAGCTAAGCAAAGGGTAGGGAACTGTTGAGGGAACTTTGGTGGTGGAGCCAGACCACTCCTTGCTGAAATGGAATTGTCTCAGATATCGGGTTGCATCCAACGCATTGTAACAGATTTTTTTGGGAGGAGGGGAGATGAAGGGCAGGGCCCCTTGTGTGAGCAGAAGCCTGTTCTGCTTGTGCAATAGTAGTTCTCATGAGCCCCATGACAGTGTTCCTCTGAAGGAGAGAAGGAGTGGGACAATAATGTAGAACTTGATCCTGGCTTGGGAGGTGCTGAACTGGATGCTGCTTTGGGACCAAACAAGTTTGTCAGGAGAAAGAGAGCCCTGCCCCAGTGACAGCAAACCCCACTCCCCAAAGCATGGAGGAGGCATTATCTGATCTCCTGTTCCATCCACCACTAGGGAGGCAGGCACTATCTAAGTCAGATTGTGAGCAACCAGTGTTGACATGAAGTCGGTTGTAGGTTGCACAAGCAGGCCCATCCTACTCACAAAGGTGCCCATGTACTTGCCTGGTCTGTTGGCTTGGGACAAGCTCCATGTGAATGAGTGTGTCCTAATCTTCAAAAGGATTGCTCAAGGGACATGCCGGGGGTTGGGACAACATCTGAGCTTGCAGCTAGCTATGAACCTTAGAACTCTGCTTTGGTTGTTGATTTGCTTGGGCCATGTAGTCATAGAAAGCTTTGGGTGATCATTGTGCTGAGAGTCCATGTGCTGTGATTACATTGTGCTGAGAGAGCCAAGAAGGCAGTGTTGGCTACAAGTCATTGGCTTTACAGGAATCAATGAACCCTAAGATTTCAAGAGCATTTATATTGTTAAATCCCAGTAGCTGGGATTTCCAGTTTAAAAAAGGGGGGGTGTTACTTCTCTCTACAGTACCTGCTGCATCTTTTCTAATTTTATCTGAGTTGGAGGGGCAGTTGCTAGACATGTCATGTGGAATTTGATTGACAGTGGTGGTAGCAAGCAGGAGACTAAGGGCCAGTGACTCATCAAGAAGCAAGGACCTGTTCATAATACTTGAGAGAGTGCAGAGAGACAGGGCCTTTTGGGGGTGGCACCAGAGTTTTGAATACTTAACTTTCTCCACAGCACTCTTTAATGCAGCAGATGAAGCCAATCATATTTGACTAAGCTTTTAATAGATGAAGATTTAACTCTGTATTTGCTATTTAATGCTGATACATGAAACTCCATAAAATGCAACCTAGATAGGTAGATAAATAAAAAAGGTGTTTAAACACTGTCCTTCCTAATGAAATTCTAATTCGAATGCAAAGGGCTCACCTTTTATCAAATTGGCATGTAAAGTTCTGCGCTACGTCAATGTGAATGGTAAGTAGAGCAGAACCAATCAGATCTTAAAATTTACCTGCTTTTATTCAGATCACATTGAATGCATTAGTTAGAAGTTGTGAGTTACTCAGATGTTCTCTGAAGTATAATATAAAATGACAGAAAATAATTACTGGCATAAATGTAATGACTATGTACATCATAGAAGGAATGATTATAACCCAGGCATAGGCAAACTGCCCTCCGGATGTTTTGGGACTACAACTCCCATGATCCCTAGCTAACAGGACCAGTGGCCAGGGGTGATGGGAGTTGTAGTCCCAAAACATCTGGAGGGCAGAGTTTGCCTATGTCTATGCCCGATTATAACCTGATGAGCTCATTTCACGCCCACCAGAAAAGGGTAAATCCTTTTATGATCTGGAATAGGAAGGGCAGCCTGTGACCTGTATTTACATGAGGATCTGGCTGTGCTAAGCCAGGCACAGAGTTACCAAAGCAACTGCAGCTCATTGCTTAGTCTCTTCTTTCTAAAGCATGGATAAGAACACAGCTGCGATCACATATAGAGTCAAACATAGGGGAACTTGATAATTGTAAATTTAAAGGAATACTTGGGAAACAGCTTCTGCATAATTTTAATCCATCACACTATTTCAGACATTAGCTTCGTAAGTGAAAACTGGCGGATATTCATCTAACCCTTATATTTATTCTGCTCTAACGACGTGTTCTCCCCACCAGGAATTGTTATTCATTTTAGTGATGAAATAAAGATACAAAAGCAACACACTAATCTGGAGAGTCTTGCACAACTACTGTACAAGGGGCGGGGGGGGGCTGGAAAAAGACTTAACATTAGGATCCATTTCAGCAGAGAATATCAAGGAATTTCTCTTCGGTGAGACGGCACTATTGCAATCTTAACAGAATTGTTGTAGGGAGGTGGAAGAACATAATGCAGGGAGGTGCATACGTAATGGGTGCTATATAAAGCAACAATTCATTGTGGCAGAGTGTGAAATACTATGCACACTTACTTGCGGGGGGGGGAGCAGGGAACTCCTTGTGAACTCAGTGCTCTTCATACGCATAGGATTAGACTGCAGGGCTAAAATCCTGGGCATGTTTGTGGGAATGAGGCCTCCCACCGCCGGTGCCCTTCCACTGTTCGGATTCCGTTCTTAGACCGAGGTAAAGTTCTCAAACTGGGACACTATTTCCGGTTTTGTGGAGTTCGTAAACCAAATTGTTCTTAAACCGGACTGTTCTTAAACCAAGGTACCACTGTATAGGGAATGTGGAATCAGCACTGCCTGAAATATACCTTGGGGACTGCCCTGATTTCCCAAGCAACTCAATCCAACATCCTCACAGAGCTCCCAGGCAGCGTGAAACAGCTTGCAGTCCATGTGGCGCTGAAGTCTGAGCTATAAACATTGTATTAACATTTATGAGGATCCAGTGACCCATTGCTGTGAGGGTTGGCAGAATTATCGGAATTGCCTCCGCTTTTGCAAATCCATGCTCACGACGGGCCCAGGAGCACTTTGGAACTGGCTGAGCATGAATGAGTATGTGCGGTTTCTTGAGGGGGAAGCCCCATTGCATACTGCCTCCATAAGACAATTTCATATTCATAGCTCCGGTAAGCAGTGCCTGCTGATGGGAATATCACACGAGCAAAGGCTAGAGAGAACCCTTTGTAATCAAGGTTGGGATCAAAAGGGAACAATAGCCACTGTCCTCAGGTATCAGGCAGCAATTTATATGCATGCATCATCTCCCAGGAACGGTTGGCTGCTGATTCTCAGTTTTTGGACCTGCTCTGAGGCTACAATAAAATGTATCAAAATCTAGAAGGTACCCAGAAGGTACCATCTGCTCCAGGCCCAGAAAGTTATCCAAGCTCACGTTAGCCAGAACCATCCCATTAACTGTCTGCCAAAAGTGGAGTACGCCAGAAACTCAGAGCGGTGGGAGCTAAGGTCCACAAGTGCTTTTCTTTTCACGCATTCCCACCTGGATAATTTCCCTCATTCTGGGGTCGTCTGTGTTGGAAGGCTTATGGTCACCACCTGTTCTTTCAAGGTAGGTTCATTTTATGACTGAATGATTCAGCAGAAGCAGCTGCTGTCTCTCTACACAGCCTGTTTCAGTCATAAATGATTCCGATGGACGTGATAGAACAACAACACTTTGCTGTGTGCCCATTGGTGATCTTAGGCTCCCGCAGAAAAGCTGGTTAGGATGTCATGGTTTAACACCATAGGAAAAAGAGACTGAATGAGATTTGGTCTTCCAGACTTCCTTTCTCCCCTTCCTTCGTATCCATAGATGGGAAATTGGAAGCTTTCACTTAAAACTAACCAGAGTACCCTTCTTGTGATTCCTGAAATCAAGAGACTGTGGGTTGCTGTGATTACTTAACAAAGCAGAATAACAAACCAGGTTTGATCCTTGTTTGTATAAACTAACCATAGTTAGGAAAAACTACAGTTTGTTGAGTTTGGATATAACAGGGAAACTGGTCAGTTCTCAAGTAAAAGCTTTCAATTTTTTCACATGCATGGTGGAAGAAGAGGGGGGAGTGCAGAGCAGGAGGCTTGTGAGGTAGTTTTTGTAACAGGAAAGCATGGTTTAGTATAGCATTACATTGAAGTTATCTATAGAGAGGAAGTGCTGAGGTGCCATTTGCTATACTTACTGTGAAAATGGCACTAATAATTTCTTCTGAGAGAATAACACAATCATCTATTTGTTACTTTGATGCGTTGTTCACACCTGTGCATTAGAAAAGAATAACATGGACATTGTTCAAAAATAACATTGAAATTGGAGTCGGAAGTAGCGATGAGCATAGGTTCATCGCAAATAGACAAAGACCTTCATGTTCAATACATGAAATATCAGCTATTTTCCAAGACATAATTCTTTACAATCTGTACTATCTGATTTTTCTTTTGCTCAACACTCAACATCGTCCAGGCCTAACACTATTTTCATTAATATATGTCCATGTTACCCTAATACATGCATTCTTGTGCACATTAGTTGGCTAGAGAACTGCATTGCAAAATTCAGAGACATGCACATCTTGAAGGACGGCTGTGTTTTGACTGGCGTATTATTTCAGGAACAGCAGTTTTGCTAGGTTCAACTTTAAATATGAACTTTGCCAAATTTCTCATCCATCCCTACCTGGTGTTCAGAAGGGACCAGTGGGTCCGCAATTGCAAAGTGACTCAGGGCTCCTAAAGGCAACTTTTTTTATTGAGCACTCACCCTGGTTTACCTGATAAAGTTTAACCAAACTAACAAATGAGAAAGATAACTTAGGAATGCATATGCGGAGGTAAGCAAATATTTTTTGAAAAAAATATTGATGAATGCTTTTTGATACCCACAGCCAAGTTGCCCATCAATTATGCCAGAGATTTTGCAATGGGGAAGACATTTTGCACCACCACCAACCCAGGGCCCCTAAACAAGGTTTAAAAGCTATGCTGAAAAAAATACATGAAGCCAGGGTAAATGCATTTTACTTTATCATTTTTATAATTACATGTCTGCTGTGCCCTTGAGAATAACGCTGTCCATGTCTGTCTGCTTCCTTGTACATTTTCTTCTTTTCTTCTTTTCCCCTTGAGCATTGTTTGCTTTACAAATGTTCTTTATTCTGGCCGGTATCTGCTTCTCTGGCACAGCCAAGTGCGGCGCAAACAGCCTCGGCGTCTCTTTCTCTACATTCAAAGAGCCAATTATGTTTTGAAATGTAGTCAGCTACTGCTTCCGAAACATTTCATTGTGACATTTGCCTTGACTGCTGATAAATACCCATGCTGTCTGTAAAAAACAACAACCAAACAAACCAAAAATAGTTTATGGGATGAGCATCAGATTGAATTGAATAACACATACCAATCTCAGAGGGGCCCCAGAAGCAACTTATTCTTGCATGTATACAGTATAACATTTCCCTAACGTTCATCCTCTACATGGTTTTTTTAGACTACAACTCCCATCATCCCTAGCTATCAGGACCAGTGGGCAGGGTTGATGGGAATTGTAGTCTGAAAAAAGCTGGAGACCCAAGTTTGGGAGACACCATGTCAGAGGAATAGAATAAACGTAATGCTAATCATATCTTGAAAGCTGAATGTAGTTGGTAGCACTGAAATAAAACAAGATAAAGAGGTAGGTTTAAAAGAACGTGGTTCTGCAAATCAACGCTGGGTGGCGAAAAAAGTAATCACAATAGAAAGGGTTTTGGGGAGGCAGCATTTGTGTGTAAACCTGAAAGGCTGCCACCTAGTTAGCAAATACATCTGATTTCTTTCTTTCTTTTTTGCAAGGCGGGGAGGGATATTTAGTAAATAGCCTTACATCTAAGCTGTTCTTTAGTTGTCTTTGTAATCCATTACAGTGTATTAGCCAATCTGAATGAGTGTAATCGTTCCCAAGGGAGCACTTCTTGGCTTTTTCCATAAGGAGATCAGAGGTAAATGAAGTGGATTGTTCCGAGATTCAATCCCAGGAGATGATTCAAACCCAAGAAGAAGATGCAACGTTTTCAGAGACATCAGCCAGGTAGGTCAGGAAGAGGAGAGTGAAGGGCAGTTATTAGTTAATGTTGCCAATGTTTCCCAGAAACCCCTGGTTTTTCTTGATAGGTTAGAGCATTGATGGTGGATTAAAAAAATCACCATTATTATTCTGCTCCTTTGCTTAAAGGGAGATGATGTAGCCATTGGTCCAGACTGTCACTATTTTGTATGTGGGGTTTAACCACATACTGGCAAAGTCAGGTTGAACAATTAAAGTGTGTTTGGAACTCTTGTGAAAGCAGATTTCACAAACCAGCTTTATAAAAAAATGCAGGGGAAAGTGTGGGACAATGATTGTGTCACACGACACTGTATAACTTCACTGCAAACAAATCAGAATGAATGCTTGATAACCAGTGGGTGCTGTACAGCATAACCTCCTGAAACACTTGGTCCTGGCATTTGGGAGACAGCTGGAGACTATGGAATAGGGGTGTCCAGTCCTATCAGCTCTCTGCACTCCTAACAAACTACACTTGATTATTTGCGGAAAGCCATGACTGGTTAAAGCAGAGGAACACTGCTTTAAATGTGTAGTGCAGATGAGGCCTCTCTACTTAATTGGCTGAAGGTACTCCCTGCCCCCATTTTGCATATACCATCATTCTAATCAGTAATAATAATGATAATTTTACAGTGGTACCTCGGGTTAAGAACTTAATTCATTCCAGAGGTCCATTCTTAACCTGAAACTGTTCTTAACCTGAAGCACCACTAATAGGGCCTCCCGCTGCCGCCGCACCGCCAGAGCACGATTTCTGTTCTCATCCTGAAGCAAAGTTCTTAACCTGAGGTAATATTTCTGGGTTAGCGGAGTCTGTAACCTGAAGTGTATGTAATCTGAAGTGTATGTAACCTGAGGTACCACTGTATTATCTATACCCTGCTCATCTGACTAGGTTTGCCCAACCACTCTGGGCGGCTTCCAGCAGAATATAAAAATGTAACAAAATGTCAAACGTTAAAAACTTTCTGATACAGGGCTGCCTTTAGAAGTCTTCTAAAAGTTGTATAGTTCTTATTCTCCTTGACATTTGATGGGAGGACGTTCAACAAGGCCAAAAACCATCTAGAAAAATTGAACTAAAAGCCAAGATGGAAGGGCAGGGGTGAGGAAGAGCTAAACTTCCAGTTCACCACTAATATAATGAGGACAAGCCACGTGATGCAATTGTGTTGCCAGACACGAAATGAACTGTGACAAAATTGATTGAGGAGATATTACAGGGGCTGACTATAAATCTGAAATTCATCAAGGGATCTGAAAAAATGTCAAGACTGAAACTGTGGCAGGATTAATAATTTTGGCACTAAAATGAGGCAGCAAAATGTGACATTTAAATATTAATGTTGCTTCCTGATGAAGCTGGTAATCAGGCAGGGATATGCCACAAAATATTTAGGAATCTCTTGGGTTCAACATATAAGCAGAGGGACAGTTTTTCCAGTCTGTTCCTTGTAGCAGGAAACAAATCATTTGACAAGAAATGTTATGCTCTGTTCCATAGATGTAAATCCCATTAGTTTCGACATATGTTATGTGCACATAACTGAACGTGGGATCACAGCCTATGCTCCCGATTATTACGGAGGGAATCTGGTTCTCCTGTTTGCAGCAGCAGCCTTGAACAATCGTGTGGGTTTATCTGCTCCTCATGGGGACGGTGTGTTAATTCTGCTTACATAAGGGTTAATTTGATTAGGAGAAGGATTTAGTGATGCAAGAGCCGTCTTTTCTTATTTTTCTCCCACGAGAAAGAGACTATGCGCAACTCCTGCTTGCGATGTTAAAAAGCGCAGCGATTTCACCCTCTGCATTCTTAACCACACAGTGGCAGCCTTCTCCATTCAGGATTCCTGTGCCTGGCACAGTACCTGTTTAGCAAGTCTCAGATTGTGGCACAACAGCTTTCAAAAAAATAAAAAGGTCGCTGATTCAAGCCCTTGCTCAACACTCTCCTTTTGATCCTAAGCCGCCTTAAGGCAGCATTTTGCCAGAGAGATTCAAGGATATACAGGCAATGTAAGTTTGCGCAATTAAGGGAGATTAAAGTGCTCTGTCAACGCTGGCCTGGTGCAACAAACCCCTACCCCCTTCTAAAAATAAGAACTGGGCTCTTTTGATGCTGCTATGTGGGGAAATAAACTGAAATGTGTGGGTTGAATATTATGAATATTATAATAGTGAATATTAATGGGAAGACGTACAACTACCAAACAAGCAAATCAGACATAGTCTAACCTCCGCATGAGCTTTGTGGAAGTAAATCAGGATGAAGGCTCAATAAAAAAAAGTTGTTTGGGAGGAGCCCATATACTGGACATGGCATCCTCTCTTTTTTTCTTTCCCTTGAGACGTCTTCATCTTTGGTAATCAGATTCTCTCACTCATATTACATTAGCCAAAAGTTTCTTCCATTTGATCAAATGCTAGGTAGTCCCAGTAATGCTTGCCATTGCTGTGTAAAGGTCATTGTGCTTAACAGTCTTTACTGGAATGGCATTTTTTAAAAAAGACATCCATTATTCTAAAATGTTTTAGCTGAATTGGGAGGGGGGGTGAGAAAAAGGATATGGATTTCTTTCCTGACTATTCTGTTTCATTTCCTGCTCGAGCTTTTGGTTTATTTGCATTTTATTTGCTTTGGCTATCACTATTCAGTACCTTGCTTGACCTTGCATATCAAAGACCGAGGTCGGATGGGGTAAAGGAGAAACATACTGCCCTCTCACGTGCTAGAATACTAATCTGGAGTTGGGATGAGGGGGGATTTAAAGGCAAACTTAGAAAATTGCACTTTCTGAAACAATATCTGAACCAAAACGCAGCAATCGTTCAAAATTCACACTTTTCTGAATTTTGCAATGCAAAATTCTCCAGCCAAGTAGTGTGTACAATTTTTTTTTGCAGATATAAGTGTGGAAATAAATGAATATATTAGTGAGACTAACATACAAAATGCATTCTTTTAGGGACAATTCCTTTCAAAAATGTATATATTTTGGGTGTGGGCCTGGGGGGGGGGCTGATGGACTCCAGATGCAAAAGCTGAGGTTGCTGAAGAGGCCAGAGACAATTTTGGCTCTCTCTTAGTGCAGATGCAGGTCATCAAGCCTGAGCTTCCACATCTACCACCCGTTATGAACCACCATTGGCATAATTGACAGCAACAGCAACAAATATGTTCCGTGCTTAAGATAATACTAAAATGTGTTGATTAAGGGAAACCCACACTAAAATGCTGATAAATTTCCATAAGGAATATCTATCTATCTATCTATCTATCTATCTATCTATCTATCTATCTATCATCTATCATCTATCAGAAATGAGGATAACTGATTTTAACATGGGTGAAAATGAGAAGCTGAGAGAACCAAAATTTGACAGATTTGTTCACCCTTATTTGGAGCATCACATAAAAAGAGGGAAAGGAGAGAGAAGAGTCTCATCAATAAGGTTCAGATAGATTGATGAGTGGGAATCCTGGGAAATGTTGTTTGCTGAAGGTGCTGAGAGTTGTTAGGAGACCCTTATTCCCCTCACAGAGTTACAATTCCCAGAATTCCCTGGGAAGAGGGATTGACTGTTAACGCACTTTGAGGATTGTAAGTAATAACACAAAGACTTCCCCCAATAAATGTCAACATTCAACAAATTAAAATTATCAAAATATTATGCCTTATTGTCTTATCTTATATTTTCTATATTGTGTATTGACATTTTGCCTCTCAGATTTGGGAGACTGTTATCACTTACCATGACTGAATGTTTTCCTGAAGTATTTTTTTTGTCTTTAACCACAAGTTTCATCGGTCCGCTTGTGCAGCTGTAGTCCCGTTTATCCCAAATATCCAGTGTTTGTCTCATTACTGAAATTCTGTCTTTATCATCTGTGCACCACAACCAGGCCTGCCTTCCCTCTCCATCATTTGCCAGATGACACCTCTGTAAACCAGCATTCCAAATCCTGCTTCTCAGGGTCATTTCTCCTGCTCATATAGTGTGCATAACTGCATCACTTGAAAAAAGCCCTTGTAGTTCCTCTGTGCTCATTCCCTCTCCACCTTTTTCCCCCTAAAGAAAAGAACCTGGTAGACTCAAGACTGCCCAGAGCTGTCCCTACAGACACACGTTGTAATTATCACATGCAGACTGATTCCAGTGGCCTTCACATAATGGATTACCTGTTGCAAGACCATCGCTCTGTATTTGTCTCTTCCAGATGAAAGGCCTT
Source organism: Podarcis raffonei (assembly GCF_027172205.1). Taxonomy (NCBI): domain Eukaryota; kingdom Metazoa; phylum Chordata; class Lepidosauria; order Squamata; family Lacertidae; genus Podarcis; species Podarcis raffonei. The sequence goes on from NC_070605.1 coordinate 67,804,771, forward strand.
TAAGACAACGTCATCCATTACTATTGATACATGCAGCGGCTTCTATACAATCCCCGCCTGACTTTATAAATGATGGGGGAGCGCTCCAACTCTGCTGAACTGCTGTCATCAAACATACAGCCAAGCAGCCCTGTCAAAAGCATTGTCAGCATAAATGAGCAAGGCTACAGATGGATTGCTAAACAGCTCGGCTTGGTTGCATTAAGGGAAAGGTGTTGGAGGTGTGATCTGCCTCAAGGCTTGCCTTCACAAACTTGACCTGCTTTCGTGATGAAGGGTAGGGACAATCTCCCTGAAATTGAATCATGTTGCAAAAGCTGTGGCAGGGATCTTGTGCCTCTTGTGTGCAGGAGGAAAATAGGCTTAAAGAAACCACCTCGCCTTTCTGCAGCATTTTGATCTAAGTGAATGAAATCACATGCCACGAATCAAGTCCATGAATACCATTTCCAAATTTCACAGGAGAAATGACTTTTTAACATAACCCCCGTTGTCCATGTTTACATTGGAACATTTTATTTTTTGGAATGACGCGAAAAACACATTTTAAGTCCTGTCCAAAGCAAGAGGTCATCAGCATGCAATGCCTTGTGTCGTGACTAATCTTTAGATTCCCAAAAGGGTCCAGCAGAGGCACTACAGTTATAAAAGCAGGCTTGTGTTCTCAGGATCACTGAATACTGCTTTATTTTTGCTTTATTTTGTTGAAGCCATATCTATTTTGTTTTAAAAAGGAAATAAATATTTATTTACTAGGAATGTCAACAAGTCAGGCAGAATTTTTGGAGAGAGGAAATTGGATTATTCAGCTCTATCCTTTTCCTATCAGATTTAATAAATTAAGGAGATACCTATGAGACAGGTCATGAAATCTCATTCCTCTTTGATTCTATCTCTGTATTCCTTAGAATACAGAGCATTAGCATAGATGCTTCAATATCGGCTTCAATTTGGTTGCTGTTTTCTGGTAATAGGTTGAGTCTTCACTCCGGAAGCTTTCTCTGAGAGACCTTGATAGCTGCTGATAGCAGGACATTCACTTTGCTGTTCACATTTTGTTGGGGCAATACAGTTTTCTGTGAGAGTACGCTGCTGCTGACTGAGTAGCCATTGGTTCGTGAGGATGTTTTTCCCCCTCCTTCCTTCTTAAGGTCAATTCTGTCAGGTGTACTTGTACTGTTTTGTTGCCTCCAAGGAGCTGACTTCCCCTTAACATTTCCCTTTTCAGCTAATAACAAGACTCTGGGCAACTGTAAAGCATAACTGGCATTTTCCAGAGTGAACAGCTCCTGCCCTGTTGAATTTCTGCCTATTCTGAAGCCCTGAATAGAACAAGTTCTGCCAGAGAAAGGAAGGGGAAAGGCTGCAGCCCAGTGACAGAGCACTTCCTCCTGAAACAAAAATTGTTTGAGAGAAAACAAAGGCTCGGCATCTGTTGTCAGACTCCATCTCCCATCAGCCCAAGCAATCATGACAAATGGTCAGGAATGGTAAGTTTTATCGTCCGACAACATCATTTGCTACTTTGGGGATCATAGGCACCTTGTCCTGAATTCTTCCAGTATGTTCTGCCTCCTGAGTCAATGTTTTTCACCTGTTTCCCATTAGTGGACCTTGGGATTATAGTAACAAAAGAAGAAGATATAAATAAAGTAGATTGCACAAGCCTAGCATCTGCCAACACTTGAAGCAGAGGGCAGCTGTCGCTTATTGTCATTTCTGCCATTGCTATTATTCACTTGCACAGTCCCTTCTTGGCCAAACAATAAACAAAAGGGAGAAGCAGCAGCAGGACTCAGATGCTCTCAGTGGTGGGATCTTTCCTGTGAGGTGGCACCTTGGCAGGTGCTCAGCCATTTTGACCTCTGGTGCTAGTTTCAGGCATTCTCTACACCTTTTTTTGGGAAAGAACCACACAGCACAACATAATTCTTGCTCAATCTCCGTGTTTCTCTTTGGAGACAGACATCACCCAGCTACAAAAGAATGGTTAACATGGTTCTGTTAAAACAATTTGATAAATAGATGCATTAACTAAAAATTAACCATTAATTGACCAAGTGGGGGAGGGGGGGAAAGAATGCTTAAGATTAATGAAGGAATTTCATTTGAAATGAAAGCATTGTTGTGATTTGGCTGATAATTCATTTCATTTCTTGTAACAGATGGCAATGGTAGCTTATAAGATAAGAGCACGGAAACAAGATGTTAATAAATATTGAACAAAAAATACAAGTAGTACTAAAGAGAATCATTGCTGGTCCTTGCTTTGTAATAATGGAGGATCTTTCAGGAAATAAAAGATTTTAAACAGCTATAATTCTAATTCTTTGTGAATCTTCTCTGGCAATTTCTTCAGTATAAAACCCATGTATACGCACTTACCTGGGATTCCCAGAGACTTGGGTAGCTTCCAGACACCCTCCTTATTAAGAATTTATTCTGACATGTTTGCAGAAAGTTTATGTGGAGGTAATAGGATGTCTGCTGCTTATTGAGCATTCGTTCTCATTTGTTTGCAGGGAAATTACATGATGTTCCATCAAGCAAATGTTACAACACAATTTCCAGTGCATATTCCTGTCACCTTCCTTACAGCAGTTGATTTTTTTAAAAAAATTGGTTTGTTGCAAGAGCAACAAATCCACTTTAATTCTTCAACCTTAATTTGTTGGTATGTGATTTAATCATCCCTCAAAATAGCAACAGCCTAGATATGGCCTTACTCCCTCTGCCCCAAGGTAGCTTTCAGATGATCACTAAATTGTAGGAGCAATTCAGTCACATACTTGGAAATGTAGATTCGCCTACTTTAAATGGATTTAATAAACTCCGGCAGTATTGTGCAACAAATGTCATTCAAAAAGCAAACAAAAATACTTTTTTCAGCAAGGAAAGTGATGGTAAAATGCCCTAGAAAGTGTGGGATAGCAACTGATTTGCAGGGAACCATATAACTTCTCTGCAAACAAATAAAGATGAATGGTCAGTAAACAGTGGACAGCATAGAGTGTCTTCATAAACTCTGTGCAAATAAGTCAGAATTACTTCTCAATAAAATAGGTCAACTGGAAGCAACCATAATAGTTCGGTTTGTGGGTTGGGTTTTTTCTTGCAATAAGAACTAGCAGCAATAAAAGGAAAATATGCCCTCCCAATCAATAATACATATTTATTTTTTTGCAGTAAACCTTTTTGCAGAAAATGGAAAATAGTAATGCTTTTTAAAATAATAATAATAATAATAATAATAATAATAATAATAATAATAATAAATTTTATCTATACCCCACCCTCCCCAGCCAAGACCGGGGTCAGGGCAGCTAACAACCAATAATAAAAACAAGTTGATTGAAATGCAACTTAAAAAACAAGATTAAAATAAAAAAATCTTCCAGGTTTCACTCCTGCCACCCATGTAAGCAAAAATACCTCATTTTTTTGTTTGGTTTTCGTTTACTTTTTATTTCTACTTTAGAACACATAGCAAGGATTTGGACCACATAGCTCTGGCACCAAAAGGTTAACAGGTTATGAAAATCACAGTACAGTTTTTAAAATTCTTCAGATAAGTCAATGATATTTAAAATGATAGCCACTTTTTTCTTTCTTTCTTTTTTTATAGTAAAGATATAAATTAGAGGTCTGTAAACGAGTCGTGTTTACCTACAGAGCTATCAACTCGCAGCTACAATGAGAGCAGCAATAGAAAGTCAATGCTATACTGAGCTAGGTCAGGAAACAAGTTCTTAATCAACAGTGCAATACAGGGAAATACGATAGGTCAAATTACAGTTTTGGCACCTTATGCTGAATGTCATCAATAATAAAAAATATAGTAATAACCAGGCAGAAATGAAATGAAATGAAATAAGTGCACTGTCTTGGAACCAAGATAAAACCAGCCATTTCTCAGGTTGTTTCTACAAGTGGACACTATGAAATTAACCACACCCTACACAAGTTGGACCTCAAAAACTACAGTTCTAGGAAAGCAGGAATATTAAAATGCACACCCACAAGGATATTAAAGTATAAATCGTCCCCCTTGACACCCCCCCATGCCCTGTTAGTAGAAATAATTTACAATCCACAAAGGGACTTCTGGGCAAATCATTAACTACAGACATTAATGGAATGTAGCTTAGACTTGTTTCATATAGAAAGGCAGCGTTACCCTGAAAAAAGTTTGGTCCTCTTTAAACTCATTGCAGTGCAGCCATTACAGACAGTCCCATGGTAGATGCTTTAAAGTATTTCTTAAATACAGCTTAGAGACACGGGGGGGGGGGCGGGTTGGAGAGAGGGAAAATGGCCCCATTTAGGTTTGCTTGGCAAGAGTCTGGAAGAACCACGTAGCAAGAGGAGGAAATCAGGGCAAATCCTCGTTTGGTGATCCCACAGTATCTCGTTTTGTGCAATTGTTACCGAAACTTTCCTTTCTGTTTTTCTTCCTCTTCTAACCCCACCCTTTCTCTTTAGTACCACAGAAAACAAAACCCTCAGTCAATGACAGGAAAGACATTTCACTCTTTATTTACAAGAGAGTCACTTTGGCTAGAAGGTCCCAGCTCAGACAGAAACGTTTCTAATCTTTGTGTATATCCTCGTGGCGTATAATTTTGTACGTAATCCAGTAAAATATATTGAAGATGAGAAAGGCCAGCGGGAAGGCCGCTCGGGATATGGTGTCGATCCTTTTGGCACGGTCCACAAACCTCTTTTTGATGGAATCGGAATCCTTTGGCGGTGGGGGCGGGGGCAGGGGCGGGTTGGGAGGCGTGGCTTTGATGGCAGCGCCATCTTTCACCTGGAGGCAGTGACCCATCCCATAGCCGCCGAAGTTAAACCGGCTGTCGCGAGCAGCATCTTCATCCTGGAGGGTAAGCAACGGAAGGGAAAGGCGGTTAATCGTCTATGCAAATCTCATTTAAGTTTTTGCCCTTAGCTGTTGAGCAAGAGCTCTGTTCATAATGTTGCTTTCCAAATGGGCAGTGCCACAATATTTCCGACAAAAGAACACTTGGATATTCTCTAATTCTATTGATTTCCCCAATGGAATGGTGGACAGATGTCATGACCAGACCATAGGACCATAGGAAACGGCCTTGCCCCATTTAGTTCAGTACTGGCAGTGAACCCTTCAGCAAGCCCAGGCCAAAAACTGTGATGCACGTCTTCTGAGCTGTGTTCTCAGGCAAGTCATGTGACCTGTGTGAAAGTACAGAGGCCCAAAACACATGTGTTTGGGGCCCTGTGTTCTCACATGTTTTTGAGTGCCATGCTTTCGTGTGAGAGCTCAGGGCCCCCAAACAGGATGTCCCAATTTAATTAGGGCAGTTGAGCGGTATCCATGAAAAGCATTGAAGAAGAAGAGGAAGAAGAGTTTGGATTTGATATCCCACCTTTCACTTCTTTTAAGGAGTCTCAAAGCGGATAACATTCTCCTTTCCCTTCCTCCCCCACAACAAACACTCTGTGAGGTGAGTGGGGCTGAGAGACTTCAAAGAAGTGTGACTAGCCCAAGGTCACCCAGCAGCTGCATGTGAAGGAGCGGAGACGCGAACCCAGTTCCCCAGATTATGAATCTACCGCTCTTAACCACTACACCACACTGGCATTGGGAGACCTTGGGCCAGTCACTATCTGCCAGCCCAACCTACCTCACATGGTTGCTGTGAAAATGAGATAACTCCCCATGTGTGGCATGTTAAGTTTCTCAAAGATGGATTATGAGTAGCAATATTAGTATTATGCAAAACAACACTGGCCTCCTCAAAACAATCCTAAGAACTGTTATTCTGTAAAGGGTGCTGAGAAACTTGCTTTTAGAGGTTTCTTTCTCTTTCTCAACAACAGCCCCTTTGCAATGTCCTGTACTGACAAAATATGAAGCCGGTTTTCATTTCTGTTGCAGACCTGATCTGACATTTAGACATCCCAACACAACTCTTTGACACATGTAATTTGCTTAATATGGAGCCTGACTTAACGTTGCTTGGATAGCTTGGGTGGTATTCAACTAAGTTTTACTCAGTGTGGACTCGTTGAAATTAATGAGCACAACTAAGTTATAGCCTGTCATTTCAGTGGGTCTACTCTGAGTAATACCATCCCTTTAGTAGTTCCACATAAGTCTTCTGCATGCTTCTGTGTAAGTCTTCTATGAGTCTAAGTCAGGCTTCCTCAACTTCGGCCCTCCAGATGTTTTGAGACTGCAATTCCCATCATCCCTGACCACTGGTCCTGCTAGCTAGGGATCATGGGAGTTGTAGGCCAAAAACAACTGGAGGGCCTAGGTTGAGGAAGCCTGGTCTAAGTGCTCAGCACCCCAAAGAAAATAAAATTATAAATTGGATGGATTTTTCCTCCCTTCCAAAAAAGGTAGCTATTTGATTTATCTTCCACACCAAGGGAAACATGCCCTGGTAAATTTGCAATGAACTGAGTTCCTTTTAAAACCTTTAATAGCACTTGCATAAGCATAGAGTGAAGCTGCATTCCCAGGACGCTTTTCCTGTTCCTTAGTGCTGCACGCAGAAGCAATGCAAATCCAGGTCAGAAGGTTAATTAAAGGAGAACAGGTTCTCAGCAGCCACTGTTTTGTGTTTTACATTTATTTGGAAACTCTCAAATATGCTAATAGCTTATTATAGGAGACGTTCATCTGGCTTGTCCAGATTTTCCCCAAAATAATGAGCTTCTACTTTACACATGCCAGCCTGGAGTTCCTGATGAAGGAGGCGACAGCAATTTAGAGAGACTTCCTTATGTGTGAGTCGCTCCCTCACACACCCTTGCAGCACCTCCTCACACTGTCTTGGGGAAACTACCCACTAATTCCTGTTGCTTGCCCTTTGCTTAGCACTGCAAGCTCTGGAAAGTGACCTTAATCTGACAGTTAAGGATAAATAACTTGCCTTGTTTATTTTTTTACTGGTGGGAGCTCGGATGGTCATTGATAAACAATGGTAGTCATGTATAATAATAGTTCATGGTACACAATAATGGCAATCATGGTTCCATAATGTCTGGGTTGCAGTCCTACCCAGACGTCTTACACAACACAGGCGGGTAGTGAGAGGTGAAGCGAATAAAGATTGGCTAGGAAGTGCGGTTTTAAATGTTTCCCTTTATTAATTAGGACTCAAAATTCTCAGGCCCTCCCAAGACCCATGCCTCCCTTTGTAGGGGCTATACTGACCCATAATAATCATGCAAATCTAGGAACGACTCTTTTATTATAATTTGATCATTTGCTGTGATCTAGTCTGACTCTGTATCAGGAATTCTATCATTTTTGTCTGTAGGTGGATTCTGCTATGTATGTATACTCAAGGTTGCTCTATTTTATTTTTTGGAAATCAATATTTTTTAAAAAAATTTTAAAGAGAAGAAACCTTTGAAACCCTTCCAGGGCCATAGGGTTGTTATGCTAATGTAATAGTTTTCTCCTACTGCCCCCCCGCTCATTCTGAGAATGGAAGTTTAGGCAAGGATATTGAGAATTATGTTACAGGTTCATATCCATCTCAAAGAAATACAGTTGCCAGGAGAAGAAACCGCTGCTTCACTAGCTGTCGTACCCATTATACAGAACGAGGTACAAGTCTGACATGCAGGGATGGTTACATCTGTGACTTATGCTTTTTATCCATTTCTAATTTTTCCAGTCTTCAGTTCTGCACATTTCCACACATGTTTGTGAAATTTTAAAACAACCCTCATGAAAATTCACCAGCAACTTGGTGCAAATTTCTCCTGATACATATTTGAATGCAATTTTGCCCAATAATTTTCTGTAACATAATGCATTTATTTTTGTATGTTAGTTTCACTAATGTATACATTTTTTAGGCATACTTGATCCTAGCACTCGCATTTTTGTACGTTACTTGGCTGGTGAACTGCATTGCAAAATTCAGGTAATTTGAAGGATGGCTGTTTTTGCTTCCTGGAATGTTTCAGAAAACATGAATTAGGTAGGTTTGCCTTTAAACAGAAACCAAATTGATTTTCTCCTCCATCCCTACTGACATGGGAGCATTCTAGACTATACCACCACAGTAGAGGGGTCATTCTTTTTGAATCCTTGTTCACATTAAAAAAGAAAAAAGAAATCACTGTGGGTCTATGCTAAACCTTTCCAAATAAAAATACTGACTGCAATGTGGCAAAGTAGTTACATCAGGGAGAGAAGTTTAGCATGTCCCCCCCCCAACCAAAAGCATTAAAAAACATGACACCCACCCACACTCACCTGCAGTCTGAAGTGGTACAGCCCAGAATTCTACCACATCACTCTACCCACCACCTCATTCTGAATATGCAGATTGGCTCTTTAGCATAGATATGCCCTGAGGAGATGCTAAAAGAGGAGTGTGGGAGGAAAGTTCTGAGCTTTAAAAATGGCTTGTCAAGCAGATGAAGGATCTATTGGGAGGAGACTCAGAAGCCACATCGTTCATGGAGGGCTTGCTATGCAGCCTTTTGGATCATGACCCATGACTGTGCCAGCTCCCTTTCCTCTACCAATCCCTGCTTTCTTTTTTTAAAAAATTAAATTATATGCATGTAGGGGGTTAAGAGATGTTGAGAGATTCTTATTTCCCTCACAGGGAGTCAGAAATTTGTGAACAGGCAACTCAGATATTTTCTTTGAGCAGCATGTGCACAAGCAATTGTATGTGCATTAAAAACATATTATTTTGCTGGGGTGCACAGATTTAAAGACAATATAATGGGAGTAGATGGGGAAACCCAGCTAGATGGGCGGGGTATTATGATTATAATTATGATTATTATTTAGAGCAAATGTAAGTTTTGTGGCTAGCCCACTGTCCTTCAAGAACACATACATGATAAGAAATAGGTCCTTGGGAAAAGGCCATTTCTTGCCTCCCTGCTGGCACTTGGCTAGGAAGTCCCTGAAAGCCTCCAAAATGGTATGTCTTGTCCTAATTACCCAAAATATGATGGGGAGGGGAAATAATGAATCCTTGCCCAGTAAGAATAGTGCAAACAAGTCCAGTGCCAACGATTCCTGCCCCCCCCCCCCCCGCAATCCCATCTGCCCTAAATATTAAACTCTATGCCAGTTTTAAACGAGCAGCTGTGGTAACACATGTTCAAGAGATAAGTGAGACTTGCTTTAGCTTTGAGACTTATCTCCAGCAAACTCCTAACATGTGTTTTCCTCCCAATTACCAACACATCTTGCAGGAAGAAGGCTCATCAATGCAATTGATCGCTGCTGCTGCCTCAAGTCTGCAGATCACCTCCCGCTAATTTAAATGAGGGTATTTCGAGCACTTTGGAAGATAGTGCTGTGTGGGTGTCCTTCCTATTGCTAAATTGATATCTGCGTCTGGGAAATGCAGGCTTCAAGTAGGCAAAGATATACTGAAATAAATGTACGGAAAACACTTCAATGGTTATGTACAGACGGAGCACTGTTTCAGTTCAACTCATTTCAGTAGCTTTTATCGGTTTTGATGCTTTTATCTTCACATGGCCCTTATAAAATTGGAAAGCAATTGGCTCTCATACTCATCACATGCACAAGCAACACACATAACCTGTCTGTTTTCATTGAAAGACTTTGAAACTGTTCCAAAAGGTGTGAGTTAAAAGCCTGTGAGACACAGGACATGATGAAGTGGCTAAATTTAACATGAAATTGCTCATCAATTTAAACATGAAGCTCTCCTTAGCAGCCAGATATCCATCTTAGAGCTGTCCAGGCATGCCTGTTCATTCATGCCAAAGACAGGCAGAGGGGCTTCCATATTTCTGCCTGCAAATAAACTGTGCAGCTATATCAGAGCGTATCAGACAATGCCTGAGAGAGAGAGAGGAGAAGCAGAGGGGTTGGGGAAGTTTTTGGAGCAGATTATAAAAAAGTGAAGAGGTTTTTTTTTTAAGGGAGGAAAAATTTGCACATTTAAATGAGCAACAGCCAAGGAAGAATTCATTTAGGCATTTACCACAGACCATGTACTGAGTCCCTGATCCACTACCTTTACATTAGGAAGCAACCAGCTTAAAGTGGAGGCCACTAGATAGGCACATTTTGTAATGCCTCCTTGTCAGTTGACAGTGATTGGACAAATATTGGCTCATCACAAGAGATTTCAAAGTTGCTTCCCATTAAAAACATAGACCTGGAAGTAATGCCAAGGTATGATGTTAATCACAAAAGAGCAGTCTACAAGACCAGTGGTGTAGCATGGTGTGTGTGTGTGTGTGTGTGTGCGTGCACGTGCCACAGGGGTGGTTGCCCTGGGTGCAACATTGTTAGGGGGTACAAAATTTCAACACCCGGTGCTGCCTCAATTCAGCTGCATGCTTCTGTCGCTGGGCTCCGTTGAAAATGGCTTCTCCATGCGAACTAGGAAAAGACCTCTCCAGACAATGGAATGACTCTTCTTTTCTCATCTCTGAGGTAGCAATGTCCTGGGTGACGCAGTTAGGCAGTTGAATGAGCATGCATACTCTATCCGTTTCCCTCCTTCCCACCCACCCCTCCGTGTGACCCCAGGCACTGGCAGCCTACACTACACCACTGCACAAGGCTGAAAGGTAAGCATACAGGCGAACCAGCTTGAATCAGCTGAGGTGTGTCTGTGTTTGTGCGTGCGTGCATGTGTGTGTGTGTGTGCAAGCTGCCTTGAATCACATCAGGCAAAAAGGATAGGTAATAATAATAACAATACAGTGGTACCTTGGGTTACAGACGCTTCAGGTTACAGACTCCGCTAACCCAAAAACAGTACCTCAGGTTAAGAACTTTGCTTCAGGATGAGAACAGAAATTGTGCTCCGGCGGCGCAGCGGCAGCAGGAGGCCCTATTAGCTAAAGTGGTACCTCAGGTTAAGAACAGTTTCAGGTTAAGAATGGACCTCCAGAACGAATTAAGTTCTTAACCCGAGGTACCACTGTAATAATAATAGAGTGTAGGATGACCACATCCATCACTGGCATGTGACACCCCCCCCCCCGAGGGTTGATCAGCAGCCACTGGGCAAAAAAAGCTCAGCCAACTCTGACTAAACTTTGGAAGTGACTAAAGAGAAGGTCCTCATGTGGGCTCATCATCTGTGAACTCCGCCAGGATAACACATGAGATAAACAGCAAATACCATACAGGAAGAAAGTATGAATGCCAACTGTCACAAAGGAGCAAAACAAAACAAAAGAAAAAACCCCAAGAAAATGAAGCAAGCAAATGTTTTGTGTGTTGTGTGCATCAAGACTAAACAGCGAGAGCCACAAGAGAGATGGTGGAGATCAAAGGACAAACACAAAAGACAAGCAGCACGGAGAATTACCAGCATCAGCCAACAATAAAATAAGAGCTTTGGGTAGCAGAGTAACTTAAAGTGGCATTTCATCTAGCTATAGAAAAACCACCACAACCCTCTTCTTTCTATCAGCTTGCACATCTTTTGTTTGCAGCAAGTAACCCAGGCATCGTTTTCTGGGTCAGTAAAGATGGCTTACCTCAAACGCCTAAAAGTGCTAGCTTCTCCCTGGCCATAGGGTTACATTACTGATTGTCACCACACAGGTATAAGGAAAGTTGCAGCACAAATAACACAGTGTGTGTGTGTGTGTGTGTGTGTGGAGTGGAGAGGGAGTCAGAAATCTCTGAACAAGCTTCGGTGATTTGTTTCAGCTGATTTGTTTCTTTGATGTTGCCGAACTAAGAGGATAATCTTGCCTAGAAAGAGGAGGGGGCAGTAAATATGTACTACATAAATAATTACTAATTACATGTGGCATCCTATCTGCTATTTTGTGTTTGTTATTTGTTGCTTGTTTTCTGTTTTTTTACCTGTTTCTGTACTGAAATTATGTAGTTACTATTTTTAATAGGGTTGGCCACTTTGTTTGCTTTAAGAACCTATCTCACCTTATCATTCTAAAGTAATCTAACAAATAGACTTGTTGTTTTAATGTCTGATGTTGGTGTAGTGATCAGGTGCCAAAAGCTTTCTTTAGGCTGAGGATCAATTCAGATAGACTTTTCTGAGTTCACTATTTCACTGGGCCATTCTTTTCCTCTGAGGTCCTCAGGGTGACACATGTGGTCCATTCCCTCCCCTTTATCAGCACAACAACCCAGTGAGAGGCAGGTTATGAGACAGACAGTAGCAGGATCAATTTCACCCATTAGGTAGTTGTTAAGCAGTCAGCTTCTACAGAAAGGCTAGTTCCCAAGCTTCCCTTGGTCACTGTAGAGAAGTGATAGCCAAACTTGACCCTCCAGCTGTTTTGGGACTACAACTCCCATCATCCCTAGCTAACTGGACCAGTGGTCAAGGATGATGGGAATTGTAGTCCCAAAACAGCTGGAGGGCCAAGTTTGGCCATCACTGATGTAGAGTGACCAAGAATGGACACAGAACGGGACTATACAAATGGAAGGGGAAGAACATTATAGGTGAGATCAGACAAAATGGCACCCATTGAATTTCCTGAAACAAAGGTAAACAGGTTGTAATATGGGTCTCAGTTGGGGTGTGTTTGTGTGGGAGAGTGGGAGATGAATAAAGATGGTAGCTTTTAGTTTTCCTTACTTCCATCCCTACCTGCAGTTATTCTTCAAGTGTATCTACAACGAGGTTATCTCACTCAATTTATCTTTGTTTTCCCACTCCTCCCCTGCTTCTCAATCTGCCACATAGTGTAGTGAAAAATGGCATTCTCCCCCCCCTTTTCCCTGCACATTGCGAGCTTCCCCCCTGGACCCAGCACTTTAAAGAGTAAAGTTAATTATGCCCCAGCCAATTTAAGAGAGGTGCTCAATAATTCATTAACCTCTGTGTTGCGTTGGCTTGCCTACATGTAAACAGCAGCAATCTGGATTGGTTTTGCCATGCTGAAGAGACACAGCAGCTGCTGCGTAGTCACACTCCCATTTCCAGGCTGCCTGATCTAACTCATTTGTAAAAGCAGGACACCACTAAAAGGTGACATCCCTACCAAGGACTCTGAAGAGATAAACCTACTTCCCGCCTAGCAATGAATAATAGCATAGCACCACAGTCTGCTTCATTCCAGCCTGTATGTGGGGTCTTTTTAACCTTGGCATGCAATCTTGAGAGCAAGGTCCCATTTTAATATTGTAACAGTGCTTATTTCTGGTGGAAGAGTTTTATCTACCGCTCTCAGATATGACACTAATGCCCACCGTTAATAAGTAATAATACTGTTAAGCTCACCCCACTTCTTCAAGAGTTGAAAAGTTCCACTTGACCCAGGAGTGGTTTCCTTTGAAAGGCCACTGAAGGCTTCAGAGCATTTTGTAGTTGTGCTTATTTACAAATATACAGTCTGAGCATAGATGAGGAACAGCTTAAACCTGCTAACAGACAGCCAATGCCCACTGCTCCCACAACCAACACCCTAAAATGTTCACAGAGCCCTAATTTAGCTTTCCATGTCTCTTTTTCAGTCCAACTCAAACTGGAATCTAGGTGTCTTTCATAGACACCTAGATTGCAACATCCTCAGCTCGGAGGTCTCCTGTTTGTCCATTTCATTTTCTAGCCATGGAACACATTGCTGAACTATTAGCATTCATTTGCCAAGCCCCAAGCTCCAGACAAGTATTGCTTCAGGGCAAGACACTCTCATGGCCCTTCGACAGTCCTTAACTGGACTCCAACCTTCTCTGGAAAGGACTCACGTGCCTTGCTATATGCTAGTCCTCACGATTACTTGTTAAAACATCCTCTTCACGCACCCAGTTTCCTCAGGAATGGTCTGTTCTGCTTCAGTGCCTGTACTTTGCTTTGTCATCAAAACATTCGCTAATAAAAAGATTAATCTGCTTGCCAGCTGAGCACAGCCTCTTCTGCAGTGGTGCAGCATAGCAAAGAGAGAAGCTTGGCTGGCTGGCTGGTTGTCACCTGCTCATCAAATGAACCAGGCAAAAGAACCTTCTTCAGGCCAGATGCTGTCAGCCTTACAAGCTCCTACCATCTCTTTGCTAAATTAGGAAGTTGACTATAAAACCTACAGGGCTGAAGCTCTCCTTGTGGGAAACCACCTGTTAAAAATGACCAAGGGAAGTTTAGGGCAAACTCAAGGGAGATTTTCACCAAAGAGCATCACTACAAGTACGTGCCATTACAGATGAAAGGACAATAAGCCTGGAGAAAGCAAAACATTGTAAGCTAGCAAATCCAAGTGTGTTTCGGGGTTTTTTTTAATATATATATATATATAAAGAACATGCTTATAATCTGCAATATCCTTGCAGTTTAGTACATCTCTATGAAACATGGACTGCACTTTCCATTCTTAATTAGCAGTTCTTGTGGCAGATGAAGATTGCAGAGCACCAGGAGGCAACTCTGTTGCCACCAAGGAAAGCAGAGCATTAAAAATGAATGCGTGACTCATTCTAGTAAATGGGTCCATTCTATTAAGACAGCTGAGCAACAGTATATTGGGAAACAGCCGAACCTACCAAAAGAATGTGGCCAGCTTCCAGCCATCCTCGTGAGAAACACTAGTTTATCATCCTGAACGCACTTGTGGGATAAATCAGTCTCATATAACCAACATGTTTAACTCTAATTAATGCACGAAGAGGTTAAGACCACAGAGTAAGCTGTCCTGTCAGGCTTAGCTAGGTCATGCCCTTCACCTTGAGAGGAAGCATTCCCAAACACTTTGTTCATTTCTTTTCCAGCAGGTGAACCGACCGGCAAGCCAACTTTGTGTTTCTAAACGTATAATTTAGAAACATTTACCACTTTTTGTAACCTAAGTTAAACTGAATCTGATGTCAATAATTATTGTAGTGTGGTAAAAAGGTTGAAGGAAAAGACAAGTTTTTTAAAAATAATAATAAGGAAGAGCAGAAATGCTAGAGGGAAGTGATTTTCATAGGAATGGGGTAGAAAGGAAGAAATGAAGTAAGAAAGAAGAGGAGGGAGAGGTTTGAAAAAGAAACTCAGCATGAGTTATGGAAGAGTTCCCCAGGCTCATCTTGTAATCAGCATAGCTTCCCCGTTGCTTTTCTCTGTGGCTTTTCCGAAAAAGCTTTATCTAAGCATTCTCCATGAAAGCATTAGGGAGGCCTTCATAGGTGGTGGAAGTAGTTTATTATGGATGAAATTAGGGGAAGCCTGAGCTCAGTGGGCACACTGGGAAACTTACCCAGTAACATATGATGCCCAGGGCCTTGTAAGGGGTCACCTGGAATGTCACAGCAGTCCTCCATTGCTGCTGGAGAGTCTGAGAAACGAGGCTCCTATGACATCCTGGCTCAGTCCATTAAGTGAGGGGGTCCTTTTCAGCCTGAGGATCACGTTTCCTTCTAGGCAGCCTTCCAGGGTCCACATACCAGAGGTGGGAGGAGCCAGCAGCAAAAGTGGGTGGAGCAACACATTTAAATTTGCTCACACCTCCCTTTCTATCCTCCCCATCTAGGCAAGCAAGAAGCATTATCAGAGTTCCAAGATACTGTTACACAGGTTGGACACCACCCCAATCTATGCAGAGTGGTAGCAATATTCCAGGGGGTTCCAGCAGCCTGTGTTCCTTTGATTTATTCACATATTTACACCTGAATTTGGAGGGAGGGAGTCTAGATCTTACAGTGTGGCCATCTCAATGGTGGCTTCTTCCCCACAGCAGTGCAGCGCTGGAATCCAAGGCATCCCTCCTAGCTTCCCTTCAGCCAGCCTGCCAAAATGATTCTGTCTTTGTTCTCCTTTCTCTTCGCAGCACACCTCTCACCTAAGCAACTCCTCTCCGTCCATCTCCTATCACAAGGCTAGGCTTTTAGAGACATATTTTTCCTGTGAGCACAGCCTGCTCCCTTGCCATCACCTTGGCAACCCATCTTTCACAGACCTGAGACCCTTCCTTTGATGCACTAAAGACCAGCAATCAGTAGCTTGATCTGTTAACATCTTTGCTCTTAACTAGCCAGGCTGGTCTAAATAAGCCAGCACAAGATTCCTTGCTGGGAGGAGCACAGAGAGGAGGAGCACAGAGAGAAACACCATGGTGCACAACCAGACACCTTCATCTGCCCCAACTGCAACGAAACATCTCTCCCATATTGGTGGGTACAGCCACAGCAGGCGATGCAACCTTCCAACAGTTTGACTTCATCCACAAAGGCGCACTCCTCCATTATGTCTACCAAGACAGACGGATGCCAACAGATGCCCCCCCAACTTATCACAATACATTCTAGCCAGGCAAAAACACTCAAAAGGAGTGCAATGTAGAACTTGAGAGGTGTGTGGCAGGGAAGGGTGTGTGGTCTGAGGAGAGTTCTGTGGGCAAGGCTGAGAGGCCAGGAGAGTCACATTAGACCTTTGGGTCTGAGGTTCCCCATGCCTGTATTAAGAAGTGCAGACAGAAATTAGGAAATCTGTATCACAGGGTCTTCTACAGAAACAGATGCTTTGCAACAGCATTCATGTTTTAAAGACAAGGCCCAAATCAAGTATTAGGAACTGTAAAAATAAATATGGAAAAAAAAGAAAAAAGGATCCTTCATGGTATACATTTCCATTAAAAAAACCAAAAAACCTCCATGTGCGTGCAGTTTAATTTTGGAAGGTGCTTTTAAACTGTGCTCCTGTGGCCTTAAAAATAAAAGTGTGCTTTGTTTTCTGGTTCTTTTCCAGCTGTTCATGTCCTATTTTCAATTTATTCTCTTTCTCCAGGCACAGAAAAGAATGGGAGTATTTGCACCCAGCAGGTGGGCTCTTTTCATCATTTGGGAAATGGCAAAGTACAGTTGCGGTGTGTTCCCTGCTGTTTATGAGCAAATTGTACGTCAAACCCAGTGAACTGAAGTACAGCCCTTTCCTTACCTGGTGATGAGTATCACTTGGCCTCTCGCACAAAGTTATAAGGTTAAAAAGAAAAAGAAAAAAAGAAACGACAAAAAAAACCTCCCAGGCTCTCTAGCAGTCTACTCTTGGCTAAGGAATACAGATTTGATCCCAAATTGATAGATGCAAATAAACCACAAAACTCTGCCTTTGGCATTCTGTGGCTGCCTGTTACAGCCCATGAATCACCCTCTTTCCTCCTGTAATGATTTTGTGTCCAAAACAAAATTATCTGTTACTTATCCCTTTAAATAAATCTTTGTCGAATCGTGCAACAGTTAATATGCTGAGTAGATTACTTGGTTTGGATTACTTTTCTTAAGGCTGATTTCTCAATGAGTTATCTGGACATTGCCACTCTGGAGTACAGATAAGAACATACTTGAGTGAATAATTCTCCATCCAGAAACATTGACATTTAGTTTGGAGGGATTTTCTTATTGAGTAACGTTCGATCATGTGAGTCACTGTGCCACCCATACACATTCTGAAGTGGCACAACCCCAGTGAGAACTAGGCCCGAGTTTCCTAGGGTTCCTGTTGCTCAAGATTTCCACAGTATTTCCCCTTAAAAAAAAGAAAAATTCTGTGATAACTGGTCATTAATTTATTGCAAACAGGTTTGATGTCAAAAGTCACGTCTCTTCCACACACTGGATAAGGCTATCAATGGCCACCAGTCCTGAAGTCTGTATCTTACCCCCCTTGCACCTACTTCCTGACATCTAAAATTTGAGCCAAAAGTTCTCAGTAGATAACATTCAACTCAGCATTATAAGAAATGACAATGCAATGTAGCATACAGGGGTTTGTGGACGTTAGAGGCATTCTTTTTTACTGAACCACAGGAAAGCTCCAAGAGTGGGCTGAAGTTTCCTTGTGTCCCCGAATTATACTGATACACTGGGATGAGAGTTTGGATTCTGAGGATCTTGGGCTTTCCTGGCTCAGCTCTGGCTGAGACAGTGTCAGTTCCTCGCTGCAGTTCAGCTTAAGTCCATGGAACTTATGAGGTGCAAGCAGGGGTAATCTTTGGTAATATGGCGCCCTGAATGAGCCCAAAATTTGGCGCTACCAAATTGGATCTTCCCAGTTACGGATCTTTTCAATGTTGCACCCTCTTGGCTTTGTGACCTGTGTGGGGGAACCACCTGCACTGCCCTAAATCCAGTGCAATACGGGGCAGGGAGAGACTGTCCAAACCCCTTCTAGCTTGGACACATGACCTAACAGCCTGGTGAAAACCAGCCAGCAGAAAGGGTGGTGTAAGTCAAATTCTTCCTGAATGGAATTTGGAACAGGAGTAACTTAAGCTGCCATGACTTACACGGGTGTACATTACACCAGCTTTCTATAGTTAGGATTGCTCTGTGGGTGTGTTTAAGTAAAGGTAAAGGGACCCCTGACCATTAGGTCCAGTAGTGATCGACTCTGGGGTTGCGGCACTCATCTTGCTTTATTGGCTGAGGGAGCCGGCATACAGCTTCCGGGTCATATGGCCAGCATGACTAAACCGCTTCTGGCAAACCAGAGCAGCGCACGGAAATGCCGTTTACCTTCCCGCCAGAGCGGTACCTATTTATCTACTTGCACTTTGACGTGCTTTCAAACTGCTAGGTTGGCAGGAGCAGGGACCAAGCAACGGGAGCTCACCCCGTTGCGGGGATCCGAACCGCCAACCTTCTGATCGGCAAGTCCTAGGCTTTGTGGTTTAACCCACAGCGCCACCCGCATCCCTGTGGGTGTGTTTAAAGGGTGCCAAATGTCCACACCGCTGTGACACAGTCAACCGCCAACAGGTCTGCCCTGAAGAAGTGTTGATCTTCAGTATAACCAACCAACTTCTATTGGTTGCCTGAAGCAAGTTAGATGCTAATGGCAGTGGGAATCATAAAGCCATTCATATTAAGGCTGTCTTTCTCACAATGAAACCCATGTGCTTGAGCTTGCATTGTGAGGGCTAAAAATAGCCCAGCGAAAAGGGTTTTCCTTGAGCACTTCCATTATTCACATGATGTGGAATGTTACATAAAACAAACAGGGCACATTTTACCACAAAGTGCTATACGCAAGGATCTGAGGAAGTATAAAACATTTCCACTGGGGACAGAAGCACTGAATATTTTTCAAGGCAAATCCAGCCTGGGGAAAGGAGTATTTTATTTATTTATATATTTTTTTACTGACAAGATATGAGTGTTTCGTTTCAGTCAAAATTAAGCAATAAAGCTATGCCTTTACAAATAGCCTCAGCCTTTTGTTGTCTCCGTTCCTGATATGACTGAGATGTGGTAATAATGCAGCACGTTATCAGATTGGGTTGGGGAGGCTGAAAGGGAGAAGGCGAGAGAAGGGACAATCATCTGTCTCTGTCTGGCAAAGGCCCATCCAGAAATCTCAAGGCACTGATTTCATTTCCCCCCCCCCATAGAATCATAGAGTTGGAAGGGACCCTGAGGATCATCTGGTTCAACCCCCTGCAATGCAGGAATATGCAGCTGTCTCTTATGGGGGACTGAACCTGCAACCTTGGTGATATCAGCACCATGCTCTAACCAACTGAGTTGTCCATGAGGTAAGTTCACATTTTGGAAGAAACAACCCAGCACTGAAGCAAAGAAGAAGCAGCCAGCAATAGGGAACAACCCATGCACATTTATGGAATATATGCTTTGCAAACACACGTCGCTCTCACCTTAGCTACAGCAATATGGCTGAAACACTAGGCTGTGTACACACCAGACCTTTAAAGCACATTCAAAGCACATTTCAAAGCACACACACACAAACACTAGGGCCACATACACGCTATATGTTTAAAGCACATTTTCTCTCTGAAAGAATTCTGGCACTGTAGTTTGTGAAGGGTGGCTGGGAATTGCAATTCTGTGAGGGGTAAACTACATTGCCCAGAATTCTTTGAGGGGAAGAATGTGCATTGAATGTAGCATGTGTATGTATGCAGACCCTCACCCTCTCTCTCTCTCTCTCTCTCTCTCTCTCTCTCTCTCTCTCTCTCTCTCTGTACTCTGTCCATATTAGATGCCTGAATGTTTACTACAACATTCCCTAAGCTAGAAGTAGGCCATTGCTGCTTCTCCAGCTAGTTCCTGAGATATGCTTCCACAGTTGCAAAAGATTTCCGCCCCTCCACATTGTGATACATAAAAGTGTTTCACACATGAGCCCTCTGACTGTACGTATTTCTGAAAGCACCGAAACTCATCTGCACTTCTTGAAATGGCTGCAGGTATCACAGAGTGAGACACAAATCCCCCTTTTCTCTTTCTTTCCTGCCACTTCTGATTTGAATCATGCAGCACAGAGGTGTAAGGAAGAAGCAGCTGATAATGACAAGGATTTTCTGAGGAGTGGTGACTGCTTGAATTTCTTGGCAGGCCACTTTAGACATCCAGGGTAGGGGAGCTAAATGAGAGTGAACTAGCAAGCTCTTTCCTAACTAAGATGTATGCAAATGTATTTTCATCCTTCCCCATGTATATGATAATGAGACACAGATCCACACTACTCTTGTAAAACCTTTGACTTTTCTTTTGCTTTGAGATCAGCAGCAGGGAACCTCAAACCCTCCAAGTGTCCCTATTTTCCAGGGAGGGTCCCGGATTTACAGAAGCCGTCCCAGTTTTTGATTGGATCCCAGAATGCGCTGCTTTTCTTTAGGACGTCCCTATTCTCATCAGAGAAACGTTGGAGGCTATGGAACCTTTTCCAGCCCTCAAACAGCATTCATTTGGTCGACCTTCTGGGGAAGCGGGGGAGGGTCAGATGCAAATAAAGGGGTGTGTCCAGAAGCAAAAGTATGTGGAGCAACAGACGAGACTGAAGCCAGCCCTGCAAGAATCTAGTCTGCACACTCATCCCCTCTCCTTCATTCAGCTAGGCAAGCAAGAGGCATGAGCACAGGGCAATAATGCATTCCAGCCAAGCAAAAGCATTTGAAGGGGGCACAGAACAGTCAGTGAGAAGTGTGGTCTACAGAGATAGCATGGTCCAGGGAGAATCTCAAAGGCCAGAGAAAGTGGCTTGGAGGCCCACATTTTAAGCATGCTCCCTGTTTTCCATTATGGTAAGGGTCATGCCCCCAAAGAATCCTAAATCCAGGATCCCATTTCCCACCTATATTTTGGCTGATGCATGACTACTGATATTCAGAGTAGCAAGATACACCAGATCATTCCAGTTGTACAGCTGTTTCTAGGGGGCAAGATACTTCTTTTAGACTGGTCTGCTGGGGCAGGGGGAAGCAAATCACAGGGTCATCTTTATAATATAGAGGAAGTAACTGGACGTCTGGGTATTGATGTACAGTAGATGTAGATTGAAGCACCTTGTTCTGTCTGCAGGTGCATCTGCTCAGGTTATTGCGGCATAAATATGCAAATCAATTAACACGTCCCCCTGAGCTCCAGTTTTCTTGATCCCACCAGTATTAATGTAACATCAGTGCTAACAACAGAATCAGCATTGTCAACCCTAATACAGAGGTCGGCTTTTGCTGTTGCCAGCCTTTTGGGAAATATCCTGCTTGACTTGCCACATGAGACAATAGCTTCTTGAATTATTCAGGGACAACAGAATGAAGACTTTGCAGCATGCACAGTGCTTCTTGCTTTGATCACAAAGGCAGATACTTCCCTTATAATGCAAAATTACCCTAGTTTCAAAAATTATTCTTGTTACTTAGCACCAGCCTTGGCAGAGATGTAAAAAAATCCAGAAGTAGGGGGAAGTTCAAGAAAGTTCATTTTTATTGTAAGAGGGTTGGTATACCTGGATTTATTTATTTTTAAAGTCTTTTTTTTAAAAAAGAAACTGGAGATATGAGGAATTTTATTGAGGACCTTTTGCATGCAAATCATGTGATTTATCTCTAGACCATGGCCTTCCTCAAAGCTAATCTGCTTCCCTCAGTTCAGCACAGTATTCTTTCTTCTCTTCCTATGGTTGAGAATGTTCTTCTAAATAAACTTCTAAGTAGTAGGGTTGGAGAATATATATGATTTCAAAGTGATTTTTGTCCTCATAAATGAGACAGCATTTCTTCATGCAAATTCCCAATGCAAATTAAATATTCTGGATGTGACAGTGATGCTAGATACAGTTTTGGTTGCTCTAGCTCATGAAGGAAATTGTAGAACTGGAGAAGATGCACAAAAGGGTGACAAAAATGATGAAGGGATTGGATTGGCTGCCCAGGAGGACTCCCCTGAGTGAGTGCCTGAGGGCCCTGCTCCTTCCTGCCACTTACCATCTGGCCTGGGGCGGGGCCTGAAGCCTCACAAGGACTGCGTGCTGCTTGCTGCCTGCTGCCCAGGAAGACTCCCCTGAGTGAGTGCCTGAGGGCCCTGCTCCTTCCTGCCACTTACCATCTGGCCTGGGGCGGGGCCTGAAGCCTCACAAGGACTGCGTGCTGCTTGCTGCCTGCTGCCCAGGAGGACTCCCCTGAGTGAGTGCCTGAGGGCCCTGCTCTTGCCACTTACCATCTGGCCTGGGGTGGGGCCTGAAGCCTCACAAGGACTGCTTGCTGCTTGCTGCCCAGGAGGACTCCTCTGAGTGAGTGCTTGAGGGCCCTGCTCTTGCCACTTACCATCTGGCCTGGGGTGGGGCCTGAAGCCTCACAAGGACTGCTTGCTGCTTGCTGCCGCTGCCCAGGAGGACTCCCCTGAGTGAGTGCCTGAGGGCCCTGCTCCTTCCTGCCACTTACCATCTGGCCTGGGGCGGGGCCTGAAGCCTCACAAGAACTGCTTGCTGCTTGCTGCCTGCTGCCCAGGAAGACTCCCCTGAGTGAGTGCCTGAGGGCCCTGCTCCTTCCTGCCACTTACCATCTGGCCTGGGGTGGGGCCTGAAGCCTCACAAGGACTGCTTGCTGCTTGCTGCCGCTGCCCAGGAGGACTCCCCTGAGTGAGTCCCTGAGGGCCCTGCTCTTGCCACTTACCACCTGGCCCAGGGCGGGGCCTGACAGGCCTCACTAGGACAGTTGTTACTGCCGGAGGGGCACAGAGTGTTTTTAAAATGTTTTTAAAAATTTTCTTTTGGATTTTTTGTATGTGGGGGGTGGGGGTGGGATGGATGTTTGGTTGGGCTTGGGGAATTATTTTTTTTATTTTGATGTTTTTGTAATTTTTACATTTTTTTTGTTTGCATTGTTTTATTGGTTTTGTTTGTTTGTTTAAGGTGTTATTTTGTTCTTAGGGGGAGGGGTCAGGGCTGCCGGGGAGTGGGCCCCAGCCCACAAAATGGCTGGGGCATGTTCCATGGGGGGGATGCACTGGGACAACCGATCTCAGTGATCACGGGTAGGAGGAGGAGTTACGCTAAGACTAGACCATGTCATTACAGAGGGGGCAGGTTTAGTCGTTGTCTGAGGACTATTCCTGCCTCCGGGTCTGGTCCTGACCGGATGGATACTAGAATCAGCAAGGGATACCCACATGACCTGAAGGTGCTGCTGTGCAATGCCAGGTCAATGATTCATAAGACCACTGCCATCCATGACTTGATCATGGATGGAGGACTTGACCTGGCATGTGTAACAGAGACTTGGTTGGATGAAGCAGATGGGCCTGTCCTTGCCGCTGCTTGTCCACCAGGTTTCTTTTACGCACAGCAACCCAGGTCATGTGGGCGGGGAGGGGGGGTTGCAGTGATTTTTAGGAAGTCATTAGTTTTGCACCAGGCGTCCTATTGGGAAGACCCAGTTTTCCGAGTGCATGTTCTGGAAGTTGGGCAATAGGGGCAGTACAGGATTCCTTTTGGTGTACCGACCTCCCCGCTGCACCAAGGATTCCCTGCCTGAGCTGCTTCAGGTCGTGGCGGATGTTCTCCTGGAGACACCTAGCTTGGTCGTCCTAGGGGATTTTAACATCCATGCCGACACGACCTTACAAGGGGCCACTCGGGACTTCGTGGAAAACATGGCCTCCATGGGGCTGTCCCTGAATAAGTCTGGCCCAACCCATAGCCGCGGACATGCCTTGGACCTGGTGTTTACCTCTATGGATGTTGGTGATCTGACACTAAGTAAAAGCGAAATGAAAGAAGTGCCATGGTCAGATCACTTTCTGGTGCAACTGGACTTCTCTGCGACCCATCCCCTCTGCAGGGAGGTGGGACCAATTCGGATGGTCCGCCCCCGCCACTTAATGGATCTAAATGGTTTCCAGAGAGTGGTAGGGGATGCTTTATCCCATGTTGATGGCCTTTCAGCTGATTCCCTGGTGGCCCACTGGAATGTGGAGTTAACCAGGGCTATTGACTGTTTGGCTCCGAAGCGCCCTCTCCGATTGCATGGAGCCCGGACAGCCCCGTGGTTTTCCACGGATCTGAGGGCAATGAAACAATCGTTGAGACGGCTAGAGCGCCGGTGGCGGATAACTCATTCCGAATCTGACCGGATACAGGTTAGAGCTCAACGTCGAGCCTACCAAGTGGCGATAGCGACGGCGAAGAAGAATTTCTTCACCGCCTCTATTGCATCTGCAGAAAACAGCAGCAGGAGACTTTTTCAGGTGGTTCACAATTTAGCGGAACCACCTGCAACATCGGGGCCCAGTATGGGCCACATGTTCTCCTGCAATGATTTTGCAAAGTTTTTTGCAGATAAAATCGCTCAGATTCGGGAAGAAGTAGGCTCCACCGTGGGAGCAGGGCCGGGGCGGGAGAGTGCTAGAGTTCTGTCTAGTCAAGTTGAGTGGGATCAATTCCAATCTGTTACCTCCAAGGATGTGGACAGGCTGCTTGGACGAGTGAAACCAACCACCTGTCTCCTGGATCCTTGCCCATCCTGGCTTATAAAAGCTAGCCGGGAAGGACTGGGCGATGGGCTTCGTGGGGTGGTGAATGCTTCCCTCCGTGAGGGAGCCTTCCCAGACTCGCTGAAAGAGGCGGTTATTAAACCGCTTCTTAAAAAACCATCTTTAGATGCGGCCACGATGGCCAACTATCGCCCAGTCTCAAATCTTCCATTCTTGGGCAAGGTGATTGAGCGGGCGGTTGCCAAACAACTCCAGGCACGCCTGGAAGAAGCGGACCATTTGGATCCCTTCCAGTCGGGATTCAGGCCTCATCATGGGACTGAAACTGCCTTGGTCGCACTGGTTGATGATCTCCGGCGGGCTAGGGACAAAGGTGAGAGCTGTTTCCTAGTTCTGCTGGATCTCTCAGCGGCGTTTGATACCATCAACCATAACATCCTTCTGGACCGTCTTGAGGGGCTGGGAGCTGGGGGCACTGTCATACAGTGGTTCCGCTCCTTCCTCCTGGGCCGTGTTCAGAAAGTGGTGGTGGGGGATGAGTGTTCAGACCCCTGGGCTCTCACTTGTGGGGTGCCTCAGGGTTCTGTCCTCTCCCCCATGCTTTTCAACATTTACATGCAGCCGCTGGGAGAGATCATCAGGAGGTTTGGGCTGGGTGTTCATCAGTATGCGGATGATACCCAGCTCTACCTCTCTTTTAAATCAGAACCAGTGAGGGCGGTGAAGGTCCTGTGTGAGTGTCTGGAGGCGGTTGGAGGATGGATGGCGGCTAACAGATTGAGGTTGAATCCTGACAAGACAGAAGTACTGTTTTTGGGGGACAGGAGGCGGGCAGGTGTGGAGGATTCCCTGGTCCTGAATGGGGTAACTGTGCCCCTGAAGGACCAGGTGCGCAGCCTGGGAGTCATTTTGGACTCACAGCTGTCCATGGAGGCACAGGTCAAATCTGTGTCCAGGGCAGCTGTTTACCAGCTCCATCTGGTACGTAGGCTGAGACCCTATCTGCCTGCGGACTGTCTCGGCAGAGTGGTGCATGCTCTGGTTATCTCCCGCTTGGACTACTGCAATGCACTCTACGTGGGGCTACCTTTGAAGGTGACCCGGAAACTACAACTAATCCAGAAAGCGGCAGCTAGACTGTTGACTGGGGGCGGCCGCCGAGACCATATAACACCGGTCTTGAAAGACCTACATTGGCTCCCAGTACGTTTCCGAGCACAATTCAAAGTGTTGGTGCTGACCTTTAAAGCCCTAAACGGCCTCGGTCCAGTATACCTGAAGGAGCGTCTCCACCCCCATCATTCTGCCTGGACGCTGAGGTCCAGTGCCGAGGGCCTTCTGGCGGTTCCCTCATTGCGAGAAGCAAAGCTACAGGGAACCAGGCAGAGGGCCTTCTCGGTAGTGGCGCCCGCCCTGTGGAACGCCCTTCCAGCAGATGTCAAAGTGATAAACAACTACCTGACATTCAGAAGACATCTTAAGGCAGCCCTGTTCAGGGAAGTTTTTAACGTGTTATATTTTACTGTATTTTTGGTTTCTATGGAAGCCGCCCAGAGTGGCTGGGGAGGCCCAGCCAGATGGGTGGGGTATAAATAATAATAATAAATTATTATTATTATTATTATTATTATTATTATTATTATTATTATTATTATTATTGGAACAGATTCTGTACATGGAAGGTTGCAATAGCGTTATAAATGTGAAATAGCACAACTAAGTGGAGACAGTGGGTAGAGGGTCCCCCCCCACACATATTGCATAACACGAGAATGCAAGCTAATCTGATGAAACTAATTGGCAGTACAAGAGAAAGTGCTTCTTTACAAAATGTCCAATTATTTTATGGGTATCACTGCCACAAGATGTGCCAATGATGGCTACGAGCATAGATAGCTTTCAAAGGGGATTACAGAAAGTCATGGAAGATCAGAGTATCAAAGGCTACTATTTAATAACTGGGCTTTTTGAAATTTCCTTGCTCAGGGGCTCCTTGTTCACTGAACACTGTGTGGCAGCGCTGTGGGAGGCGCTGTTGCCTTCAAACTCTACTTGTAAGATTCCTGGAGGTATCTGCTTGGCTACTCCAAAAAGTTGGGCCTTTGATCTGATTCAACAGAGCTCTTCTGTTTTGAGACTAGGCCATGCATTTGTCTAAAGCTGCTCAGCAACTATCAGCAACATTTTAAATACGATGTCCTAAACGTGCAGGTAGGGTTGTTTCTGTTCTGTTCACACAACTGGGTTCTGAAAATGCATTTTGACGAGAGGTAGGATACTTGTCACAATAGCATTCTTCACAGGTGACCCCGTTTTCTTGTTTGCCAAACGAAACACGACACTAATTGCAGTGAGCATGTCTGAGTTGTCCAGTGTAATTAGCAGCCATGGCAAGGAGAGGAGCAAGCAGCATCATGGCATACCCTCCAATGAAACTAGGGACATCCCAGTCCATAATGATAATTTTATTATTTACACCTCTCACAGCTTACTAGGCTGCCCCAGCCACTCTGGGCAGCTTCCAACATATAAAAACATAATAAAACAATAAGCATTAAAAAAAATCCTTCCCTATACAGGATCAGACAGCTTGTGGGTTGGATAACTCCATGCCCTCCAACATTTATCCAATGAAAATAGGGATGTCCTAAGGAAAAAAGGGACATTCTGGAATCAAATCAGAAACCGGGACAGCTTCTCTAAATAGAAACAGCTTCTGGAGAATAGGGACACTTTGGAGGGTCTGTCATAGCACACGGCAGGATAACGTGCCTCCCCATACCATGATCCTGATGAAAATTGCCCTACCCACAGCTGGTATTGTCCCTAAGAGGAAAGCCTCCATTGGCATAGATGGAGGCTTTGCTTCCGGGGAATAATAGCAGGTGATGGGGCTTAATAAGGTCACAGGATGAGGGGAAGAGTCAAATCCCCTTCCCTTGTCTGGGCCCAGTCCTGTCCGTTCTACTACTACTGAGGTTTCTGTTTACACTGAAATAACGAGACACACATGTTGCACTCATGGCATCAGTGCCACATGCAGATTGGCTCTGAGTCACAACTTCAAAGTTCAGCAGTATAAGTGCATTGTAAATAATAGCAGAAGTAAGCTTACCCATGTATGTGCTAATCCATGGTGAAAGAAGCAGCAGGACTGCCATGAAAGATGTAATGGGAAAGCAGCAGAAACACAGAGTACAAGAAGTCGAAACATACCAAGATCTACATATGGTCAAAACTGTTCTGTTTGACATAAGAGTTCTACTACTTACGATGCCATAAATATTGGCAGTTGCCAATTTATGACATCATTTTCATACAACCTCTCTCTCTCTCTCTCTCTCTCTCTCTCTCTCTCTCTCTTTACCCTCAAACTTGGATTGCAGATCTGATTCATTATCCCGTGTGCTGGTGACTCTTTCATCCGCAAGCCATTCATACGCCGTACCGACTCGACGCTTTCATTCCCAATAGCCACAGTCTGTGCCTGTTCCCAGATTGGTCAGAACAGAGAGCAGCAGCAAGAATGGAAATGGTGCAATGATATATGAAACGAAACAAAGCAAAACAAAAAGAAAAGTAAGAATGGCACAGTTATTGAAGAGCATCCTGGTGAACAATGTAAAGCAATTGAGAAGGAGATCGATTGGAATTGGCTATGAAAGTCAAACTAAAGCAAATAGTAGCTGAAATAATGTGATTAGTATGGTGTATGTGTTGTTGTTGTTGTTGTTTGTTGAGAAAGATGGGTGGTAAATATCATATGGAGGTCAAGAGAAAATCAACTTTGAATGAGTAGCTATTGTCAGGACTCCAGGCGATAAATTACTTCTAAAATTCCAGTTCAACATAATAAAGGCACTTTAGCTACTACAATGCAAATACTGGTTGATGGATTGGCAGCTAAAGCAGAATCTAAAGACAACAATGCTAAAAAGAATGAAATGAAGACTGGTGCCTGGAAGACATTCAAATTAAAAGTGACATGAATATTCACAGCAAGCCTGAAATTTGCAAACTATCATGGGTTTGCCCTTTCAACATTGAATATTTCTTTACAGAAAGGCATACTTGGACTTGTTTTGCAAATATGAAAAACCTTTTGTTTTCAGTTCAGGCACTGATAGAAACACAATGAACTCTTGTTTTATATTCTCAGCTCCTTTCACTGACTAAAATTTTGAGGAGATAAAGAAATATATTTTGTGTCTTGCGTGCTAAAGGGAGGAAATCAGAAGAGTGTAAACAATTATTTTTTTGGGGAAACCATGATTATATGGAGGATAGAGTCTTGTACCTTGTTTTGCCTTCTCTGCCTTCTCCGAAGCCTGAGAAATTCCTTATGTTGCCTTGACACAAAATTCACTGCTGCGTATTCGAGCAAGGCAGCAAACACAAAGAGAAGACACACAGCCATCCAGATGTCAATAGCTTTTACATAAGAAACCTACAAGACAAAGGAAACGGGAAATAAAAATCATGGCATCTTGTAATGAGGAATGACAGATCTGCATGAGATGAAGACAGAAAACATCTACAGAGAATGTGGGCTTGCACAGAGAGCCTTTGTCTTCTGTGTTTACTAAGCACTGCAAACTGTCACATAATCTAGAACTGCACTGAATGTTCTCTAATTTTGCTATTATTCCCTTTGAAAAGTACTACATTTGATCCAGTCAAACAGATGGCCAGAATACATACACACACGGCTGTATTAAGCATATGCAGTGCCGGGGTGCAAAGATCCGCCTGGTGCCCCCCCCAGGTTGCCCAGTCCCAGGAGTGCAGGAGAATGGAGTCTCGCTGGCTCAGTCGCCCCAAACTTGTGGTGCAGAGCCGCCTGCAGCAGAAGAGCCCACCGTGGCACTCCAAATGATGGGTGGGCTCTTCCCCAGACTCAACTCTTGGACCCCAGACTGTTGGCCTGGCGCCCCTGAGAGCCCAGTGCCCGGGTGCCCCACACCCCTAGCCCCTATGGGTAAGACGGCCCTGCATACACATCCCCAACATTCACACTGTTTTGTTACTGTATGGTGACCCCTTTGATCTGTTCTCCTCAGTGCCATTTTCTTTAGTCTCCTCAAGTGTGATTGGCTGCGATGACCCACAGGGTGTTCATGACATCATTACTTCAGACGTAACATCATGACATCATTATCAAAATCACTTTGGCCGCCACAGCCACTCAGATTCAAGGGCAGTGTGGCTGAGGACTATGAGGGGAAATATGATGAAGAGAAACAGTGCTGAGAAGAATAGCAAAGATTGGACAGGTGTGTGTTTACAATTTTTGCAGGAAATCCACTGAAATTAGAAAGCACTTTTCAATATTCTTGAGGAACATGAAAACAAGTGAGTCCTGACAGAAACGCCAAAAGAAACTCCCCAAATGAAGGAGTTTGTGTTTTATATATTCAGAAATATCACCACCTTTGCAGCAGACTGAAGTTGAGAACTTTATTGTCTGTCCACCACTACATTCGGCATAGTATCTAGAATAACTCTACAGCCACAATGCTGTGCACACTAACTAGGGAACAGTGGTAGCTAGTGAGGTAGGGTTGAGCAGGTTACCTCTCATAACCCTCAGTCCTACATCACCAGCTGCTACTGCTGGAGAGTAAGTAGTAAGTCCTAATGAAGGCAGTGAGCCTTATTTTCATATCAACACGCAGTAAGACATGTGTATAAGTGGAGTCAGGAGGTTTAAAGGCAGCAACGGACACTGTCAGTATATGATAAGACTTTCACAAAGAAATGGCAGCAGAACACAAACAGACAAGGGGGAGGGACCAACAGCACCCAGAAGGGTTTCACCTCCTCCATTAGGGTTTGGGAAAAAGGACCATCAGGACCTGAGGGCAGAAATAGCAAGAAATGGGCTGCCCTTCATCTTGGTTTCGGAACACATTCATAATAAGCAGCAACAACCTCCTGAGTTTCATCCCACTCCTCTCCCTCTGTTTTTTCATTCATTCAGCACCATCTCAAACAAGTTACTGCCTAATTGTAAGTGAGCAAAATGTTACGAAGCCACTCCAGTTTTAAACGCATGATGTGATTTGGTCTCCAGTGCAGCTGTACTTGGCATTTGTTGTGAGCTCTTCTAAATATATATTTGCAACGCCTTCATAGCATATCTTCCTATTCCCTGCTCCCCTGCCCTCCATCCATAAAACCACCCACTTTATAAGGAATGTATGAACACCTGGAAGTTGTTCTGAGTCACCTTATTGTTGGATGTGAAGCCTCAAGGATCTGCATTTCTGACACTGAGGGCAGGAGGGCACTTAGCCATCCTGTCACTTAATACTTCCAGATGCTGCACTAGCTGGATTATTTTGACGCTGTAATATTTTGTGCTGTGCTGAATTTTGCCCTCACAGTTCTAGAGAATCATTGCTCATAAGGAAAAGGCTGCCCTCCTGGTCTCTTTCTCAGGATTCTAGAGAACTTATTTTATAATTTTGTTTGAGCATTTTTAAAAATGTTCCTTAATTATGAGGGAGGTGAGGGGTGTTTAGGATTGAGTGAGTGCCCCCTTTCATTGTACAACCATCTCTGGGTCTTCTGCAACCTTCACTTTCTGGGAGCCCCGCAATATGCTTGGCTGGGCTTTCCTATTAGAGTGGGCACTCCAGAAGGCTGCAGAGTGTAGGCCACCAGAGAGGTTATTTGTAGAATAAAAGAAAGGACAAACATCCCTTGGACATCTTGAAAGAAAATAGTCACCCTCTTTTCTGCCTTGGTCAGACCACACGTGGAGTACTGTGTCCAGTTTAAGAAGGATATTGACAAACTAGAACATGGACAGAGGAGGGCAACCAAGGGTCTGGAAACCAAGTCTTATGATGAATAGTTGAGGAAGTTGCTTATGTTTACCATGGAGAAGAAGAGACTGAGGGGAGATACGATAGCCATCTTCAAATAGCTAAAGGGCTGCCACATGGAGGATGGAGCAAGCTTGGTTTCTCCTGCTCTGAAGGTTAAAACCCAAACCAATAGATTCAAGTAACAAGAATAAAGATCCCAACTAAACATCAGAAAGAACTTTGTGACAGTAAGAGCTGTTTGAGAATGGAACAGACTCCCACAAGAGGTAGTGGACTCTCTTTCCTTGGAGGTTTTTAAGCAGAGACTAGATGCCCACCTGTCATGTATGATATAGTTGAAATTCCTGCATTGCAAGGGGTTGGACTAGATGACTCTCAGGATCCCTTCCAACTCTACAATTCTATGTTTCTATGATTCTATACCCCCATGTGCCCATTTCTTCTATCCAAATCAGTTCCCCAGAGTGATATTCTGCCCCAAGGCAGAATCACATAGATTTATGTGGAAAGAAAATATAGCATTATTCTCAGTGCATTGCAATAAATAAAAAACAGAATCATAGGTATAAAATCCTGCATCCATAGCAACAATCGGCAAACCTCCCACGAGTGTCAGCAAGATATATATTGTCTGCTTTATCTGTTATGGAGTGTAATTCTCAATATTGACCATTAGCTTCTAAGGGAACAAAGCTAGATCTTTTGGCCCGTGTTTGTTAGTGGCTCACTAGCTTGTCACACAACACTTTGTGGGCCAAACTAGATGCCATTAATAATTATATGAATTCTTATTTTAGAGTAAACAACATGTAGGCACAGGGGTGCCTGATCCAGATCAAGGGGAGGCAAAGAGTGCTTAATCCTTTGCTCTCTGATGAAGTCCAGTTCCTAATTGCACTTCTCCCATGCTGGCTCTTTGCACTGTATGGAAGCATTGCAATTCTACTCAGGCACACAGGGCCAGGATAAGAAAGAGTCAGCATGATACTGTCAGTACTCTATGAATACCATGAAGTGCTCAGTAATAAAGCCACAGGAAATAGGAGTCCATATTAGACTGCCTGAGGACTTCCTGTACTGAGAAGGAACAAGGAAAGGTGCTTTACTTTTCTCTACCCTTATGCTGACTTAAACTACATGGAGAGATGGATCTTGCCACACTGACCAAAAGAAGTGGACTAGATCTGGTTTAATTGACTAAATTAGGGAATCCCAAAGGTTTCTAGATTAACTGTTAACTTTAACTGTAGTCCACATAAAACCATGCAATGAGAGGTCACTGGATGATTCATTATTGTGGAATAGCCATGCTTTGCTCGCTCATTGTTCCTGGCACATCTGTATGAACAAAATGTCCCCCTTCTCATCTTTCACCTCAGCTTCCCCCCACCCCACCCCCAGAGCTCAGAAAATCTGGCATTGGCTGCATGCACACTATATATTTAAACACATGGCTGCCCCCCAGCACCCATTAAAAAGTACAGTTCCCATGATTCTTTGGAGGATATCCATGTGCTTTGAATGTGCTTTAAAAGTATGGTGTGTACATAGCCTTTGTTATCCCAATGGAATAACACTTTCCCCAGGTATAGATAGTCTAAAGCAGGGGTCAGCAAACTTTTTCAGCAGGGGGCCAGTCCAGTGTCCCGCAGACCTTGTGGGGGGCCGGACTATATATTTTTTTTTGGGGGGGGAGAATGAATTCCTATGCCCCACAAATAACCCAGAGATGCATTTTAAATGAAAGCACACATTCTACTCATGTAAAAACACCAGGCAGGCCCCACAATTAACCCAGAGATGCATTTTAAATAAAAGGGCACATTCTACTCATGTAAAAACACGCCTTAGTTTGCCTACCCATGGTCTAAAGCATAGCTTTTCTTGCAGGCTATGGAAGATATAGATTTCTCTAGCCATTTTCTCCTCCGTCATTTGTCACTCTTCTCTAGGAATCTAGGCTCTCACTTTTAGAGAAAGGATTGGATAATGTGACAAACAAATTAATTTAAAAAAAATCCATAGTTTGCCATGCAGTCAAATGATCATTAATCAATTCAAAGCCATTTTTTCTTAACCCAAACCGAATATTTCATGCGGATGCTGAATTATTTTGTTTTTGATGACCATGAGTGATATACGTCAGGAAATGTGCTTGCAGTTGCTCTTGATCAAAGATACCTGGAACATTTTTACCTGCCCTGACATCTGCAAAATATTAAATCACTCAAATGTATTAAATGGCAAAAATAATATATGATCTATTTTTGCCTTCTGCCTTTTCTAAAAAAAAAGCTTTTGTGTAACATGTCCACCCCCCCCCCGAACAATGGAATGTCCCCATTCCATCTCCAATGTCATCAAGGTCTCTTCTACCTTGGAAAGAGGCCAGACTTGTTACCTTGAGTCTGCCGGTGGCGAAGGACTGAAAAGTGCTCTTATTTGCTCAAGTGTAATTTGTGAAGAAAACTGCAATTTGGGCTATATAAAACTCTTTCGGAGGGGGGAAGAAATTATTCACAGAGACGGTCTTTAGCGTACTAGACTACGGGGGTACTGCATGCTGACCAAACATAGTTGTAAAATAATGAAATAAATTGAATTCAGGGTTGCTTATTGCTAGGATTACTATTATTATTTTGGTTAAAGCACCTTGTCATCATATCAGGTATGATCCGCATAAAAAGAAAAGAGTCAAGGAATTTGTAGCATAGAAGTGAAGCCAACACTCAACAGTGCCACAATCCATAGTCATACATTTCGCCTAATACAAACACACATACGGATCCCTTCGAACCACCACTTTATATCTTGTTTCATAAATCTGTCTCATTTTATGCATGGGGAGTAACAAGCATGCAAGGGCTATTCAGTGAAGTTTTTAATGTTTAATGTTTTATTATGTTTTTATATATGCTGGAAGCCATCCAGAGTGGCTGGGGAAACTCAGTCAGATGGGCAGGGTACAAATAATAAAATTATTAGGTAAAGGTAAAGGGACCCCTGACCATTAGGTCCAGTCATGTCCAACTCTGGGGTTGCGGCGCTCATCTCGCTTTATTGGCCTAGGGAGCCAGCGTACAGCTTCCGGGTCATGTGGCCAGCATGCCTAAGCTGCTTCTGGAGAACCAGAGCAGCGCACGGAAACGCCGTTTACCTTCCCGCCGGAGCGGTACCTATTTATCTACTTGCACTTTGATGTGCTTTCGAGCTGCTAGGTTGGTAGGAGCAAGGACCGAGCAACAGGAGCTCACCCCGTCACGGGGATTCGAACCGCTGACCTTCTGATCGGCAAGTCCTAGGCTCTGTGGTTTAACCCACAGTGCCACCCACGTCCCTATAAAATTATTATTGTTGTTGTTATTAAAAATGTACCCCAATATTTGCACTCAGAAGATACTAAAGAGCAGGCTTCCTCAAACTCGGCCCTCCAGATGTTTTGAGACTACAATTCCCATCATCCCTGACCACTGGTCCTGCTAGCTAGGGATCATGGGAGTTGTAGGCCAAAAACATCTGGAGGGCCGTGTTTGAAGAAGCCTGCTAAAGAGCTTCCACATTCACTTCAGTGAAGGAAACAGGACTTGAGGTGGGGTTTGCACATAATTCTTCTAGCTCTAATCATGGTTTGAGGAAGAAAGACCATCTTTTTCCTTTTCAGAATGAGGCTATTTCAGCTACCCAAACCTAGAATGACAAGGACCTTTTCAAGCTGGATGAGAAAAGGCTTGATCGGTAGTGATCATAATAAGAGGAGATACCTCATTTGCTCACATTCCATCATTTAATCTGATGTTGTTTTCAGTGTCAGCAAGGCAATTGTCACTAACCAATGGACTTAATTTATTCATTGCTAATATGGAGAGACTATCAGTCATAAGAAATAAACAAATATACTTCCTTTCATAATTATGCCTTGAAGAAAGTAATAGAAATCTGTGTGCTTTGAAAGAAGCTTCAAATGATAGAAAAGAATTCAGGAGGAGGTTTTTTAAATAATTTTTTGGCTAATCATCAACAGCAAAGATCAAGAGTATTTTTTTTTAAGCCAATAGCTTCAGGCTTACTTTTTCTAATTTTAGGTTCTTCTTATTTGGTTCAGTGAACTGGATCACTTTTAATGGTTCACTTAGTTGTGACTGCTATAGAAACTACAGTGTGGAAAATGTATTTTCTTAATGTACTGCAGTCACCTGCATAGTTGGAGTCATTCTGAACTTCACCAGTGCTTTCAAAGGCAAAAGCAATACGGAGCTGTTTGTGTGTGTACACACAGTTGTGTGCATGCACACACCCACACGTAGAACACTTAACTGGACAATTCAAACATTTACATTTCCAGCTGCTAAATACTGCATGTCTTTGTTCATTTTGCTTATGTTTTCCAATGCTGAATAAAATAAACTATACCTTTAATTTTGCAACAAAGCTACTCACATTACCATTTTAAACAAAATGTTGAAATCAATTAAATCAAAAGTGCTCTCCACTTAATATCAAAGCTATCAAATGTTAAATGAATTAGGTAGCTTACACTTTTGACTATTATAGGGCTTTTTATTATATAATTTTAATTATGTTTTCTGTTTTACAATTTAAAATACTCATTTTACATCCTTAAGATATCAGTGACTTCCTTTCTTCTCTTTCCATGGTTCATTTTACATATCATAAATCCCTGCATATTTTACAAAAACTATACCAATCAGTATTCCATTATTGCATCCATCAAACCTTATTTACATTGTTGAATTTATCTTAATACTGCCAGCATTTTCAGATTTACACAATTATTTCCCATATAGTCCATAAACATTTCCCAATCTTCTTTAAACGTATGTTCTTCTTGTTCTCTTATTCGATATCTTAAGTCTGCAAGTTTACATATTCTGTCAACTTAAGTTGCCATTCTTCTTTGGTTCAGTTGACTATTACAGGGGGGTTTTTTGCACACGGGCCACCATCAGCTTTTTTGGAATTCTTTTGGACTTGTTCATCTAGCTCAGCTGTTTCCAACCTTCTTCCCTCCAGATGATTTGAACTACAACTCACATCAGCTCCAGCCACTGCATACAAAATGTGTTTATTGGGCAAAATTCACATTGAAATGCTAGTGAATTTTCACGAGCATTAAAAAGAAAGAAAGAAAAAAAGAATGCCCCATTGTTGCAGAAATCTGAAGAGCTAAGGGCTCATCCAGACTACCTTTTGCAGTGTGCTTTCCAGGCACAAGTCAGTGCTTTAAAGCTTCATGCCTAAGCATTATTTTTGTTTGTTTGTTTTTTGGCCCAGTGCATTTTACCACTGAATCCACGAAAACAGCAAATGCCGTTTGAATTGATGGAGTGGAAAAACATGAATTTTCCCATGGAAGGTGCCGGAACAAACGCACACACCTGCTCAGAAACAGAGCTGAAAAGCCATACAAAAGAAAGTTGGAATGAACCCCAGATTTAAGATTGGGAACTGGAGAGAACCTTCCATCCCTTTGCTAGCATGATACAGCCTTTTAATCCACTGTAAATGCGCAAATATAAAGTTCTAGTTTACCCTTGAATCCTTCCTGCAAACAGTGACAGTTTGGAGGCACTGCAAGTCAAACAGTGAAAGATATTTGGATGGCATGTTTTGTGTACAGGTACCAAAGGCTCTTCCAGATGAGCTGCTTATACAGTATTTGCATTGATTTGCTTGCACAAAGCTTACATTGTGGTTTGACTATTGAGCATTTGTTCTGATTTGTTAATGGGATGGTTATACAACAATGAGCATTCAACCTGATTTGCTCGTGAGGTATTTATACATCATCCTGTTAACCATTTGTTCATTCCACACTTCTCAGTTCTTTCCCACGTCGATTTCCTAACCACAAAAAGTCCATTCAAAATGTGGATTTGTTGCACTAGGGTGATAGAGTGCTTTGATTCGCTTTAATTGTGCAGCCCTAAATTTCCTGGCACGTGCTCGAATCTCTTCTGCAGAATACTTTCTGCAGCTACTCCGTGTCTCTGCAAGACCTATGTGATGTTCTTGAACATCTGCAGAGCAAGTCTGCCAAAGGTGAGTGAAACAGTCCAAGTCTCACAGTGAAATGTATTTCGGTTTGTGCACAGCTACCAAAGCAGGATAAAGAGTTCTCAATCCTTTGTCTCCTTTAAATATCCCTTTCACTGAAGCATATGAACAATGTTGTGAAAATACACCTCTCACCTCCCACAATTCCTTCTTGGACTCCTGGTATTTATTTATTTTTTAAACAGTTGGGTTTGTAAATGCAGGTGTACAGGGACTTGTTTTTAAGCCAGCCCAGTTTTATTAGATTCCCTTTCATGTTGCACCTTGTGAAAATAAGTGCGTGCACTTATCTCCCTATGATGGATTTCTCTCGGTTGCTTGCTGTCAAGAAAACTTGTTAGTTACAGTGCACCCATCAAGCTTTATTTATGGCTTGGCTTTGAAAGATGACCACATCAGGTGCCTGCCCAGCTCCTTTATGAAATGTTAAGACAACAGAAATAGTGTATGCTCCTCTAATACAATATTCTCCTGCTTTCCTGCAATCCCCTAGAGAACTTAATACACAACCCTGGGAGTTGCAACTTTTCTGACTGACCGTCCCTTTACTTGGAATAAAGTGGTTTATTGATTGTGCTATCTGGTTGGCTGCAACATCTCAAAGTAGGGATGTACCACAATTTGAACCCATTTCACCATCATGGGATGACCCAGACCACTTGCTGCTTACCAGATGATAGACTTTAACTCGGTCCAGTCACATGACAAGTTAATAATTCTTTTCTCCTTTGGCCTTTGGAGTGCTTCATCTTTTTATAGAATGTATTTTTTTATATAGAATAAAGCTGGAGAATGTGTGTATACATATATGTATACATGTGCATGCGTGCGTGCACACACACACATTTTCACAAGTGTTTGTTTTGCTAATGATTACAAAAGAACAGGGGGGGGGGAGGGGACAGAAAAAGCAGCTCCACTTGAACAAAATCCTAAAATGTTGTAATGTCTGTGTGGAAAATCATGAGGCCCAATAAAAGTTTTATGTGCCTATATGAAGCAGAATGCTGCTCTAGATTTATAACATATGGTACCCAGTGTTATGATTATGGTTCTGTTATATGGATTGTGGCCATGCCTGCACAGTGAGATTTTTGTTTGACAAGCTTCCGCAGGAGGTGAGGATGGGCAGTTCAAACAGTAACTGTGAGGATGGATGGTCACTTTTTATTAAGCCCACAGAGAACAATGAACCTGTCATACAAACCATTCCTCATAACTGCAGCCTGGCATGCCTCTGCAGGCTTGTTTAAAGTGAACTGAGCAATCAAACACCAAGATGCAATCACTGTGAAGAATTATCTGGGCTTTGGTCCCTGAGATCTGCCCCTCCTGGGCTTGGTAGTTACTTTCTCTCAATGACAGGAAGGCATGGCTTTGATGAACTGAAGTGGCTGCATGGGGAGTGATGGAGCACATAGAACTCTGAGTTTAAATATGCCGATGCAATGGCCAAATCTGAGGCTTTGCAGTCTGCTAAAACTCAGTTTTGTGTGCACCACCACATCTGATGCAACTACTTTGTTCATGCTAGCAACAAATGACCACCATGCTCAAGAGGGACTTTAGTAAAAGAGTGGCTAGCCATGCACACAACAGCTGTGTAACAGCCTGAATGTTAGCTTTCAGGGTTCCAAAAGCTGTCCTTCACTCTTGCAATTGGAAATTGGTTTGCTAACAGTGTCACCACCTTGTTTTGAGTAGAACTCACTGAATGCAGACTCTGTGCATGTTGAATGGAATGGAATGAGAGTTGTGGGGCATCATCACTTAACTGACCTTCTGGCAGATGGGTTACTGCTCCTTACTGGGAGGTAGAGCTGGAAGGGCAAGGCAGCAGGAAGGTCAGTGCTGTGAAAAACAGCAGGAGCACCATTGGTGCTCTTGCTGGTGTGTTTGCACAGCGCCAACCAGCTGCCAGCTGTAACTCGGTTGCCATAGGTCAGGTGAGCACCACCACTCTGCCACCTGCTACTGTGGATAAACTGTAACTCATTTGGAAATTATATAAAAGTTGTGCTAATTCCAAATTAGCAGCACAGACCATTACTAGATGGCAAATGCCTTCATATCCTAGCTAGTTCAACTATTGGCTGTGAAACATTGCCTCCAGCTATTACTATCTTGTTTCTCTTTTCTTGTTCCAAAAAAGTCAAAGTGCTACCATGGGACTGAAGGAAGCTAATGTTAAAAGAGATGAATCTCAGCATAAACTTGCAATTTAGAAACATGGGTTGGCAGAATGAGAAAATAAGGGCAAATATACTTGATGATTGGCAGAAAGTGACATGCAATGAATTCTCCACCTCTTAAATTGGTCTGATTTTGCTATGAGAATAGCAAGTTCAAATGCAGCAGTTCTTTTGGTCAAACGCATCTAATGTTCCCTCTCAGAATGCAGATTTAAAGTGAATGGGTGTCATATAGGCAGAGATATCATATATGACAGGCATTCACAATACACATACAAATATCATTGAAGAAAAACTGTGATACTGAATTTGCTTGGTCTTGGGCAGCAACACATTCCCCTCTTCCTTCGCTGTTGTACAACTTATTGCTAGGATGAGTTTGCAATAAAAATTCCACCGAAGCCTTAGAAATCTAGGGTTTATCTTGTAAATCAATACATGGTTTTGGATATCTTATCTACCACACCCTCAAATTTGTGAAACATTCAGATCAGTAGCTTACAGACTCTATGTACATTATGTATTCACGGGACACCCCACCTCCTTAAGATCTGAGAGTCTCTCTCCCATTGTCAAGAAGGAGACGTACCAAAGAAAACTAAGGAAAATACACACACAAAAACCCCTGGAAAGTTGTTTGTCTCTAATAATAATAATAATAATAATAATAATAATAATAATTTATTATTTATACCCCGCCCGTCTGGCTGAGTTTCCCCAGCCACTTTGGGCGGCTTCCAATCAAGTGTTAAAAACAATACAGCATTAAATATTAAAATCTTCCCTAAGCAGGGCTGCCTTCAGATGTCTTTTAAAGATAAGATAGCTACTTATTTCCTTCACATCTGAAGGGAGGGCGTTCCACAGGGTGGGCGCCACTACCGAGAAGGCCCTTTGTCTGGTTCCCTGTAACCTCACTTCTTGCAATG
Source organism: Podarcis raffonei (assembly GCF_027172205.1). Classification (NCBI taxonomy): domain Eukaryota; kingdom Metazoa; phylum Chordata; class Lepidosauria; order Squamata; family Lacertidae; genus Podarcis; species Podarcis raffonei. The sequence goes on from NC_070605.1 coordinate 67,845,446, forward strand.
AGGGAACTGCCAGAAGGCCCTTGGCGTTGGATCTCAGTGTCCGGGCTGAACTTTGGGGGTGGAGACGCTCCTTCAGGTATTCAGGACCGAGGCCATTTAGGGCTTTAAAGGTCAGCACCAACACTTTGAATTGTGCTTGGAAACGTACTGGGAGCCAATGCAGATCTCTCAGGACCGGTGTTATGTGGTCCCGCCGGCCACTCCCAGTCACCAGTCTAGCTGCTGCATTCTGGATTAATTGCAGTTTCCGGGTCACCTTCAAAGGTAGCCCCACGTAGAGCACGTTGCAGTAGTCCAAGCGGGAGATAACTAGAGCATGCACCACTCTGGCAAGACAGTCTCTTCTCTATACATCTAGACACCTCTTAAGATGTCACAATCAAATTTCATGTTCCTGAGATCAATGAGATTTATTTATTTATTTATTTATTGTATTTGTTTGGATATAGTTGGGTGCCAATTGGAATTCCAGAAAGCTTGAGCAGAAATACAGGAAGCCTGGTTTCTAACTGGTGCTCATTGATAGGGAGACAGTAGGGGTGAAGCATGGGGAGCTCAGCCCTGTGCATCATGGCAAAGCCAATCTCTTTTTTTTTTATAATATTTTTTATTAAACAATTTTTATATTAACACAAACAAAACATACAAAAACAAACAACAAACAATAACAGAACAAAAAACAAGTACCATTTCATGTCCTAATTTCTTAAACCTTACTTCCTCGACTTCCTCTTGCTTCCCGTTTCTGTATTCCAAGTTCTTACAATTATTCAGCGAATCTTCCCTTATTTTACTATAAATTTATGTTAATCATCCTTATTCTCTTTGTCTTAACCAATACTAATAGTAACCATTTATTTTAATCCAACATCATTTTAACTGTCATTAATTTTGTAATATTTCTTTAAATAGTCCTTGAACTTTTTCCATTCTTCTTCCGCCGCTTCTCTTCCCTGGTTTCGGATTCTGCTCGTCATTTCTGCCAAACCAATCTCATGCTCTTGCTGCTCCACACAGTTCTGAGTTCCCTTCCCCTCACCCCTCTCCTCTTGGGAAACACCAGCAGCCCACTGTGGTGGGAAGCTGGAGAGCAAGGGGACCTCAGCAGGGCTGTGTCAAGGACCACTTCTGGGTGACAGACTCAGACCCACCCTGTCAACTCTGGCAAGTCAAAGGAAGAAAGGAGGATGGAAAGGGAATACCTGGGAAACAGGAGAAGCATCAGCATTTGTTTCAAAGGCTTCTGCTTAGCAGTGGGCCCCCAGCTGGTGCCTGACTATGCTGCCTGTTGATGCTGGTCATGCATCTCAACACTGCATAGCTTTGAAACTTGGCCAAGATTAAGTTTAAACAAAGCCTTGAAGCCCATGAGCAGCTACGTGCAAACACCTGACCCTCCTATTGCCTTAGCAACTGCATGCATATCTAAAGCATTTTCTGCACACTTCAGAAATACCTTCTTTTGGAAACTTGAGTCATCCAAAAGACGTTTGTACTCAAAATAAGCTAGCCTCATATTTGCTGGATTCTAAAAAGGCAAAGTATAATGCAGCAGTGTTTTGTGAAGAAATTTTGAGGTGATTTGGAAGAAACCTAACAACTTCTCTGTTTCTGCTTCCACTTGTAGGTAGAAACTGTTAGCTCACTGAATACAACAGAAGAATTTAATGACTTGCATATACTGCCTTCTATTGCTTTCAGTAAATGTTAACAATATGTGCCCTTATCTGCAATGATTGGGAAGACTAAATAAAGATTGGGGAACCTCAGGCTCAAGACCTGAGTGTGCTCATCCAGAACTCTCTGTCCAGCCATCAGATATTTCCTCAGGCCTCAAGTGAGTAAACTCTGGCCCACCTGGCTCTTTGTGTGTGTGTGGAAACATTTGGTTTTTGTTTGGCTGGGATGTCTTACAGAGGTATAGTTTTCCCTCTCACTCTGTCCATCATTGGCTTGCAGCTCTCAGCAGGCTGCCCTTTTGGGATTGTGGCTCTCAGGGTGAAAAAGCAGGGGTGGTGGTGGTTTCCAGCTGGAACTCAGCTGAACTCAGTTTCAGCACCTCTCAGGTGGGCGTCATTGCCATTCTAAAAGAACAAGGGAGGTATTCATGGTGATTTATGGTCCCCCCTTTTTCTAGAAACCCTGATCAAAGGGGTCTCTTGAGCATCTTGAGGTGCTTCTAAGCATACAGGGAGAGCATGCAATTTCTGCTTCTGTCTGCAGGATAAATGCAGCTCTAGAAGATTCCTGACTTTTAGGATCATATTTTATATATACCGGATGCTGTACTGTGAGGTGAGATGACAGGGCTGCTGTGATCCAGTCATGTGGAATTTCCTGGAACTATCTCATAGAATAACATCTTATATCCTCTGAAAAACCTCTGTTTTTCTTTCAATATCCAAACAAGAACAACATTCAAAAGAAAACAACAGCAACAACATCATGAACTGTAAGACATGCAGTCTGGTCCTGCAGTTACTGATATGACACTCAATATATTCATGAATATATTTACGTCTTACTTTGTATGTTTCGTTCCTTTGTTGTCAACCATTGTTGTTTTGTGTTTGTGTATACAGCCCCCCCCCAATGTATTAAAATACTGTGGAAACAAGGTTTTAAAACCATTTACTTTAGGGCTCTGATAAACCATGAGCCTGTGATGTATTCATATTTGCTTTCCAATTATGTAAGATATCAATATTTGGGCAAGATATTTAATGGCTGCCATTTACTCTTCACTCCTGGCACTTTAGTAAGTCATCAAAGGGAAGCTGTGATTCTCAAATCACTCTGTTTGACACTGAGGTTGCCAAAGATGTCACATACTTTAAAGACATTTGGATGGGAAAGAGAAAGAACAAGGGCATCTTTCCTTCCTCCTGAAATTGTGGGAGCTGTACCATGCTAATTGTTTTATTGCTAAATGTTCTCTCTCTCTGTGTCTCTCTCTCTCTCTGTGTGTGGGGGGGGCCTCTGGAGATGGGAAAAGGTGAAGGATTTCATTTCCCCCCTTTTCCTCCCACCTGAAATCTCCCCACAGAGTTCAGAGAGAGCCCTTTCCCCCTTCTTTTTAGCCTCACATCCATGCATATAAGCTGTTAAGACCTTAAATGGCCCAATCCCCCTTCACAACCATTTCCCTTCCATTTGAGTGGAGGCTGGTCCACTAACCTTACTCTGCCCTCAGTCAACCCCACCTGCATGACTTCTTTCTTACTATCATCAAGAGAATGGCACTGCCTGTAGCAGCTTCCTCTTCCATGTTTCCCCTTGTAGAACTCAGCAGGGAAGAGGATGGGGACAAAACTAGAGTTAGCTGGCTCTGCCTGTCATTAGTTCTGGCTCCACCTGCTGTTGACCTCCTGGTCTTCCATCCTACCAGTCCAAATGGGCATCAGTCCCTGCTGTTGCTGTTTTGTATCTTCCACTGAAACCTTCAGAATTTCACAGGACTTCTGGATATGGATCCTTGTTGCACCCCCCCCCCTTTTAAGGACACTTTTATCTTTTAATTTTCTTCTTCTTCTTAGCCTATCTGAGGAGTACCATGAGCATCTAGAAACTACTTCTTTTTGGCTGCCTACCTTTTTACTGCCAAACTGAGAGGCACCAGACCACCCAAGTTCCATACTCAAAGGATTGATGATACTGACCCTGCTGGCAAATTATTTATTTGTTAGTTTATTTTGTTCCATTTAAGGATCCTTTCCCAGGAAACATCTCAAAGTGATTTAGCAATAACACACCAGCAATCCAAACATATACAAAACAATTTTATATATAAAGACCATTTCAAAGGTAAAAACAATTTCAAATCCTATACATAAATGGGGGGAGACGAGGGGAACTCCACTTAAAAGGTTTGTTGAAGGTCTTCAGCAGGTACTGAAAAACAAAAGAGGTGTGCTTGAAAGGAAATGAACTGTGACCCCTGGTTTTGATTACTTGCAAGTTGCTGTACAGAAGGGGTAAAAACAGAGGGGCTTTCAAGGATTTTAAATCACCTTTGTGTCTTATGATTTCTTTTTTTAAAATGACAGAAATGTCAGTATAATCTCCTCTGCCATTAGTAATTAGAAATATAACAAAGCTTTCGTTTCCCTGGTGAACTCTGTTTCACACATAACCTGCTGAATTTATTTCTTCCGCGTAAACTGACATTTACCTACCTGTCATCATGAATCTACAGTGGCTGCGGTGAAAAAGCAAGCCAAGAAACCTATCAGGCCACCAAAGCTGGGAAGATCCAGGCAGATAAAAAGCACTGTGGAGAGGGGGAAGGTATGCACCAGCTCAGGGATTAGCGAGAGGGGAGAAATTAAATACAGTTCACGTTTGAAAGCGAATCTACCCAACTTTCCAAAACAATATGTTCTTCCAAGTCCACACTGCTTTGAATTTTTCAGCAGAGCTCTCCAGCCATGTATCTAAATCATGCATAAAATTGGGCTGTAAAGGACTGTGAAGCAGCTTGCAATCATTATTCTAAAATATCAGAGTATTGTGTCACGCAAAGCCACCTTTTACAGAAGAAAATAATCTGTGGTTACCCTAAAGCTCCTTGACTATGGGCATGTCTATGCCTGCTTTTGTGCTGTTATTTGGTCCTGGAGGTGCAGATTGAAGATGACAAGAACGCGCCCCCCCCCCCAGCCTCACTGTTGTGGTCCAAAGGAAAGCAGAGCAATATGTTTGGTGCCAGCTTGGCCACAGAAGTTGCTGGAAGGAGGTGTACAAGACATCACCCAGCCCTAATAATAATAATAATAATAATAATAATAATAATAATAATAATAATTTATTATTTGTACCCCGCCCATCTGGCAGGGTTTCCCCAGCCACTCTGGGTGGCTTCCAATAAAGATGAAAAATACACTAAAATCTCACATATTAAAAACTTCCCTGAACAGGGCTGCCTTCAGATGTCTTCTGAATGTCAGGTAGATGTTTATCGCTTTGACATCTGATGGGAGGGCGTTCCGCAGGGTGGGCGCCACTACCGAGAAGGCCCTCTGCCTGGTTCCCTGTAACTTGGCCTCTCACAGTGAGGGAACCGCCAGAAGGCCCTCGGAGCTGGACCTCAGTGTCCGGGCAGAACGATGGGGGAGGAGACGCTCCTTCAGATATACTGGACCGAGGCCGTTTAGGGCTTTAATAATTATTAGGGACTCTACTCTAGATTTGTGCAGGGTTTGCTCCTTAGCCTTTGCTTCTCCCCAGGTGCAAGGCAGCAGAGATTTAGGATCAGAGCTTATCTTCTCCTAGATGGCCTACCTTCCCAGGTTGACAAGCCTCATTTGCCCCTCACTTCCCCCTGCAGCACATGCAGAAACAACCTTCTTGACCCAGTGGTCTCATCTGCCGAATCCCCTGGATCCTGTCTTCACATGCAGGGGAAGTTCTACCCTCACCTGGTTTAGCTGGCCACTTGAAGCCATTTCCAGGGTGTGGCTGCTGTCACATGCTAACAGCTTCCAGGAGCCACAAGTGAGAGCTGAGTGCAGGGTAGGGACCAAAGTTGGACAAACTACCTGAGAAGGAGCGCGGTGTGTTCCTCCCCCGGCACCCCATATACCCCAGGTTCATGATGGAGACAAATAATGTATGTGAACCTATGAAAACAGGTCACAAAATTCCTTATGTTAGTTTCCTTATGTTCTCATGGACCAAAATGACTATTCTTCTGAAGCTGTCATGGTTGACTAAATTGAATGTTGAAGGAATGATCCGTTTCCCTTTTACATGTCCACATGGTTCTGAAAAACTGCTTAGAGGTACTCATGTCCTTTCCAAAATTATTTTAGAAGAAGGATACTTTGAGTTTTCAAAGGTCACCTACTAGTGTTGTTTACTACTTTATAATTATTTTCAAATGAGAAGTGAAGGTTCTAATCAGCAGCTTGGCTGATTAATAAAACACAGGAGATGCTCCATTGTCCCAAACTACTTAACGAGAAACTCATTTCTCAAAGCCATTCTTAATTACTCGTGAGCAGATTAGCTGTACAACATTTAGTTCATCCACATCTCTGTTTCTCCTCCAGCTGTTCCTCTTCCTTTCAGTTCATAAAAGATGAAGAGTTTTCTTTCCTTTTCACTGTATCATCCATCCTCGTGCCTCCCTCAATTTCTCTCCTAAGCATGGATCCACCTTCACCCATTTAACTATTCAATACAGAAATACCAATAAGGATATTCAGAATGTTAATATGAAATGCAAATTCCACCAAGCTGTAGCTAAGGGAGAGATGGGAAGCAGTGCTGCATTCTTCTCTTATGTCAAGAGACTGGCTGCCATCGGCTCCTCTTCTCCCAGAACAATTTCCCTTTAAGATGATAATTATAAGAACTTCGTAAGTTTAAGAACTGGTATCTGAGTTTTATTTTTTCCTTTTCCCTCCCCACCTTTTTTTTAAGCATCTTAGCATTTCCAAGAGCATGGGTAATCATATGTTTGTGGGGACATAGAAGAAATGTGATTCTATTTCCTTATCCTTCTACAGGAAGATACAACGGTTGATGATATTTTATTTAGAAGACCTAGCCAATAGGGGCATATCTTCAAACTTATATAGGGTTGAATCTCTCCAAAGAATCCTGGGAATTATAGTTTGGCAATGCTGATGAACATTCTCTGTTGACCTGTCCCTATCTCCTCCCCTCCCCTACACCAGGTGTGGTGTAGTGGTTAAGAGCGGTAGACTCATAATCTGGTGAACCTGGTTCGATTCCCCGCTCCTCCACATGCAGCTGCTGGGTGACCTTGGGCCAGTCACACTTCTTGAAGTCTCTCAGCCTCACTCACCTCACAGAGTGTTTGTTGTGAGGGAGGAAGGTAAAGGAGATGGTTAGCCACTTTGAGACTCCTTCGGGTAGTGATAAAGCAGGACTATTTATAGACTCTAAGATATTCTCTTCCTTCCATTTTTTCCTCTCTTTCCCTCCTTTCCCCTCCTATCCTTTCTACTGAAGCCCTCTAGACATTGAGTTCAAGTGGGCACAGGATTGCAGCCAATGCACAATGCATAGTGTTCAATACATGAATATCAGCATTTGCTAAATGGATCAGTTGGAAAGTTGTGAGCTCAGTGTGCAGATAGTTTCCTTCTAGTGAGGAAAGCAGACAAAACTCTGCAGTATGAGTCATTAAGTATATTTAACCTCAGCCTTGTATACCACATATTTGACAGTTTCTGAGATGCCACTGGCAAACACTGGCCATGCAAAAGCCATGTCATGTAGAAAATTCAGAGTTGAATTTTAAACTGGCTCTTTCTTAAAGACGTAAAAATGGAATGTTAATACTTTTATGCAACTATCTTCTGCTAAAGAAGTATGGAATATTCATGGTGGAATTATCTAAAAAAGTATAAATTTCTATTCTCTGCTACTACTCCCCTCCCAATACCCTTGTTATTCCTTTTATATATGTCAGGGATCATAATTAAAGATAATACATGGACCAGTGGATCTACTCAGTGTAAGAGAACTTCAGTAAAGGTTTCTTTATTCATTAAGTATTTTAAATATCATCTTTCAGAGCATAGTTAAAATATAACATGTACAGTGGTACCTCGGGTTAAGTACTTAATTCGTTACGGAGGTCCGTTCTTAACCTGAAACTGTTCCTATCCTTTGGCACCACTTTAGCTAATGGGGCCTCCTGCTGCCACTGCGCTGCCAGAGCACGATTTCTGTTCTCATCCTGAAGCAAAGTTCTTAACCTGAAGCACTATTTCTGGGTTAGCGGAGTCTGTAACCTGAAGCGTATGTAACCTGAGGTACCACTGTATTCAAATTTCATAGGAACATAAGAAGAACCTGTTGGATCAGGTTGATGGCCCAACTAGATCACCATCCTGTTCTCATCGTGGCCAACCAGATGCCTGTGGGAAACCCACAAGCGGGTTTTTGAGCACAAGTTTCAAATAACTTTATTAGAAACACAGCAGTTAGAAACACAACATCTTAAAACATGGGTCAATAAAACCTCATAAAAAATGTATTAAAAGCCCTCAGCAATTGTACAAAAAACAAGCAAGCAAAGAAAAGCCCTGCAGCTACAAAAACCTTTAGAGGAAGTCCACACCAACCAAGCATGTTTCCAAGGCCCATTTGATGGCCTGTATTATAGGGAACCAATTCACTTGGAAGGGGTTCCCTAACTGGAGAGCAACCACGGAACAGGCATTGTCTCTGTTGTCCCAAAACCAATTTATCGTCTAGGTGGGCAAACAAGCTGGCCCTCTGAAGCTTATCTTAAGAAATGAGCGCACTTCATATTTCCAGTTGATCTTGATAAATGTCCAATCCAGTAGAATTCATCTGCATCTTGAAAAGCATGTAGAGCTGAGAGAGGAAGTGGGAAAGAGTGTCACTCTTTCAACTTCCTTTTTCAACTCTGCGTATTTCTAAAGTGAGAAAAAGATAATGACCCTTAGCACCTCATGACCAAAGGGGCAGTGAGGTTGGGGGCTCAGAGGCCTTACAGGCACCCTGGAAAGACTTCTAGGGTATCATTAAATTCATGGGTGTCACACTAGTGAGCCCTGTGATAGAGGGACACGAACAGGATGCTATTTTAGTGGGCTGATTTGTGATTGTCATGGTGGCCAGATCCATCAAAGCATATGCAGCAAGATTCTCTACACTTATCTTGAATACATGTAGGTTGGGCAGGGGGAGCCTACTGCTATGACACTGGTCCACCCAAGCATTCACTTCAGGCCAACAACCCCTGAAAGAGCTTCAGGACTCAGGTTATTTATGAAGGGAATGTTCAGTTACAGATACAGACTGAACAGATAAGGGTTGTGCCTTCCATCCATTGTTTCCAAACGAGAAAGCCAGTACAAAATTTTATGAAGTCTCCCTCTGCTCCTTCCCCCTACCGCGTTCCATCTGAACAGGAACTAAGTGTGTGGAATGCTGCCTTGACAGCAGTTTTAAAAGAGACTATTAGGTTTTCTTTACCTGACCTTAAATTTTCTGGTGAACAGCTCCCTGCAGCTCACTTTTCATCAACATCACTGTCATTAACAGGCTTGTCTTTATTCATGTGTAACAGCAAAATCTCCCATCTCCATTTCTCCCCTTAGGTAAATGTCACCATCCCTATGATTTGTGGTTAGTGATTGCTACCTACAATATCACATTTGTCTTGACTTAGCGGTGCTATGTAATGCGAACATTTTGGTTCCCGTTAGGATGAGTAAAGTCATTTTGTGTTCCCTTGGCATTTTGGCATAACTTGATGTGCGGACAATGCGTCTCATTTAGAGATCTAGAAGCAAGGTGCTTCCCCAGACCACTGAACAAACTCTCTCTATCCACAGGAATACCAAAGAGTCATCGGATCCTAGGATCAATGCTGCCTCGTGATGGCGCACTGTTCCAGGGGCATTCCCAAGGGGGAGTGGAAACAGTAGCTTTGAGTCAGCAGCTTCCAAAAGGAGCGCCTCATCTATAGTTAGTAGCAACATTAAAGTAATAAATTAATAATAATAATAATAATAATAATAATAATAATAATAATAATAAAAACAAATCATTGCCAACGCCAGCGCTAGCCCCCCTGGAACCTTTTGAAAACTGTTTGTGCCTCTTGAAATTACCTCCCCAGGTCCAGGAGCTCTTTTGTCCTCCCATGTTCTGGCTCAAAACAACAAACTTATACGTCAGACCTAGTCCCAAGCCATAAAGGTCTTCAGAGGATAAGACCAGCAGCCTGAACCAGGCTCAGAAATGGAAGCTATTGCAGCTGCTAGATGCTAAGCACCTTGTCTTGGGGATGGTGGCAAATGGTAGGTGCACCTGTCAGGGACTGGGCAGAGGAGGAATGGTGGAGACCGCCTCCCCAGCCTGACCCTTCCAGGGAGGAGGAAGAGGATGATAGTACAGATTTACAACAGGGGGTTGAGGGAGGTAGCAGCTCAGAGGCAGATGAAGGGAAAACTTGGGAAATTATGGGAAAGCCAGAGCAACCCCTGGCTGACACGTTGTCATTAGAAAGCATTCCAGACCCTCCATCTCCTAGAACCCAACGAGCCTTAAAAGTAGGAGAGCAAAGAGCTCAAAGACAGAGGGCACATAGCAGCACCTGTAGAGGAGGTGATGATGACGAATGAGGAAGTGGGAGAGATGGGCGGTGGAGATTCACTCGGGACAACGCCATTATCCAAGAGGCTGGGTTCTATAGCCCATCTCTCTAAAGACTGAAATAAAAAAGGACTGTAAGAAACTTTTCCTTGTCTTATACTTTCCTGGGCAACCAGCTGGGAGCCACTGACAGCATCCTGACAGCACCATTCCCTATTCCACCACAGGAAGCAAAATGCTTTGGCTGGGCCTTATTCCTACACTTCCAACAAAGACCAAAGAAGGCAAACAACAATTGTCAGCTGGAACTGGGTCACCATAGCCATGGTGTGTTGTGTGCATAAAGATGCTTAATGAGTTTTATTTCTATCAATTCCATTGTATACTTACCTGATCCTCCAACTCCTGGACTAATGTGTCAATTGGTATGTACTTATCCATTGGACTTTGCACTTTTCGGCTTAAAGGATGTACCCAAATACATTACAAAATGGATCTAGAAATGTGTACGTCGAGATAGAATATGTATTAAAAATGCATTTTGTGATAAAATGTATAGCATATTACATATTTAACTTTTTATGTAGGTTTTTTTTAAAAAACGCAGGTTAATTCAGAAATGAGTAGAACAAGAATGAATACATGTGAAATTAGCATGGACTGTATGCTAATCGGTCTCTTCCTAGTGCTCTGGTACTTGCATTCCTGAAAGCACCCAAAAAAGACAATTCTAAATAGTGCCATTCAGTATCCCTGAAACTCACTGAGACAGATAAGAGCAACCTTCAGTTCTCTGAACTTAGCTAAAACTGTCCACACCTCTCTGAGCCACAAAGGTTGTCTGAAGCATCTGTTGAGGAGTTTACAAAAGATTTCCCATGATCTCTCTACTCACAGCTAGAAAGCCCGAGAAAAGGAGTACCTTTTATGGTATCTTGGCAACTCCACTCTCTCAGAAAAGAAAATGTGTGAAATAAGAGAGAGACGCACAGAGAGGGAGTTGGAACGATCAAGAACTATATATCTATGCCTTACATTACATAAGTTATTTTTAGATCCAAATCATATCATTGATTTGGTAAATAAATATAGATGAGTTAACGTCTTTTGACAATCTGCAATCTGTTAACTGTTGGGTACAATATATTTTTTTGTCGGATACAAAAAAGAAGAAACTTTTAGTCACTGTCAGATACTGTTTCTAATATTTGCTGCTTCAGATACATCAGAGGTATTCCATTAGCCACCTTCAGTTGTTTCTTAATACCAAAATGTATTCTAGCTGGGCTTTTAAAATGTCATAGAATCATAGACTTGGAAAGGACCACAAAGGTAATCTAGTCAAACACCCTGCAATGAGGGAATCTTTTTGCCCAATGTGGGGCTATCAAACCCATGGTCCTGAAATTAAGAGTCTCATGCTCTACCAACTGAACTATCCCAAGACTTACTGATGAAGAAGATAGTCTCTTAGATGTTAATACCAAGCCAAATGGAGTACTGGGGATCCCTAAACCTATGCACTAAGGCTGCAACCCCATACACCCTTACCTGGACATACCTAGGACTGCCTTGTGAAAAGAGAGAGATTTTAATGCCCGGATGCAAGCTTTTCTTGGCAAACTTCCCAGATCAGCAAACTATTGCTTGAAATGGCTCACTGCATGTTTATTTGTTAAATGATGTTTACCGTCTATTCCAGTTACTGAATTTTACACCTTTTGAGAATCAGTACTAGATAAAGCAAATGTAGCACCTTGTCTCCTAAACTGTTAAATACATTTAAGAAAAACAAACCAGCTGCAGCAACACCTAAACTCCTGATGATTCATGGCTTTAGAAATGCAATAATATTGATATGGAAAAATAGAGAGCAAAGAAAATATCAAGAACCTGTTGTGTATGATTAGTCTGTGGTATATTGGACAGGATGCATCCCTTAAAAAACGGGATTTTTAATTGCTTCAGTTATAGACTGTAAAAAGTCCCATCCTTGACTCTTGATGCACTTTTAATGAGGAGCACCTGCACACATGCAAGTCTCCCTACATGGAGCTAGGTTCTGACTATCCTATATAATAGCTAAAATGAACCCTGAATGATTAGGATTAGATTATCATAACAACAGTGTTTATGGGAATCATTGCTAAATGTTTCATATTTGCCTGGATTCAACAGGGCTCTTATTAGGCCCGTATTTTATTTGTATAATGTATATTCTGTCTCTCATCACAAGTGGCCCCAGGTTAGATTGTTCCAATATAAAAGACAACATAAACCATAAAGCACAATTAAAACCTATCACCTTACATATCCACCACCATATCTCCTCAAATATTCAGAAAGCCTGTTCACAGGTTGTTACTGAGAAACAGACAAAGCAGGCACTTCAGGGGGGAAAAGAGTGTTTCATCACCTCCCTGAGAAGGCCCTCTGGAGCATCATAGATCTCCTGACCTCAAGTAACATTAACACTACCAGAAGATCATAAGAGCTGGATAGCTTTTTGCAGGGACCAGGAGCTCCTTTAGAAACCTGGGCTCCAAGCTATGAAGGCCTTTAAAAACTCAGAACCAGTATTTGTACTGTTTCTGGAAACCAACAGGAAGCCAGTGGAATTGTTTCCACGCCAACAAGACATGTTCTTGGTGATGTCCCAATCACTCTGCCATAGCTTCAGAGGCCGTGATCTCTCCCTCTACTTATGTCTCTTTCACACACATCCACTTTAGAGGGGGAGGCGAAAACGGCTCATCAGCTCTAGCTGGGACAGTCCTTTCTCTTGCCAAGCCCTTCAGCTGACATGAATTTCTGGACTGCTGTCCTTCCCAGCGAAATTCCTTCCTTTCCCTTTGCTGTGCATGCCCCCCCCCATGGATGAACGCTACCACTCTCGTAGCATCCATGGCCAGAACAATCATTCCATGGGAGAAGTCAGCAACTTCTTGATGGTACAATACCCAACATCACCTCTTCCTACATATATTGTTTTCCAATGTTTTGCTTTCCAATGTAAACTAATACACCAAACCAGAGAAGTGACATGGCAGACATGCACCAGAGTGTTTGTCTATAACGGGAATTTATTCATACTACATGAACAACATTTGCATTTGAACATATCTGAGAGCCACATGACAATACCAATCAAAAGCCTTGTTAATTTTCCATTGAGAAACAGCACCACTCCATTGCTCCCTCTCCCTCTCCCTCTCCCCCCCCCTCTCTCTCACACACACACTTAATGCTATCTTCTTTAATTCCTTACCCATCCATACTTCAAAAATAAGCAAAGATAAAATGGGCCGGTACTTTATGTTTGAGGAGTTCTTGGCCCAGTTTCACAAAGCTGATCTCAGCTTCGTTCTTGCCTTTGGATCTGAGAATATCCAGTGACAAAAGAAAGAGAAAGCTCTTATCAAAATTGCATACCCATTTTGACCTTGCTGTTTGTCAGTACAAAACACAAGTTTGTATCTTGAGTGCTTGCCTCATAACTTATTTGCAAGCACTGCAAATAAAGCTGCTGGCTTTAAAAAACTGTAAACAAAAGGAGGGCGGGATGAAGAAGAAAAGCAACACAAATGTGAGGAACTCTCTCCTGCCTCAGTTGTAAGTTCCCATCTCCTGAAAAAACTGCAAGCGTATCCTTGATTTTTTTGTTTTTGTTTTCCCCCCACTGTACAAGAAAGTACACGCAACAATAAATATGACTGTATTTAGCAGGAGAGATAATTGATTTTAATTATTATAATTTAATGGCTCATTACATATCCTTCTGTCATCCATGCCTCAGTGTGATTCCCCCACCTCTTTTGCTGTGTTTCCTTTTCTTGTGTGGGGAAAAAAGTGCCAATGCTCTATTTTCTTGCACATGTTTAAACTTAGAATTCCATTTGCATGTTGCGTCGTTTTCTTCTTCCTAGCAAAGGAATAATCAGAGTTTGTTTCGTTCTAATGTGTAAACATCATTTGTATAAGTGTCTGAAGGTCTCAGTTATTTTTCTTCTAAAGCTCCTGGAAATTTAGCAACACAAGCATTTCCTACAATGGTGTTAAAATCCTGGGAAAGTTTCATTCTGTTAAATGCCTGCATATCAGGTTACTGTTAAAGTCACAGGAACAAAGCCACCTTTTTATAACAAAAAAGTTGGCAACCTTAGACCTATCTGCAGGGGTTGGAGACTTAGAAATTGGGGGTGTATATACACCATACATTGAAAGCACATTTAAAGAACATCCTCCCTACCAAAAAAATATCCTGGGAACTTTAGCAGTGTGGACTGATCAGATCGGTGTGGGGCCCTTCTGAGTGTGGAGGGATAGAGATCAGACCCATGTGTAGATAATTAACAAAATAATTGACTGGGCACCTAGATTCAAAATGCAGGGCTTTTCACTTTCTCCAGCAGGAGAAAGCCCCCAGCAGAGTTAAAAACACTCTCAGATTTATGCAGTAGTACAGTGTGGAATATCTTTTGCATATCACACTTAGTCTGCTTTAAAGCTCCTGCCACCTTCTCTCAATCCATCTAGCAGTGAGCAGACCACACACTCTTAAATAAATTTAAAAAGCTTTACTTACTAAATCCAAAGGTCTGAATCATGCCTTGTTCCATGCAGCAGCAAGGAGAACACAGGTAGATTACTCTTGGATGCAAAGTACACTATATAGTTTCCAGTGGTTTTTTTAAAAGGGGGTACTCAAGGGTACGCAGTACCAGCACCTTTTTTCATTGTTAAAAAGTGTGGCACTTACTGTAACAACATCATGGTGAGTAAAAGGTAAAGGTAAAGGGACCCCTGACCATTAGGTCCAGTTGTGGCTGACTCTGGGGTTGCGGCGCTCATCTCGCCGGCATACAGCTTCCAGGTCATGTGGCAAGCATGACTAAGCCGCTTCTGGCAAACCAGAGCAGCGCACAGAAATGTCGTTTACCTTCCCACCATAGTGGTACCTATTTATCTACTTGCACTTTGATGTGCTTTGAAACTGCTAGGTTGGCAGGAGCAGGGACCAAGCAACGGGAGCTCACCCAGTTGCGGGGATTCGAACCGCCAACCTTCTGATAGGTAGTCCTAGGCTCTGTGGTTTAACCCACACTGCCACCCGCGTCCCTCATAGTGAGTACCAGCACCTAATTTTCTAGGGGGTAAAGCACTAATATTTTTAACTTGGAGTAAGTTCAGACATGTCTGTCCTGGTCAGTTACATGATGGGATACAGTGAGTAAAGGAAGAGAAGAAGCTTCACCTCCTCCCTCATGGAGGTAATGGGTGACCTAGCTGAGTCTAGGAACAGACCTTGCTTGTCTTAACCCCTTCATGCACTAAGTAGCACTTACGCATAGTTAGGTTTGACTGCAATTTCCTACACTGAACCTCCTCAGACAGTACCCAACCTGGCCAACCCTCTGCCTCAGATACCTTTTTAAAACTTGAGATGCTAGTGATTGAACCTGAGACCTTCTAGAGGCAAAGCATTCAAGAGCTATACCCCCCTCTCAGTGACCTGGTTCAGTTTACATCCACATATATTTGACAGGTACAGCTGTCATTTTTTAATTGAGGCGCAAGCATATCTGCAAGATGGCTATCTAATAATCCAAATATTGAATGAGGCTGACCAAATGAACCTGCTATATAGTTCATTACACCCGCTCCATGCCTTTAAATGAGAAAAGTGCTCAGGGCAAATTGTCTAAACTGTGAACAGCTTTTACGGAAGCCTCATTAATGTATGGAAACTGTGAAGCTAATCAACTCTTAGAGCCATGTTTGGGGAATTTTACATTAACCAATTTGCTCCACTGCAGGTACTGCTCAGGCAGGCTTTTCACACAGAGAGTTTTTTGCGGCCTTGCTAAAATTATAAAGCATCTGTCTTTGCCCCAGTCATCCTAGAGAAACATGAATATCTTTCTCCCCAAAGATATGCCACCAAAGTCATGATAAATAGGCTACCACTATCAACATAACAGTAATATATTGCTCTTGTCTCTCGCTAGATAGGAGGAAAGGGAAAGCAAGTCTATGATATAAAATGGAAACCAGCAGATTTCAGGAGCGCTATTTCAGCGCTCCAGAAATAAGCAAAAGACAATATTTTTTGTTTCCATACTTAACTATCCTACAAAATATATGTAACAACACAACAAGGCATACAGTTGCTTGAACCAAAATAGGAACCAGATAGGAAGCTATTGTGAGGAGATGCTTTTAGATTCTACAGGCTTATTCAGGGCGCCATTTAGGGGCTTTGCTGTTCCCCTTGAGTTCGACTTGCTAAAGGCATCAAAGAAATTGGGCTGTGGCCAGATGCAAAAGGGCTGGGATTGACTGAAAAAGCTTCTCGGTCCCAGCTATATTCATCATCATTGGCTGTTTTATTTTCAACTACTTTCCTAATGGTCTCTAGCATACAGTTCACTTTCCTGACCCCCTGCAACTGCCGCACAATGAACTGACATTTTCATTGACCTCTCCAAAACAGCCCCAAGATCTCTTTCTTGGTACAGCACTGTCAGTTCAGACCCCATCAGTGTGCATGTGAGGTCAGGGCTTCCTGCTTCAAAGTGTCATCATGTCACCCTTGATTGCATTTGTCATTTCAACGCCCATTCCCCCATTCTGACCATTGGCCATGGTGGCTGTGGCTGATGAGAGCTAGAGGGCCACAAGTTCCCCATCCCTGCTCTGGACCAAGTTAAAAAGCACTTGACTCAATCCAGATCCTTGGGGACCCCAACCTCGTAGATCTCTCACTTGTGAGAACCATTCATTCACTCCTACTTTCTCTGTTTCGCGTTCTTTAACCAGTAACTGATCCAAAAGCAGGTCTATCTGCTGACTCCTAAGCTTCATCAGAAGCGTATTTGGAAGCTCAAGTACACAGTGTCTTCTGAGTCACCCCTATCTTCATGCTTAGTGAAGCTCTCAAAGAACTCTAAAATAGACAGAGCTTTTAGACAGAGCGTACCTTGTCTTCAGTCAGAGCTCCGTTTGGATGACAACTAAATCTAAGCACAGTAAATTGACCGTAATTCATAATTCATCTGACAAGATCGTACAAGTAATTAGTGGAACAGACCTCTACTGAAGGTGCATTCCTGTACTTGGGCTTCAGTCTTGGTTAAAATCTTCCTAGGTTACCAGCTGACATGACTAAGAAAGCAGGGAGTTGCAACAACAACAACAACAAAATAGGTATGATGGGTGAATGCTAAATTGATTGATAGAGATGTAGAGAACACGTAAGACGATAGCCAGTGGCTTTTTATGTTTTATTTTTGAAACCAAGGAACAAAGATTTTGAGCAAGTCTACAAAAGGGTTTATTCAGACTCTAGCACAATACTTTTTCGTGTGTGTATGTAATGCAATTGAGCTATTTCTGTATGTTGTGTTGTGCAGAATGCAAACCTCTTTTTATTTTGGCACACTGCTGCTACAGTCTGCATGAAAAACATTGTCTTATTCAAAAGCTCCTTAATCCAAAATAAATGCTGACACTTCAGGTAACAATAGTTGGCAAAGAACAGTTTGTAAATCACATGCGGAGCAAGTGTTTGCTTTGACAATGGAAATAGATACCCAAACCTGCCCTGTTCAGGTGCCTACTCCTCAAAGTGAACAAAAGCATCGATATGTTTAAGCAGGCCTAAATGGTTCCAGTTATCAAAATGATACATATGGAGAAAAGGGAACCATCATCAAAGAGGACACAATAGCAGTGCTAAAGAATGACCTAAACATCAAAGCTTCGTGAATGTGTGCAGTCACTGGTAGTCTGCTCACAGCAGCCAGTCCCAGCAAGCAAATGCAATTACACCATAGAATCCAGACTTTCAAACACGAGATTGAAAAATTTATTGGTATTTATAACAGTGCAATTGCTGATCCTTTGTGAAATCCAAATAGTCTTTCTAGAGCCTTAAAAAGCCTTTATGACGTGGAATAAGGACAACTGGGTGGGCAGGTTGGGGAGAGAGTTCCATGTTACTTGTGTCACACTGTGCATTAAAAATAGGTTCCCACTGAGGGGTTGTTCATCCCTTGGTATATATTTGGATCATTATTCAAATAACTGCTTAGGTAACCACCCAACAAAGGAACAAAAGTGGTGACAATCCCCAAATATGGATCATTCCCATGTATGTTTCAATGTAACCTCAAAGTGTCCCACTCGTTGAATGACAAAAATGAAACAAAATCAGAGATGAGGGAGTCAGCAAGAGGAAACCTTGCGTTTTGTTCAGCCCAGCCCAGCCCAGGGCACCCTGATAAAATCCATTTCAGTTTCTCTCTTTTCCAATCTGAAATCCACCTTTCCACAATGCCGCATCTGTTGATTTATTTATTTTTAGTCCTCATGAAAATTCATCAACATTTCTACGAATATATATATTTCTTCCGTGCAATATTTGCAAAGCATTTCTCCCCAACGCAACACATTTTTGCATGTTATTTCCACTAATATATTCATATTTTTTAGCACTTTGCCCTAGCATATGAATTGTTGTACACATCACTTGGTTGGAGAGGCGCATTGCAAAATTCAGGGGAATGCAAATTTCGAAATTTTGTATTGTTTCAGAAAGTGCAAATCTGGTAGACTCGCCTTTAAATGTGAACTGATTCAAAATTCTCCTTGATCCCTGCCCAGCAGTCATAAGGGGCAATGTGTGATTCAGGGCACCTCCAGACCATTTTTTTAAAAATTGGGCATTCACCCTGATTTGCTTGCACAAAGCTTACACAAAGGTTAGATAATTCCTGATCTTTACTGAGCATTTGTTCTGATTTGTTTGGGGTGAGGTTTACACACCATGGCAAACCATAGTGAATGGATTTCCATGAATGCACCAATCTCATCTACTTTGCTCCCTCTTTAGTATGTGTGGGAGAAACAAACCACAATACCTGGTTGGATGTTATCTCAATATAGCTAAGGCTTGTTCTTGGCTTACTGATTGTGATTTGTATAAACTATGGTCTCTGGTTTGGGTGTTATGATAAGCCAGGAATTGTGGTTTGTTCATCTCACATATTAGTGGGCAATATCTGTGTGTTCATGGTAAATCATTCACTGTGGCATTCATTATCGCATGCAAACTCGGCCACTGAGAGGTAAAGCCTGTTTCAGGCCCAGCAAAAAGCAAACCAACCACAGAAGTATTCATGCATGAATGGGAAAAGGAGTTTGCACTACCATTTTTTGAGATACTAATTCTATTGTTGCTTTTAAAAATCCGGCTTTCCAACAAATTCTTTGGGGCTTTTTCAAGAAGTCCTAGTATTGGATGTTTCAACACTCTCCCCAATGAGTTGAACATGCACAGAAAGATGGTTACACATGCTATAGAGTATATTTTGTGGATTAGTGTTTTCTCAGGCTAAAAACCAATGCCTATAATTATGCAGCACACCTGTTGCTGTCGGTGCATTTCCATGGAAACCAGACACAAAGCCTTGGCATCTCGTGTTTAATTATATAGATGGAAACATATAGATATAAAAATCTCAAAATCTTTGTATATTATGTAAGATCTTTAAGGTTACAAACTAACAAAGCAATCTTAAGTGGGGTGTGGGAATGGTAGATGACCCAGTACACTTTCTAAGCCCTGGCTGGGACAGGAGGAATCTATTCTTCTCCCACTGAAGCCAATGCTAGTTGTATCAAACCTGTACAATCCTTGTTGTATTAAACTTAGCACAGTAAAAACAAAACTTTAATACAAAATAATAGAAGGGCTGTAGCTTTGCATGCATCAGATCCTGGGTTATCTGCAACATTCTCCAAGTAGGACTGGGAGTGTAAATCCTGGAGAGCAGCTGCCAGTCAGAGTGGACTGTGCAGAGCTAGATGGACCATTGACCTGACCTCCTATGTTTCTACTAAGAAAAGGACATTGACTGTCTGTGAACATTTGCAAACTGGTTGTAGTTTGGTTGCCCAACTCAGTTACAGAATTGCACATCTCAGGTAACTCTAAAGGTGTAGGTAAAATGTTTTGGAAGCGTATTATAGAGAGCCATGTTTGACTGCATACAGCAATCCATCTTGAGAGAAGCAATCTCGATGTCTTCAGAACAGAACAGCATTAGCATCAGGGAATCTGACATGAAGAAGAGCAGTAGCTGTGAAATAAATAATCATGGCAGGCCCCTAAAGATATGGTTTAATGTTCTTCAACTCAACAAGTCCAGATTTAGAGGTTTCGATAATCCTTTTCATGTAATTAGAATGTCCCCTCCACCGTTACAAATTATTCTTTTAAAAATCATTCTTCTTTTCCCCTAGAATTACCGTATTTATTTATTTGTCTTCACTAGCTCATATAACAGGAAAATGTCTCAAAACAGCGCCTTCAAACTTTTCACACTGCTGTCAGTCAAAGGTAATTCCGCTAGCAATCATATTAAGTAAAGTAAGTCATAGCGTCTAGTTGTAGGTCTATTAAATCCATCATATAATCAGTAAAGAAGGTCCGCTATCTGGTTTGAGGTCCAGCCTCAATACACCATTGTGTCCAATCCCTTGCTTTACAAAGTGGGGCTGCTGTTGAATTGAATGGGGCCTAACCCGAGTACTGCGGCATTGACTCTGGGAAACAATTATGAGTTAGATCAAGCATCAAATCAGAACCAATCCCATATTTAAACGGTTACATTCTCCCTCCTTGCAGGCCCTTCTTCAATTGCATCCAGCTATCACACCTTTAACATAATATTCCTTTACTCACCAGAAGGCATCTACAAGCAATCCATCATAAAGCCAGGCCAAGATACTTTTCTGCCCATGGTAAAGGACAATATGGCACCCTCTCATTCAACATATAGAATCCAACTGGACTGCCAGGAGACTCTAAGTTCAACACTGGCGATTTGACAGTGTCTTCCATCTGGAGACAAGAGGCCAGCTTAGGAGTAAATACTTAGGAGTTGCAGCTCCACACCCCAGTCATTTCAGGAGGCTGCCTAATTCTGGTCCTCTCTGCTCCATACATTTCCCTGGGAAATGTAACAAACAACACTCAGCACCCTTAACAAATGGCAGTTCCCAGTATTCTTTGGGGGACACCATAGCTGTTTAAACTGGTATAGTGTAGATGGGGACTCTGCCCGGTAGGAAGGCCAGAGCCATGGGGAATTGTAAGCAAAGAATGCTGAACATTAAACCAAAGGAAAATACCAATTAAACCTTGGCCGAACTAAAAGAGCCACATTCAGATGGAGGATAAAAACACTCATCTAAATTGAGGAGGGGTCATAGCTGAATGTCAGAGCACATGCAGGAGGTTCCCTGTTCACTTAAAAGGGTCTCCAGTTTTAAATAGTCTCTCTGCCTAAAAGGATTGGAGAAATGATTGCTTGGAAGCTATTGCCAGGCTGACTGAAAAATACAAGGCTAGAAGAACCAATAGTCTCACCAGGAATAAAGCAGTTTCATGTTTTCTAAATTGTTTTCCAGATATAAAATGTCACATACATTTGTGAAGAAAATATAGAAGTATTCGCCATGGAACATTTCATTCCTTACAATCCACATGTAAAACCACGTCTTCTGCAAAGCAAGCCACTTAGTTGAGCCAACAGTGATGAATCACCAGATTTTTCAGTGGTGTTTCATTTTTACCACCAGAAGAGCAACATCAACAAAATCTGTGCAACTTTCAAAGTTTCAGCAAAATATCCCATTTCAACAGACTACACCATCTTTAAATATTAAATGTGAGTCATTGCAGATCATGGCCTTGAAAGATGACCAAGCTGTGTGGAATCATTCGACTGTTTTTATGTGGGAAGTAGCAACCCCGTCATGCTCAGCTGAAGGTGTGAACAGAGCCTACATACATATAAGCTGCTTGTTCATGGGCTCTGCATGTGCAATTGATGGAAAACGCAGTTCATGTTTGTTTTTGTAGCTGGAAGGACAAGGGAGCAACAACAAAAGTCCCCTTACTCAAAGGAGGAAGTTTTCCTAAATATAAGCGCACCATGATCCTAAACGTGTTCGTAACAGCATAAGTCACATTCAAATCAGTCATGTTTCCTTCCATTTAAACATGCTTAGGAATCCAATGGAAACATTTTAAAAAGCATAATCAACCCAATATACGTAGAGCCGTAAGGAAAGCTTCAGGAGATGTGAATTAGTAAACAGAGGACAAAAACGCAATCAAAGAACTCACTTTTGCATTGTGTGGGTGCAACCATCGAACACTTTCATTGGCCCAAATCTGCCCATGCATTCCCAATGATTCTGTCTCCTCATGTTGGACCAGGGTTCCTGTCACCCCCAGCGTATGGCCTCCCAAGAGGAATCATGACCTTATCCTGTTCCTTCCATATGTTGCATTACGTATTTTAACTCTCATGCTCTTGCACACACAGAAGCCCCCTCTCAGAGTAAAATGGACCAAATCCAAAGATCTCACCAGGGCAGAGCATATGGAGAATTAGGCCATCTGGCAATTAAAATGCGTGAGAAAAATTAAGGAGCACGACACAAAAGATGATAGCGAAGATAGCATTCACTGCTTTCCATTAGCGAATGGGTTAAGCGGAGAATTCTTACTTTTGGAAGAGAAGCTCTGGAGCCTGAACTCTGAGTGGTCATTGTCAGGACTGTGGTGATGCCCAAGGCAACTCTGGCTGGAGCAGCATCCATGTTGATCCAAAAAGAAACCCAGGACAAAATGACGATCAGCAGGCTAGGAATGTACATCTGGATTAAATAATATCCCATCTGACGCTCCAAATGAAACTTTACTTCAATGCATGTAAATTTTCCTAGAACATGAAATTGCTTTTATAAATCATTTTTGTACATTTTAATCTTCTTTTATTATGAGCATAAATTAACTGCCTTAGGCACAGGGAGTTTTGAAATGTCTAATATTATTCCTTCCTTCGTTCCTTCACCAAGGACTTCAAAATACAGTACAAATTCTTGTGGCTGGCACCCTATGTTGGTGGAGCTGACTTCAAGGTGCTCACTTGACATTTTATATCACTTGACGCAATTTACTGTAACACATTTTTTCCATGGAGGGTGGGGATACACATTGTTTTTTCTGGATAGTCTATATATAGTTTTATTAATGTATAATGAGGGCTTTTGTAGTTTTATTCATGTTTTCAAACGGCAAACAATTTTTTATTCCTGAACAATCAGATATGAAATACTTGAATTGGGGCATTTGGCCTGATGTTTCCAGCAATGGGAGTTGCTGTATCAAATAAACAAGCTCCTTTTAAAAACCGGACAGTGGATTATATCTTTGACAATGGAAATTATCGAAGTCACCAATGCTTGTAATTAGTAACCCGACTTGGAACATAATACTTGGCTGCATTCCAAATTCAGCAATGCTTGGAGTGAACTAGTTCACCGAACTAGTCCAAAAATTTATGAACTACACCTGAAAGTAGTTTCCCCAATTGCAGGGTGTACATAAACTGAATTAAAAATTAATTTTAGAGTAGAACTTTGAATGAGTTCTAGTTCTTCTTCTTGTCTGTTCCCTATCCCAAACTCAGCAGGGGACCTGGGTTCTTAGCTTTTTTTTTATTTTAAAAAAGAGATATGTGAACTGAACATTTATAACGAAACTTAGAAAGCAAAATGTGATGGCATCTTTCTAAGGCTTATTAGGCAGATACGGAGGCACAGCTGTAGTTAATGGTGCTTAGTCACTTAATCACTGTGGTAAAACAATCAGAAGGAAGGAATGTGAGGTAATTCAATTATCTTCTCAACTGAAGAGATTTGCTTTCTTCCAACAGCTTTCAGTAGAAGTACAGGAACAAAGCACACGATGGCTTGTGCCGTGTGACTGGCACAAATTAAATAGAGTAAACTTTTTTGAGTATGGAAATACAATTTTGGTGAACGCTTCCACCTGTTGACATTCTGTCTGTCAGGCTACTTAATACTTGTGTGCTGCCTCTTATTTACTTTTGAGCACAGCAGCTTGGAAGCATTCTGAATGCTGATAAAATGTTGTCAGGGATGAACTTGAACAGAGCTAGTTCATTTTGTATAAGAGGAACAAGCTCCTATTTGGACAGGATTAATTTGATCAAGAACTACTTTTTAAAACGAACTTTCCAGGCATTGCAATTGAGTGGCATTTCCCCTTAAAATGTATTTCCTGGTTCAAATTTAAAAACAAGCTCTTTGTTTTCTGACCCTTTGGGGTGCAATGTAGTCCACATAATGAAATAGTAAAGAACCAGAATTCATAGTAGCTATAGAGAAATGCATACATATACTGTTGGAAGAAGATCCTCGCATGCTCTTCAGATGTCTTGGACTACAACTCTAATGGTCTCTGGCCATTGGCCATGCTGGCTGGGGCTGATGGGAGTCATAGTCCAAAACCTGGGGGACACCAACTTGGGGAAGGCTGTATAAAATGCATTTCTCGCCCTTCCACACCCAGCTTATATTTTACCCCTCTAACCCCATTTCCTGTCATCTGCATTAGTTAACTGTTAAAACAGTAAGCAAATGCTCACCAGTATTGTAATGTTTTGTGCAATAGCCAAGTTCTTTTTCTTCTTTCAAAATAAACTGTGGCAGAGTTAAGCCTTCTGCTACCTGCACTGGACCATCACTCATCCACTCAAATATCAGGTCATTCATAGTGTAGCCAACTAAAATAAACAAATTATCTTTGATTAGATAATATCGGAGTAGCACAGTCTAAAGGCAAGAGAGACAAATTATGTCAGTAAAAGCACTCTTGGTTTTCAGTGGGAAAACATCAATGGCAGATACACTAAATTAACTCTTAAACAGCACTATAATCACTACTTTTCTCACAAAGAGTGACATGATAACAATGACTGTACACCTGCAGTATAAACAAGGGAAACACACAAAGATATCTATGATAAGATCATGTTTGAGGGAATCTATAATTCTAGCAGCCTTGTACCCTGTGTTGCTCTATAATTCTAAGAAACCAAAAAATCGGTGTAGTGGTTAAAATCAATGAAGTTTTGAAAGGTTTAGTTAGTCTACCATATTGATTCCAAATGGCATCCAATTGTATCCAAATATAGACAAAATCCTGCCCCTCGATCTCAGGAACCACCATGCAAAATTTGGTTACAATATTTTAAGAGGTGTCCAAGTGCATGGCGCACACACAGCTTTCCAAAATATATACAGAGGGCCCACAACTTATGAGTAAACAAATGTGTCTAGCGGTAAGGACAAATGGCTCAGCAGAGTTTGGAACACTCCCTCATTTGGGGAGAGGGAAAGGGAAAACCTGCCAAGGTCAGGAGCTAGTGCATTGGGCTCTGTGGTCTGAAAATACCCTTAGTGCTTAGGCTATCTAACAAGCATGATTAAAATGTGAGAGGGACAATTTAAACCTGGTTAGATGGAAGCAGCAGCAGTTATTGCAGAGTTCTGTGTCAGCAGAAAAGACGCGCCAGCAGCATAGTGTAAGAGAACATGAGGTTGTAGCAGCATAAAAGTAACATTAAATGCTGACATTTCAAGCAGTGCAATCATACATGGACACACACACACGGCATCTGATTACTTACAGCTCTCTAGCTGCATCGTACATGTTTGTACATCCATTGGAAAGTTCTTCAGGTCCATGGGACACGATAAGGTTAATGTTAGCCTAAAGGAGTGCAAAAGAGATTTAATTATGTTTAGTAAGCATGGAATTATAAACAAAAATGGGATTCTTTTAAATGAGCCATTGTTACATGAAAAAGATCAAAGCCTGTATCCGTCTATTAGTTCTGATGGCGAAACGAGGTCAGTATGCCAGATGTTGCTTATCTTAAGAGCTGCTCTTTCACAGACAAGTCCCTTTGAACTCCAAAAAATAGTTGTCTGCTTCTAATGTACCCTCATATATATTTTAAATGATGTGGCAAACTGAATTAAAAATCTCTTTTTTTCTGTTGCAAATTAACTATATGCCTCTCCTTGCAAATTGCATGCTAGAGCGGATTTATATGCAAACCAATCCTACAAATGCCGTTCGCATTTTCTCGACCTCTTTTAAAAACACGCGCACATTACAGTCAAGAAACCTCTATTAAGAGTTGGTCAAGAAAGAGGCACGCTATTACAAACAGAATTGTTAGTATCACACTGAGTGGGTGGGGAGTAGTGAAATCAAATCTTAATTTGAGTCCAAACCTGGGTGCACCTTTTTTATTATTATTCTTTGCCATACCAGGACAGGGACTTTCAAAGTGTTCAGATTAACAAATCATTAGAAAAAAACAGATGTAGTGTTACACTTCAGCGATCTGAAAGTCAAAGCCTTCCAGGAATGTACGAGGGTCTTATTAATGAGGATTAATGGGGATCAAGCTTGGTTACTGTAATGTCCCTAGAGCTGGATTGCTGAGGAGGACAAGGGCACTGAAACAGAAGGAGGAAACCCTAGAAGTACATCAACCCAATGAGCCATTGGGTTGCCTGTGCCCCAGCCTATGGATGCGGTGTTGCTGTTCTCAGACTCAGAGGACCCCATCACAAGTCTCCTGTGCTCTGTTGCAGTAGGAAAGTGATGGCGTGTTAGGGCCCTTTAACGGAAAGGCACCCTCTAGTGAGGGCGGGGCAATCAGCAGGGATACATATGCTGCTGCTAGATAGGCTGCTCACTGGAAGGACAGATCATGAAGCTGAGGCTCCAATACTTTGGCCACCTCATGAGAAGAGAAGACTCCCTGGAAAAGACCCTGATGTTGGGAAAGATGGAGGGCACAAGGAGAAGGGGACGACAGAGGACGAGATGGTTGGACAGTGTTCTCGAAGCTACCAGCATGAGTTTGACCAAACTGCGGGAGGCAGTGGAAGACAGGAGTGCCTGGTGTGCTCTGGTCCATGGGGTCACGAAGAGTCGGACACGACTAAACAACAACAAGAAGAAGAAGAAGAAGAAGAAGAAGAAGAAGAAGAAGAAGAAGAAGAAGAAGAAAGGCTGCTAGTCTGATGCTCAGTATGAAGAAACATCCAAGCCCTGCCCTACATTCATTCAGATGTTGGCCTTGCAGTAGGTCATGCCATGCCTGAGGTCAGTGCCCGTCTCAGAACAGCTATTTGGAAGTGAGACCCACAATGTTTAGTGGGGCTTACTCAGGCAAATTGGCAAACTTATGCACTCTTACTTGAGGCTATGCCCCACTATACACAGTGGGATTTACTTCTGAGTAAACATGCAGAGGATTACACTGCACATCCAGTAAATTAATTGAAAATTTACACATACCAAATGCTGGGGGGGGGGGAGAATTTACAGATTATTGTACAGAAATAATAATTCACTTAAATGGTGGGGGAAACTACATACCATGTTCCTCTGTTTGCATGTCTGCAGAATTCAGTTTGTCTATAGAACGGCAGATGAGCTCATCATGGCAAAGGCTAGCTATTTTTTAATATTAAGAATTAGTGTGGAATATACAGTGACCTTTCTTACCTGTCAGACATTTCTATTGCATGTAATAGATGTGCCATTTGTGTTACATATGTTTATTTGTGAGGGAGATTGTACTACAGGAGTACCTTTGGTTACGTACTTAATTTGTTCTGGAGGTCCGTTCTTAAGCTGAAGCACCACTTTAGCTAATGGGGCCTCCTGCTGCTGCCGTGCCGCAGGAGCACGACTTCTGTTCTCATCCTGAAGCAAAGTTCTTAACCCGAGGTACTATTTCTGCGTTAGCAGAGTCTGTAACCTGAAGCGTATGTAACCCAAGGTACCACTGTATAATAATAATAATAATAATAATAATAATAATAATAATAATATATTATTTGTACTCTGCCCATCTGGCTGGGTTTCCCCAGCCACTCTGGGCTACTTCCAACAAAGATTAAAAATACATCAAAATGTCACACATTAAAAACTTCCCTGAACAGGGCTGCCTTCAGATGTTTTCTAAATGTCAGGTTGTTGTTTACCTCTTTGACATCTGGTGGGAGGTCGTTCCACAGGGCTGGCGCCACTACTGAGAAGGCCCAAAATGAAATATTGTTGAAGGTAAAAAAGAATTTTTCTGACATGCTTTATGAGTAATTGCCACCCAACCTGGAACAGATCTCAACTTAGTTTTTCTCATGGTTTTGTAGCATAGGTCAAAAGCAAAATATCCTTTAGACAGGTTTGCATTGATAAACTGAACTAAAAAAACAGGGATATTCCACTGTGAGATGGATATCTTTCCTTAGGCAGATATTTATTCAACAGATGAGCGACAGCTCTCCTCATGGGGAAAGCCCTTTGCTAGGCTATCCTTTCTCAGTGAAACACATGGGAGAAAGTTCAGCAATCTCTAAGGAATGAGCACTTGTCTGAAACATAAATTCACTCAGCCCAATTCAGTGCTTGACAAAACATCCACACATTTATAATGAAGGTCTCCCAGCATTAACAATGTTGGATGAGCAATAATATTCAGGATCATTTGCAAATCCACTTATCTGTGGATTTTCCTCCTTATTGCAGCTTATTTCATAACATCTGACTTCCTAACATAAAAAGCTTGCTCTGCTAAAAGACGATCCTTCCAGATGCTGCATATTTCAACAAACGTAATAATTGCCCTCCAAACAAATTGTGCAGCAGCTAGGGTAAGCTAAAAAGAACAGAGAAAAAGAAAGTGCAAGTGAATCTATGGGCACTTGCGGACTGTCTCTATATCTGGGTAGAATTCAATCACATATGGACAAATTCAGGTTGCACAATTATAGCTGAATTGGAAGGTCTTGTGCAACAAACCTGGTTCCCTAAAACCTAGTTTCTTTATTTTGCAATAAAGAAAGTCATAGGGAAATGCACTGGAAAGTGTGGGATAATACTGGCTTCGACACAATGTCATCTGAGCTCGATGCAAACAAATCAGAATGAATCCTCAATAAACAGGTCTTCCGGAAGTACCCCTTTGGGTTCGGTTTGATGTCTTGTGGGTGATTTTCTAGCCATGAGATTGAATAAGAACTTCAGAAATGAGAAGCTTAATACAGTGGTACCTCGGGTTACTTATGCTTCAGGTTACAGACTCCGCTAACGCAGAAATATTACCTCAGGTTAAGAACTTTGCTTCAGGATGAGAACAGAAATCACACGGCGGCAGCAGGAAGCTCCATGAGCTAAAGTGGTGCTTCAGGTTAAGAACAGTTTCAGGTTAAGAACAGACCTCCAGAACGAATTAAGTTCTTAACCCGAGGTACCACTGTACTAAGGAACTGTAGCACATGGGGACAAACAAGCAAAGGTTATTCTGTGTGGAAAACAGAAAAACCAGGCTGAGAAGCACTTTAAAGCCTAGCCAGAAAGGAGGTAACACAGAGCCCTTTAGTTTACAAAAAATAAGTGAAAAATAGTAATGTCTAAATAAAATTAAACCATTTAACGGACTAAAATGCAACACAGAGAGAACTAGCACGTTGTCAAGCACAAAACATCCCACTGGCTATTAAAAGAGAAATGGTAACACCTTTAGAATGAATGTATTTTTCTTTGCAAGATAACATGTTCAGCAGCCAAGACAGTGGGCTGTTTGGATAGCAACCACAACTCTCCCTCTTCACTTGCCTCAACACGTTTTCTTCCCATCTGCTTGGAACAGTTTTCAGATTTGTGTCTCCTATAGGCAACTATACTGCAGGTAGGTGAGACCTGCCGTTAGATGACGGGTGCCTCTTTTTCTTGCTGTTGCAGCCCATGGGGAAGAGATGTAACTCTGTAAGTGTAGACCACTTACTTTGTATGCAGAGGGTCCCAGGTTTGATCTCTAGCTAGGGGTTGGCCTGGGAGAGATTCCCTGCCTGAAATCCCAGAAAAGCTCAATGCCAGCGAGTCTAGACAGCACTGAGCTTGATGGACCGAATTTGAGTCATTCCTGTTCTCTTAGAGCAGCCTTCATCAACCTGGTATCACCTAGATTGCAGCTCTCATCAGCTCTGACCATTGGCCATGCTGTCTGGGGCAACAGGCAGAAGTTCTTTTGTTTAAAGTTCAATATATTTTACACATCACCATTGTAATTATATATTTATTTATACCCCACTCTTTATCCTGACGGGGACTTCAAGGTGGCAAGAGACATTGAAACAGTGCTGAGTTCAGTGGAGTTTTCTTTAAGAAGAAAAGAAATGTTTCCAAATTCCAACATGCTCACCATCAGAGCACACTTACGCTATGGCTTGTCATCAGATCCTGATAAATTGAGTATTATGCTACAGTATTTACTGCTTCTTTTGGGGGAGATATGCATGGATCAGCACAGCTGCCTCCCCTGGGCTCTCCTTGGGAGTGTGATTATGGAACTGTTATGAAAAGCTCCTTTATCATTTACTGGTTTATACACTTTATTCCTAACATATAGAAAATAAAGTTCGCTTTTATTTAATTAATGCAGGAATGCCTTCTCCCCAGTGCAACGGAGTGCTTTATAAACTTAGAAACAAATTCAACAGTCACCCTACTATTACACAGAGACTCATTTGAATGAGATTGCACTTGATGCCTCATAAATATTGATGTTTCTGAGAATGTTCCCTCAAACACAGAGCAATGTTCATACAGCTTCACTTCACTTTGCATAGCACATAATGGAGCGGTGGCGAAAACAGAAAGCAGGGCTCTTTTCTTTTTAAAAGTGTAATAAAATACGCTGTAATGAGTCACTGCATGTTGGTGTGGTATGTCAAGGAATGTAGCGTCTATCTATCTATATCTATCGATCATCTATCTATCTATCTATCTATCTATCATCTATCATCTATCTATATCTATCTATCTATCTATCTATCTATCTATCTATCTATCTATCTATCTATCATCTATCTATCTATCTATCTATCTATCTATCTATCTATCATCTATCTATCCATATCTATCATCTATCTATCTATCTATCTATCTATCTATCTATCTATCATCTATCTATCATCCCTTCAGAAAATCCATGAAGTTAAATTCAAATATGGTTGTGGTTAGTAGTTAAAACTAATGTAAGCTGTTTGTGCTTTAAGGTTTTACATTTTGATTTTGTTTTATTGCCTTAGTGCATCTCAGGATAAACACTGGACATTTGCCTTCTCTTTATAATAGCCAGCAATTTCAAAACTGAAAGTGCAAACAATATATCTATGTTCAATGAAATGTGGATCACACCTCTGAGTTTTATGCTACCTGTATGCAACCTTTTCCAGCAACAAAATGGCTGGGAATTGCCTGCCTATTCAGAAGGTCAGTTTGTGAATTGGACCCAGTGGCCACGATCTCTAAGCTCAGCCACATGTTTCCTTTCAACAAAGACCATTGCTGCCATGCCAGTTCCAGCTTCCCCCATACAAAACTTACAGACTTGTAATCGGTAGTATGGTGTCTGTCACTCTGATGGGTGGAACCAGTTCGATACATTATGCTGCCTGAGGCAAAGGATAAGATGCTGCTGCCTTCACCTTCCATGTACAAGAGGCCAGCGATAGGATATCATCCTCCACTGCACCTTAGGCAGCAGGCTAGTTTAAGGAGTCCAGGACAGGTCATTTGCATGCAAAACTCTGCCATCTAACAGAGGAAAGCAGCTTGGGGGCTGCCACCATTTCCCACCAAAATTTGCTCTCTCGCTCCGTCTAATAGTACAGCCAGTGCTGATGAAAGGAATACTATGTCTGTGAGCAGAGGGAAGGGTGGTAGAGAACAAAGTAGCCTCAAGGGTGCCGCATGTCTGCATTATCTGTATTAATGTAGTAATTGGGCCATTATGGAATTAAATTCAGAACCTCTTATATTATGAGTTGGAACATGGCTGCACCTTGAAACTCTTTTGTCACTTCCTTTCAGTTTCTGTCTGGCATTATTCCAGCAACAAACCACTTATTGTTGGTGTGTGGGGTTAACATACACATAAAGTGAGTAGGAGTTTTATATGTATATGTTATGATACAAAAGCAATGACAGGCAACCCTCTATAAAAATGAAAGCCATAGCAGCACCCTTCAAGCTGGTTTGACAATGAATCTTATTTACACATCCAAGGTCCTGTAAATAACTGGAAAATAAGGGAACAGCCTTCAGTTATCTCACCTAATGTGGCGATTGGGAAGGATGCTTTCCTTTTATGGTGCGCTAAGCACTGATGCAAGAGGGACGCGGGTGGTGCTGTGATCTAAACCACAGAGCCTAGGGCTTGCCGATCGGAAGGTTGGCGGTTCGAATCCCCACAACGGGGTGAGCTCCCATTGCTCGGTCCCAGCTCCTGCCAACCTAGCAGTTTGAAAGCACGTCAAAGTGCAAGTAGATAAATGGGTACTGCTCTGGCAGGAAGGTAAACGGCATTTACGTGCGCTGCTCTGGTTTGCCAGAAGTGGCTTAGTTATGCTGGCCACATGACCCAGAAGCTGTCTGCAGACAAATGCCGGCTCCCTTGGGCTATAGAGTGAGATGAGCGCGCAACCCCAGAGTTGTTCACGACTGGACCTTATAGTCAGGGGTACCTTTACTTTTACTTTTAAGCACTGATGCTACTTTGCACCCTGAGAACAAGTTAATTCACATGTTTTGCCTTAGCCCTTCTTCAGGAGCCGCTCAAGAGATCCTGCTGCCTGAGGCAAAGGACAAAACACACATGCACACACATACTGATGGCAGTAGAACTGGCCCTTGAATCTGACTTCAGCACTAGCTATGGGACAGTGTCTTCCACTGCACTTGAGACAGCAAACAAGCTTGCAGGGCTAGCCCTGGCCAACTTTTATCTCACATACTTTAAAATAGTTCAACACTCTTCTTGCCTCTCCTTCTCTACACTTTGTTGGTTAAATAAATGACTCTTCTGCCAGTCCTGATAAGAATCTACCATTAGCATCTCTCTGTAGCTCTCTAAAATATTTTCAGTTTGTCATTATCTTCATGGAAGTCTGGTACCACACAATATCATTAAAAAGGAAATATCCTATGTATGGAAGCAGAGCTATGCTATTACTGCTCCCCAAAACGGAAATAATTTGCTTCGGTTTGTTTAAGTCTCATGGCACTTATTTACAAATCAGACTAATGGGAACATTTGTTGTTGCATTTTAAATCTACCATTGGCTATGCTGCCAAAAGGAATATTTTGCATAGGACACGGATCACCAGAAGTTACTACCAGTTCATGCCAGATGCAAACCATTGTCAGTTAGACTTTTATGTACACAGATGTGTACTTTGGCCTGCATCCAGTAAGCATTCTCCAAAAAGCCTATTAATACTGATTTCCATAAGAAACTGTCTGCCAATTAAAAAAAAAAATCTTTCCAGCCAAGAATAGTGCTCTCTACATACAAAATTATATATGGGCTCTGCCAACATATCTCCTATTTTTAATTAAATATAGCATGCTCATTTTTTGATAGAAACGAAGCCACCAAGTGAGGAAGGATTTAAAGCAAAGGCATTTTGAGTTTCAAAAGAAAAGCTGTTACTTTCAGGATATTTAAATCATTTTCTGCTGCTTTGCAACATGAAGTGTGACTTCAAAATGTTGCGGGCAAAATTCCGGTTCTTTGATGGCATGCCTGATAGCTCCAGTTCTGCAATGCACAGTCAGTTTTCTGGGATCTCTGCATATAAACCTAGCAATGTTGCAGGACCCATATGTGAGTCAGTTATCAAAAGTAGTTATCCCTAGTTTCATGTGCTTTTTGTCTTTTCCTATTGATTACTGATTAAAGTAGCAGTTGGAGCCAAAAGGTTGGTCAGATAAATGTCCTGCAATGCTCCAGTGCTGAGTTTGGCATGGTACTCTTCACAACAACAGGGCCAGCAGGAGGGTCAATGCTCAACAGATGGGGCGGTACTGACCTCTGGTTGTGGGCGGGACTTATATTCCACATTCTGGCCTAAGGCACTATTTCTGCCATTGTATAGGCCTAATGGGCTATACTTGTCACCAAAGGGCTCTGCAATAAGAGCTCTATGAGCTTTTGGTTGGGAGTTGGGGGAGCCAAATCAAGCGCTAGGCTGACTAGCCCCTGTCATAGGCAGGAACTTGTCTATCACCCTGTGGCACCTGTCCTGTCACCTCAAGTGAGAGAGGGTGAGCACTGTGATGATAAAAAGATACAATGGCAAGGGTTGGTGCTGGCTTTTATACATACATGCTCCACCCCCAATGACTTGTGTGAAGATGCTATGTGCATCCGAGTACTAGCAACACTGTCTGACTTTGGTGATCCTAGACTTGATGGCCAGCAGCTGAATGTGTGAACACACTGTACAAAAAGTTGTGTTCAATAGAGTGTAAGTTCTAGCTAAGGTGTTTGACGCATTTGCACATGCAAGTCATCACTTGATGTTACAGTCATCAAGTGACGAACTTGCATGTGTGAATTGGCCCCAAGTACTCAGTAATCAAGTGTACAAAAAGGATGTGATGCATGTGTGAACCATTCCTGTGACATCTAGCAAAAGCGCTTTAACTCTGTTGAGGCAGGCTCCATCAATTAGCATTTTCTGTATTTTCTTATTCTTCGAGCCCACTTTCATTATTCCGAGAGGCTATTTCAAGCCTCAGTGGAATGCTTTACATTTTTAAAAAGTCATTCCAAAGAACAAGGAATTTCATACAATTTTGCCTGAGGATAATTGAATCATTTTTCTTGTGCTGGGCTTAGAAAAATGAAATCGAGAAAGGAACGTTCCCCTGAGAAGGCAAGATCTGTGTTGCCTTCTAAAAAAAAGGCAACCTGTCAATGTCATCAGGGCACAGCCAATATCACTGTACAACAGGAGAGAGGAATATACACAAAATACTTAGCTGTTTGCAGAGCAAAGAATGACTTTTAGTCATGATAATGACCTCTGCCCTCTCACTTTGCTAATCTCTTCCATGATAAAGCAGTGTTACTAGAGAAGTCAAAATCCTCTTAAATTCTAACATTAGATTATAGAACAACATTAAAGTCATCAAGCTGAAGCTCTTGTTCTCGCTCTCTTTGTTGCACACACACACAGAGAGATTAACAGACCCATATACATTGCAGATCTGAGATATTCTCTGGAGTTCTGAACATTGTGTGTTACAGAGCACAAAGACATTCCCTGGGATGAGGAAGCACTGTGCAGGAGCAATCATTTCGATGAGGCTAACAAACAGGAATGTTCTGCTGAATTGTGACCACTGTCATCATCCCAGTTTGCACCAACTAAAGATTTAGCACCTAACTTTCTAGAAAATATACTGATGCTAACTTCATATGAGACCTTTAAGGGTTTGGTTTCTTGCAAAGTAGAAGAGTATGAAGGGATCCTAGACTTTGTTCATAAAACCCTTTGGTTCTTTACCGTTTCTTCCAACCATGTATTTGAACAAGAACACAGAATCACAGAGTTGGAAGGGGGCTTGTCAGCCATCTAATTCAACACAGGAAATCCAGAACTGGATCATTCCTCAGCACATGGCTGGCCAGAAGTCTCTGCCTGGAGGTCTCCAGCAAGGGAAAGCAGGCCATCCTTCTAGGAAACTGGTTCCATTTTCAAACTGCTCTTTCCATCAGTAAGTTATTCCTAATGTTCAACCAAAATCTGTCCTCCTATAATACAAGGTCATTAGATCTGTTTTTGGCCTTTGTGGCAGCTGTGGCAGACAGCTTTTTTTCCTTTCTTTCTTTTTTTGCCCTTCCAAACGACAGCCCTTCAGGTATTTGAAGAAGGCAGTCATGCCACTCCTCAGTACTCTCTTCTCCAGTTCCTTAAATCCTTTAATCACAAGACTTGCTTTTCATGCCTCAGACCAATATAGCCCTTCTCTGAGCCCATTCCAAGTTGTCAAAATCCTTCCTAAAGCATGGGGCTCAGAACTGGATGCTTTACTTCATGTGAGGTCTGACTTATTTAACACCAGTCGAACTAACAGGGCAATTGCGTTTCATAGCTCGGAAACTAGGATTCTTACTAATATTAGCCCTTTGTGCAGCTGTATCACACGGCTGACCTATGACCTTGTGATCAACTACAATCTCAAGATCCCAAGATCCCTTTTATATGTACTACTGCCAAGCCGCATGTTCCTCATCTTCTTCTGTGTGTTTGATTTGTTTGTTTCAATACAGAACTTTGTAATGTTCTCTGTGGAATTTCATTTTATGATATTTGGCCCTTAACATTTGGCCTTGTAGAATCAGACCAAAGGTTCATCAAGTTCAATTCCACTGTTCCAATCATGACCAGGCAGATGTTTTTGGGAAACACACCAGCTGGATACAAAGTCATCCCTTAGATGTCATGGCAAGGCATCAAGAGACCTATCCTCGTAACAATTTGTCTAATCCCCTTTCCAATAAAGAAGAGAATACTGCCAATTGTTTTCTGGCAAATCAGGTGCACATTTCATAATTTCTCTCCCTCCTTCTTCGGGGCAAGAGAGATGCTGTAAAAAGCTTCTGTCCTAAAGTTTGTAATAAATTTAGGAAACATTTGTAACTAGTCTATGCAGTCTGTCCTGTTCCAGCCAACATGGCCCTTCAACAAAGCCATGTTAATGACGCATTGTATGAAGAGGCACTTTCTTTTGCCTGTCTTGAAGCTGCTGCCAAACTACCTAGTGTTAATTATGCTCTCCTGAGTTGCATGTGCCAAGAAAAGGTAAGGCTGGAACAGACAGAGAAAAACAGGTCCAACTGACCTGTTTACTCAGCATCCCTCTTTATTTGCTTGCACAAACCTTATGTTCTGATAATTTTACAGGCAACAAGCATAATGGATTCCTCATGATTTGTTTGCAAGGCACTTTTACATCTACCTGTTAATTATTCATTCATTCCACACTTTTCATGCTTTCCCCCATCGCTTTCCAAACTGTGGCTGCAAACATGCCATACATTTAAAGCACAATGTTGCCCCCAAAGAACCCTGGGAGCTGTAGTTTAGCGGGGGGGCCCCAGCTACAATTTCCAGTTCACTTAACAAACTAAAGTCCCTGGGTTCTTTGAGGAAGATCACGTGTGTTAAGTGTATGGCCTGTATATAGCCTGTGTTTAAAAAGAAGTGGGTTTGGGCAACAGACCATTTTTGTTCACTTTAATTGTGCAAACCTAAAGCCCCCGTTTGCATTTGAATCCCTCCTGCATAATACAGAGAATCTGGAGCCCCCCAAAGAGAGAAAGAAGAGGATGATGATGCTGAGGATGGGGATGGGGCAAGCTAGTGTAACCTTGCTCTGTGTAGCATCCTGGGATGGCTTCATATTCATTGCAACAAAATGGGGAGGTTTTAGGTCCACCTGCAAATTGCTGAGATGGCATTCTATCCTGCATCAACTGTTAAATTGGTCTGAATACACCCCAAAGTAAAATAAAAATTGATGGCCATTGGTGCAATGCTGATTCTTCATGCTGATTACCCATGAAAGATACATTTATGCACCATAAAGCACAACTGGGAGATGACATGCTTTTGATTCAACACAAAAATATGCTTACTCTGCTTCAGATAAACTTTCATTCAAGCTCCTGAATTTTACAAATCTGATATGACAGCCTGAAATATTACTTTTGCAGCATGAAAAATTGTCAGGAAAATTATCCATCTGTGCTGCAAATAGCAGCACTCAGCTGCATTGTTGCCTCCAGTAAGATACATCTGATGTCACTCAAGCAAAGAGAAACATCTTATTTTTCTGGGGATTAAACGTGAGAACAGCGCTTGGTAAGTAACCACATGTTTGCTGTGTTTGATGGTGCTCTTATCATTCAGGCTTCCTCTTTCTATAGAGGCTATAGAGGCTCAGTTCCCTCATTTTAGCTACTGGTTGTAGGGCTACAGGTGGCCCATAATTTGCCTAAAAATGGGGAAGTGAAGGGATAGAGCTTTGGGTTTCATTAAAACCTCCCCTAACTTTTGCTGCATAATTTGAGGACTGGTCAGAATGATGAGGAAGTTAATTGGAACCAACTGGAATGTAGTCCCAATGGAATCTACTTCCAATGGTACTCAGCTGCCATTTTAATCTGCCTATGTCATTAAGACCACTCTAAAGACTATAGCAAGAATAATTGGAAGAAAGATGGTGCAATGCATGTAGAGCAGGGTACAGCAGACAGAGGACAGACGGACCATTCTCAAGTAAGTGTCTGAATAAGATCAGTGTGCCTATGGTGCAACTTGAAATACTAACACAAATGGACTTTTGTTTATATGAGTCTGTACACAGTCCTAATTATATTCTGATATAATAGCCTCTGAATTTACAGAGTAATGTCTACATGAGTTTTAGGGGATTAAGAAGATTGAAGGTGGTCAGGTCATAATTATTGCAGAATTAATTCTGGGGCAGGGAAGGGTGGATTCATGGATGCCTATGGAAAGACAGTGAAAGTCCGCTCTTCCTTCTATATGGATGAAAGCCCTAGAACCATTGCATTTAAGACAAATTCCATGTGACCACAAGATCATGGGTTGTATCCAGTGTTAGTTCAACTCAGAGTGGACCCCCTAAAATGAATGGGCATTTCTAACCTAGATCCATTAATTTCAATTGGTCTACTCTGAGTAAACTCCATTGAATACAACTCAAGAGTTGCAAATTGTCACTAAACAATTAAGCAGACATTGGCACTGGTGGTGATTTAGAACCAACTATGGCAAGAAAAAGAGGACTTTCAAAACCATGATTAATTTGCCTTGTTAACAGTAAGTGGACTTTCCATCTTCAAGCCTCATTGCAAATATTAAGCTATTAATAAGCCAATGAAGCATGCTAAGTAGCATATGAAGATTATGCTGCAACAATCATTTATACAATGTATGCCTCAGCCTTGCTATTTTTGAGGTTCTTTATCATTCCGATTCTCTGTGCGCATCCTGCTTAATCACATCTCATCAAAGGGTGCTTGTGAGAGCATGTACCAACTTTAACCAGAGCCACCCCAGTGTAACGCATGTCACTGTGCTTTGCATTTTAAAATGCCTAAATAACTAGGTTGAGCAACCAAGGACAGGCTACATAAATATATAGGCACATCTGAGTTATTACTTTAATATACTTCAAGGTCTAAAGATGCCTTTTTAAAAAATGCTTCTTTTGACATTTTAAAAATCACGCTTTCTTTCTGCATTTTAATGAAGCTCAGGAACAAAAAGTCCTCCTTTTCAGTTTTTGTTTTAAAAAGGGTGGCTCCATTTGATGCTGGTGGTAATCACTGCTGTAGATGGAGGCAAGGGGTGCTGGGCCCTTTTATATTCTCACCAAGACTAGCTTGTTCTGTTGTCCTACTTGATTTCCTCATTTGAGGAGAGAACAAGCAGGGCAAAATGAAGCAGAGAGATTTTCCCCCACCACCACCCTTT
This sequence comes from Podarcis raffonei, assembly GCF_027172205.1. Taxonomy (NCBI): domain Eukaryota; kingdom Metazoa; phylum Chordata; class Lepidosauria; order Squamata; family Lacertidae; genus Podarcis; species Podarcis raffonei. Next base: position 67,884,882 of record NC_070605.1, read on the forward strand.
TGCGTTTAAGCCTCATTACCATATAAAAGAGGAATAACAAAAATAGAAGATAGAAGTTCAAACCCCTGCCCAAGACACACACACACACACAGAGAGAGAGAGAGAGAGAGAGAGGTTTACCTGATACTATATAACACCTTTCCATTTTTTGATATCCTCAGAAGCTTGTTGTCTGTGGTAACGTCATGGAAGTTTGCACCCTTCTCATTGGCGAAGAACAAATCCGGCTTCCAAATGGAGTCTAGCATAGATGGATCCAAATCCAAAGAGTCATCAGGGTATTCACTGTAAGCAAGACGGGAGTCGTTCCACTGCTGCCTCAAAAAAATGTTCACTCTGTAGTCCTGCAGAAATGTCAGGCACACCAGTTATTAAATCTCTTGCCTGGATTAGATGTAATTCGGCTTTATTAGACTCCGAAACTAATAGCAATTATATAATTAGCTGAGAGGGCATTATGTTTTCCTTTGACCACAGACATCATAGGGCTGATTCAGACATCATCATTATTTTTATTATTATTTTCTTCAGGTAATAAAATGCTGGCATGGCGATTTTACCTCAGTTTCCTCTGGGAAGCCATTTGTGATGAAATATCAGTCATGGGTTGGGGTGAAGACTGAAAATGTAATAACTGACTGACTGTATGATATTTTCATCTTTATCCACTCAGTGCTTCATATACGCTGCCTGAGGTTCTACGGTTTGATTTCTCTCTGTATGTGACTTCCTGAGTGAAAAGCAAATCCGCTCCACTTCCCAGTAGGGAGGACTTGCAGTGGACCACGTGGCCACCCACTCCCCTCTGGGGGCGGGGGCAGAGTCCCTTGTCACCCGGAGGTCCCAGCCACATCCTAGATCCAGCCAGCCAATCCGCTGGCTGCAGGGGCCATGGCCAGGACCCATTTAAACTGAGGCGTGAGCCCGAGAGCTTCCTCTTTGCTCACTTCCTCGATCCCCCACCCTATCTCCCTATTTTCAGGTTCTCGACATTGGCCTTGCTATGGACCTCGGTTGGTCGCCGTCGAGGGGCCTGGTAGGAATTTTTCCGCTTGGCAAATTGGCTTGGGCCATTTGGTTTTCACCTACTTCACAGCAGTCGTCAAAACTTTGTAAGGTTTGGCAGTTAGGCATTGGTTGATCTTATGATGGGGGAGCGGAGGTGTGGCCATCACCTGCCCCTCCAAGCTAAAGGGTATTCCGTGAAAGGAATCCGGGGGTGTGGATCTTGTCCGAAGCCTGGGGCGGGGCTAGGGCCATGGAACCCAGGGGGAGCTTGAGTTGTTTTGCGCTGATGGAGCTCCCCCTACCTGTGGTTGACCCTTACAGGACTCCCTGCGTGACGGGCAGGAGTCAGATATAGTCGGGTCAATTCTAATGCCTAAGCCAATACTGCCTACATTCTGTAACCAATAAAGTTGTGGCCTAAATTTGCCCAGTAACCATTAACCTAATATCCTTGTGTCTCATTCCTCAATGAGGGGGTGGCCTCAGGGTCTCGACAGGCAACTAATATATAACTTGGATAAATAAATAAATGTCAGGAAGAGGATTAGCTGTGCCTGCAACAGGAAGTGAGTGAAGAAGAGGGGTGGAAGGGTAGGGAAAACCAGCACAAAATGGCAGCTTTCCTTTCACATTCTACATAGGAGGGAATCATTTTTTTCTTGGTCTCCCACCTCCCTTGCCAAGGCAGTTGGTGAACTGCCCTACAGCCATGCCTTCTGGAGCTTTCCAGCAGCTGTAGTCAACCTGAGTGAGAGTCATGTCAGGGTGGGACCTATGACAGCAGCTTCTTTGGCTCCCAACTCCATGGACAGAGAATCCAAATAGCTACTTTTGGCATCCCCCAAAACTTGAACATGCCCAGAGTAATTTTTAGCCCCCCTCCTTTAAAAAAGAAAGACACACACCTGTCATATGCCAAGTGGCTTATGAAAGAGTTTTGTGATGTGGCATGAGGGACTGCTTTTCCAGAAAGAAGTCCAAACTGTCTTTGGGGAAATGAAACTGGTTTCACAGCTCTTTAGATTCAAAGCTGTAACGGAGGTGATGTTTTCTGCATTGGTTCAATTTCACCCCAAAGGCTTCTCTGAAGAAACTGAGATAGTACAGCCCATGAAATAATCACCAGAATCGATTCCTTTTTTCGAAACAACACAGCATCAAGAGTGACATTTTCCAAACCAAAATGATAGGCTCATTTTATAACAACTCCAGCTACGACATTAACCATTGTGAGGATTTAGGTCTGGAATAGCCAATGTGGTGCTTTCCAGATGTTATAGACTACAACTCCCATCATTCCTGCCTATTGGCCAAGCTGGCTGGGGCTCCTAGGGGTTGGAATCTGAAAAAATATATGCATGGGCTACTTTCATCAAGGCTTTGGCCCGAATGTTACCATTTGGGGCTATAATCTCTCATTTAGCTTTTATTTACCTAAAGCTGCATGGCTAAGAGTTTTAGATTTTCATCAAGCAGCTCAGTCCAGCTAATTACATGGACTGTAATTGTCTTCTACATGTCAAGAAAGAAGTTCCTTCTTGATGGCAGTTTACATATGCTGCTGCTATAACAGGGCCCCTAATCGCTTCAAACTTCAGCTTGACTAAGTGCCCTTGTTTATTGGCTTGCCTTCATGAATGTAGGTGACGGATGACTTTTTAGATAAAACCACACATATGAGCTCAGTGGCAGAGCAACTGCTTGGCATGCAGAATCTCCCAACTCAACTCCTGACATCGCTAGGTTGAGTGGGAAAAAAGTTTTGGAGAGTTTCTGCCAATCACTGTAGACAATACTGAACTAGACAGACCAATAGCCTGACTCAGTAAAAGGCAATTTTCTATGTTCTGTGTTCATTTATCGTTGGAACTTTCTCACCAAAGTGAAAGTCAATAGAATGTTCCTTTGAACCTTTGAACCAGGAGTCTTTGAACGCTCCTGAAAATGATGTCATTCCCTAACCCAAATTAGTGACTTTGTATGTATCACTGTAGACATGAAGACATTTAGAAACCTTTTCATTGACCAGTATTCTCATGTTGTTGCAGAGGACGGTGAGGGACAAGGAGCATTGAGAATTGTGGCACTTTGAGGGGTCTCCTAACAGCTCTTAGTCCCCCTTAACAAACCATAGCTCCCATGATTCTTTGGGGGAAGCCTTGACTGTTAAAGTGGTATGATACTGCTTTAAGTGCAGATGGGGCCTTAGAATACTGAATGTATCCAACGCTTTTAAACAAGAAGTTCTCAAAGTGGTTTTCGTAGTAAGAGACGGCACTGAGTCACCAACAGACCAGTTAAGCAATGGATATGAAAAGTCATGAAAAATGCACAGAAACATGGAAAGAAAGTGGGTTCATTTTCACGAACCCTTCCAATCTCCCATCTACAAGATGGCAACTTTCACCTCAAATCAAACCCCATGCAAATTATAATGCTGCATTTGAAACTGGCAGAAAACTGCTCTTCACATAAACAAGATTTCAGGTGGCAACCCTAAGCAACCTTAATAGGAAATAAGCTTCTCTGGAGAAAGTGGGGCTCACAGTGTCGACTCAGAATTAAGTCCCACTGAATCAACTCACAGTTAAGTGAGGTTAGGACTGTAGTCTGTGTAAGCTCGCATAAGAATGTGTTGTTAGAATTACAAAAGGGACACACTAGATAAGGACATACCAGAGGTTGCTGAACTACAACACCCATCTTCTCTGACCACCGGCCATGCTGGCTGGAGATGATGGGAGTTGTAGTCCAAGAATATCTGGAGTGCACTCTGTTCCCCTTCTTTCCTGGGTAAGGTGATTGAGAGAGCGGTTGCTGAACAGCTTGGCAGGTTTCTGGATGAAACATTGGCTCTGGATCCATTCCAGTCCGGCTTCCGCGCTGGTCATGGGACCGAGACAGCTCTGGTCGCCCTAACAGATGATCTCCGCAGGCAGCTGGATCGAGGCGGGTCGGGGCTGCTGATTCTTCTAGACCTGTCAGCAGCCTTTAACATGGTCAATCATGAACTCCTGGACCACCGCCTTGCTGACGTGGGGATCCAGGGCACAGTCCTTCAATGGCTGCGCTCGTTTCTCTCTGGTCGGGGACAGAGGGTGGCGCTTGGGGGGGAATTGTCATTGCGCCACTCCTTGGTGTGTGGAGTGCCTCAGGGTGCGATACTCTCCCCGATGCTTTTTAACATCTTTATGCGCCCCCTCGCCCAGCTTGTCCGGAGTTTTGGGCTGGGTTGCCATCAGTACGCCGATGACACCCAACTCTATCTGTTGCTGGAAGACCATCCTGACTCGGCCCCAGACACACTGATCAGATGTTTGGAAGCTGTGGCTGGATGGTTACGTGGGAGCTGGTTGAAGTTAAATCCTTCGAAGACAGAGGTCCTCTGGCTGGGACGGGACGATATGGGATTGAGGGGGCAACTCCCATCTCTTGTGGGGGTGCAATTAGTGCCAGCACTGTCCGTTAAGAGTTTGGGTGTAATATTTGATACCTCCCTCTCTATGGAGGCGCAGATTACAGCTACAACAAAGGCGGCATTTTTTCATCTCCGCCAAGCTAAGCAGTTGGCTCCTTATCTCTCGCCCTGGCCTAGCCACTGTGATCCACGCAACGGTCACCTCCAGACTGGATTATTGTAACTCGCTCTACGTGGGGCTGCCCTTGAGACTGACCCAGAAATGCCGCAGCGAGTGCAGAATGCCGCAGCGAGACTCCTTATGGGGTCTTCACTGCGAGATCACATTCATCCGGTACTATACCAGCTGCACTGGCTCCCAGTGGAGTATAGGATCAGGTTTAAGGTTCTGGTTTTAACCTTTAAAGCCCTATACGGCCTAGGACCCTCGTACCTACGGGACCACCTCTCCTGGTAGGCCACAGAGGAACCTACGGTCTGCAAATAAAAACATCCTGAAGGTCCCAGGCCATGGAGAGGTTAGGCTGGCCTCAACTAGAGCCAGGGCTTTCTCAGCTGCGGCTCCAATCTGGTGGAACGCTCTGTCACAAGAGACTAGGGCCCTGCGGGACCTGACATCTTTCCGCAGGGCCTGCAAGACAGAGTTGTTCTACCAGGCCTTTGGTTAGGGCGCAGCCTGACCCCCTCCTCTGGCAACCTGCACAGAATTTTGCTTAACGGTTGCCATCAATTTGATTTTAATAAATTTTTATAATGAAATGTTTTTGAAATGTTGGATTATTTGATTGTTTGATTATTTGATTGTTGTTAGCCACCCTGAGCCCAGCTTCGGCTGGGGAGGGCGGGATATAAATAAAATTTATTATTATTATTAAGATGAAAGGCATTTTTAGACAGTACTGAGGAAAAGGATGTAAACTCGGGCTCCACTTCATCTGTGGATTCATTGGGTTGTTTGCCTAGAGATGAACGAAAGTACCCTTTCACTATCATGACATGGTATTGGTTGTGCCCTGCTTTCTCCTTCCCTTCCTCCTAGCCTAACGTTAAGCATTGAAATCTCTGGAAACATTTCTATTAATTTTAATGGCAATGAGGAATACAGTATAAAATATGAAGACCATTAAGGTTCATTTTGTGGTGGTTGCGAGGTAAAGGCAGCTTTAACATTCACTGTATTAAAATCAATAGCCCCAGGATTTCCTTTTTAATTAACTGCCACCAATGCAGCACTTTTCACAAATGTGATAACATAAATCTGACTGTTGCTGCACTTCTGTGGAATTCTAACTAAGATCACTCCCTAACTGGTGGAGAGAGGGGCAAACAGTTGCAATCCAACTCAGAATATGCTTTTTCATTTATGAAACTGCACAGATACAACTATTCTGCTATAAGGACTGAGGTAAAGAAGGATTTAAAATCCCCGGCAGTTAATAGGAGCAGCCCGAGGGGCAGAGCAGTGCTGTGCAGCCTGCCTGCCTGCCAACAATGGCATCACCACCTGGCTAGGACAGCACAAGGTAGAGGCAAGAACAGGACTGTATGAGCACACAGTTGACCTGGCAATGGCTTCCAAACAAGTTGATCAGATGCAATATTGATCTCTTCATTATTTATTTCTATTCTGCTCTCCCAAGCACCACGTGGCCCAGGAGTCTCTAATTACAATACAAATAATAATACTAATAATCCTAATAATGATGTAAAGAAACAAACAAATCTACAAAACCTCAAGCCTGCAATTAAAAACAAACCAACCATTTAAACCAGCAACAGAAAAAAGCAGTAGCCTGAAAACTAAAACTTCGCTTAAAGCAGCAAATCACAAGCATTAAAAAACAACAGTGCAGTAGGGAATCTAGGGATTAAATTGCACCCAACCAGAGAAGCTCTTTCCTCCTTTCCTAAAAAGAGATTCAGGAATTCTGAAAGTGGAGTAGATGCGACCTGGCATAACAAAATAGAAAAGGGTATGTGATTTTGCCACTATCATAGTTCTGCAAGTGGAAAGAAAGTCTACACAAGCCAAGATCCCCCATTTCATGCAGCTATTAAGAATGCAGGAACCCTGAACTTCATGGGCACCTGGTTAGCCTATTGTTCAAAAATTCTTCTATTTTAGAAGAATCCCATTGAAATCAAAAGTACTGTCCACCAAAAATGGTTTGAGGATCATGGCCTAAATATATTTGATGGGATAGCTTTCAGCTGCAATGTTAAATCTGAGGTCATAATCTTGAAGATTAATCTTCAAGAGCAATTAAAAATGATGCTAATATATTGATTGGTATAAAACCCACTAAATTTAGCTATATCTATTTCTATGCAGCAGCACTAGCAAAGGGCTGTGACCAGCACTGTAGCTCTGCTTGTGCAATGGACTTCAATTTATGCAATGGAGCTACTTTTCTCTCCGCTGCCTCCTCCAGCCCCAAATGCACTCCTCAAAATCAGTTCTGAAATGTTGCGAGACCCTAATGGAGGCAGTAAGAGTTGAGGAAAAAGAAAGTCCTGTTGTGCAAGCACAGCGTTGAAGAAAACCCCAAGCCGCAAGGGCATTTCACAGGTTATTGTCACAAAAGTCAGGCAGCAGAATTGTTTAATTCTACTGTTTAATTAATGCCTAATCAACACACCAAACAAATTATGACACCAGCTAATTTAAAGGGGATAAGAGCAACTCCTCACCAATGGGAAAACATCAATATATTATATTCAAGCTTCATGTAGACACAACCTTTTTCAATAAGTATAAAATGTATATTCATCATTTTGGTATTTCAGGAAATGCTTTCTCTTGACACTGTGTAGCACCATTTCATCTTAATACTTGTCAGTTTAATTTGTTTTGGCTTCTTGCCTCGCTTTTTTTTTTTAAATAACATTAAACAAAAAAGTCACATAAAATGTTGAGCACACTTTGGCTTCTTGCCTTGCTGTCATAGGCAGGAAGCAAAGCAAGGATGAAAACGTAACAAACAAGTAAACAAATGTTTTTTAAAAAATTACACCAATTCAAAATGTGATGGCACATTATCAAGCCCAAATTTTTGAAACGTTATTGCAGTTGCTGTCACAATAGGAAGAATTTTTTATTTATTTATTGATGTGCTGTAAGTTTCTCAAGTTATGCTGTAGGACAGAAAAGGGAGATTCTGGAAAGAACATTTGTCTTGCCAGAAATCATATTTAGGAGGGGGGTGGAAATGAAACATCTTAAAAAATAACAAACCCAAAATATAATCTGCACACAATGAGTAGTTTTGCACACATTTTTCATTATCAGTACAGTTATCACAAACTATCACAGCCATACTAAAACTGTTGCAAAATGTTGACCTGAGGTGTCTCAGTTTATTTCTATAAAACTCAGAACCAGGATTAACAAAATCTTACCTGAGACTTCAGTCTAAGAGTCTCAGCCTTTTGCAGCCAACCAGTAAGGCAACTGAAGTACCACTTACTCCTCAGAAGACCAATGATATTTAGATTTACAGTACTCTTCCAGTGATTGAGAGTTTTCTTTGTCTATTAGCCCAAGTTACGGAAAACACAAAATTCCCCTTTGGCTGGACTTGAAGCATATTAAATAATCATTGAGTTTGTTATCAGATATTTGCAGGTACCTCTTCTTGCCTCTGTATTCAGTTTACTTCAAATTAGCCATTTTGGTTTTCTGGGCCATGGAAGGTTTTTGTTTTTTAAAAATATTATTATTAACCTGCAGTCCATTGTGTGCCTTCCTAGACTGTTGAGAAACCAAATTTTCCCATTTTATGTCCAACCTGTCAACAGTGTTTTGTGAGGACACAATAACTTCTTGAAGCCTCATGAAATTCATGATTTTATATTACCACAAGAATGAAATACTGTCCAGCACATCATCAAGTTTATAAAGCAAAGCAGATGAGCAGTAGTTGATGTTTGCCTTTAGGACCATTTTATAAACACGTTTCAAAGCTACTCATTGAAGATATGGCAGCTTTAAGAAAGTCAATGTCAGACATCGGAACAGCACTGAATCGAGCAGAACTCCTTCGATGCTGTCTGCAGGTATTATGATTAAAGCAAACATGGCAGCCAAACATCTTTGTTTGAATCTACTTCACTATTCAAGCCTTTTGTTGTTGCTGCTGTTAGCAGAAATGCGGTAATGAACACTGAAAAGACACACATTAACATACCTTATAGACAGAAAAATGCAATGAGGGGATTTAATCAAAGCAATGGAGGAGTCTGATTAATGCCATCAGCATTAGGTCGTGCAAATATTGTCATTGAATGCCATCTTGTAAAGTCAGTGACATGCAGGATTTTGACTGCTTAATATTGCTGTTGTTCCCTGCCTGCATTAAGGTCAGCAGAAGGTTTTAAGATAAAGCTAGAAAGCCCCTGTGGCTGTGCTGACAGAGCCTTTTTCGCAGACTTTCAGAAGGGCATGGGACAAGATTTTTAAGGAGCACTAGACCTAATTGGAATTATTATGTATAGTTCTGATCTGAATAAGACTGAACTTCATCTTATTTTTCTAGTGGGAGAGACAAAAGAATGTAAGTTATAGATGAGTTTTGTTTCATGTTTGCTTTGATGTGTTGCAGCAAAACCTGCTATGGCTATAGAACCTTATGTTGAAATGTATGTAAGTGACTGTCAGCTATCTTAGGTCTTGTTGTGACCCAGACCCACCAGGCCAGAGGCTCTTCAGGTTTTGACCCTAAGCAAAGACTGTCTGTCCTATGCATCCCACAATCCCCAAAACTCGTGGACCTGTTGAACTCCTCCATGACCTCTCTTTTTTAAACATTTATAGCCCCCCATTAATAGCCTAACTCTATGAAGAGCAAGGAGGATATGCCAGGCAAGGGATGAGTGAATCTGTCAAGTTTGGCTTCTGTCCATTTCTCATTTTTATAATTATAAATTAACTACTCCACATATCCAAATCAGTTTGCAAATCTTGAAAATTCATCAATATTTTCCCCCAACTATCTCCTAAAGTACATACTTTTGCATGTACTTTTCGCCCATCACAGACTTTTTTTTGCAAAGTCTGTTTTCACTAATATTTATATTTTCCCACATATAGTGTATTTCTGTACATTAATATGCTTTTAAACATATGTTTAATATATGCATTTTTATGCACACTTTACCCTAGTGCCTGCATTTTTGTACTCATTAATTTGCTGGAGAACTGCAAAATTTGGAGAAGTGCAGCCTTTGAAGGATGGCTGTGCTGAGATTTGTGTATTGCTTTGGAATGTGTGGATGAGGTAGATTTGTCTTTAAATGTGAACTGAATTGAGCCTACCACCTCAGCACTACAGTTGTCTGAGTCCTAAATGGAGAGGGCAGAAACACCATTCAAGGCCCTTCAAAAGCACCAGTGTGAAGTCTCAGGTGAAATTTAATTCCCTGCAATTCTGCTTGAGTTGGGAGGATTGCTGTGGCATTGCTTAGAGGGGAGAGTGGGCTTCCTTAAATACTGAACGTTTTCAGGTCAGTGCCTGTTTTTCCTAAGACATATAACGTCTTAAATGGCTCAGGACTGCAATAGCTCAAGGCATGCCTTTCCCCATATGTACCAATCTGGACCCTGCAATTATTATCGGGGCCCTTCTTTGTGTGTCTCCTCCATTAGAGGTCTGGAGGGTGGCAGCACAAGAGCGGGCCATTTCTGCAGTGCCTCCCTGTTTGTGGGATGCCCTCCTCAGAGAGACTCACATGGCACCTTTGCTGCATATCTTTAGGCACCAGGCAAAAATGTTTCTCTATGGACTTTTCAATGTTTGTGGGAGAGGGTCTCATGTATTTGTATTTGTGTGTTTTACGTATTTTGTGTACTCATATTGTATTTTTGTGCTGTGAATGTCCCTGTGATCTTTGGATAAAGGACGGTATACAAATTCAATAAATAATAAAATTACTACTACTACTACTACTACTACTACTACAGTAGTATTAGACTTCCCATTGGGAATTCTCCATGCAGTGCAGAATCTGAGTTCCCAGGTAAAGGTAAAAAGGTAAAGTAAGGTAAAGGACCCCTGGATGGTTAAGTCCAGTCAAAGGTGACTATGGGGTTGCAGTGCTCATCTCGTTTTCAGGCCAAGGAAGCCAGCATTTGTCCACAGACAGCTTTCCGGGTCATGTGGCCAGCATGACTAAACCGCTTCTGGTGCAATGGAACACCATGAAGAAAACCAGAGTGCATGGAAACGCTGTTTACCTTCCCGCCGCAGCAGTACCTATTCATCTACTTGGCACTGGTGTGCTTTTGAACTGCTAGGTTGGCAGAAGCTGGGACAGAGCAACAGGAGCTCACCCCAGATTCGAACCGCTGACCTTCTGATTGGCAAGCCCAAGAGGCTCAGTGGTTTAGACCACAGCGCCACCTGCGTCCCATGCAGTTCCCAGGAACCTGTACTTGGAGACTACCTTCTGGAACTCTGTTACACATGCTCTTAAGTGTTTCCACTTCAAGGCCTCAAAGCATCCTAGCCAGCACAGGACAGGTCTTGGACAAGAGGCCACTGTTGTCCAGCCCTGCGACCATGCCAGGTCAAAAGGCCTCAATTATTCTGGACAGGTGAAAAACAAGTTCAGCACATGCCCAAAGGAAAGGAAGTGTCTACTGTGCTCCCTGTGACTATCCACTCAGCAACACTTCCACAGCGTTGGCTGCGGCAACTCCTTGCCTCTCAGCACCAGAAAGACCTGCACCTCTCTACCGCCATCTCATGGTGACCAGTGGTTCTCCTCGTGAACTGGCCATATTTCTTTCCCCTGCCACACTGACCACCAACTGTTGTAGGCTTTCATATGCATCCAGGTGGCCACAGGGGAGCATGCAGGCAATCAGATGCCAAATCTGCTTTTTTCAGACTGCAGAAGCTGCAAAATTACAAAGGCACCTTTGATCTATGCTTACTTGACACTGCTTTATCTTTTTACATCTGGGACCTTTGTATTTTAAGACTTATATAAGAAAATAACTTGCCCTGTTAACAATTTTACAAAGAAGAAGAAGATTGTAACCAGGCATAATTTTAAATTACGTTTAATTCAGCCAAGCTGAATAGCCATTTCCCTGTTTTTCACTTTTATACTTTCACTTTTTTCACTTTTATACTTTCAGTTCATTTGGGCAGGGAAATGTGAAAATGGCCCTTTGAAACTGGGAGTGATGAGGGGGGTGTTAATGGAAGTGGGCTTCAGTGTGGTGCTGGGGCAGCCATATTTGAACTGGCTTTTTAAAAGAAAGAAAGAAAAGAAAGCAAAGACTGAATTGTATTCAATTCTATTTTACTCAGAGTCAACCCAATGAAATTTAGTCATGTCCATTAATTTGATCTGGTCTACTCTGAGTATGAGTAACACTGGAAACAGCTCAGTGAGAAGGAGCTCCTTTCTGTGCCTGCTGGATGATGCTGTCATTTGCCCTCCAGAAAGCTTCTGACTTCCACAGCCGGCAGGTGGTGTGGGGTGTGTGTGATGGTGGCTGCCACCAAGAGGACTTAAACATCATAGAGAGAGGGAAGGGAAGGGAAGGGAAGGAAGGGAACCCTGCAAGTTGGGTGGTGATTCTTCTGCATTCTTCATCAGTCTGGCTTGAATATAACTCTAATGGCCCTATTGAATATTGGGCTCAATATAAGCTAAATTTGGCTTTGGGTTCTAGATTCTGTGATGGTGCCTTGCCATTTATTCCTCAGAGAAATAAACTTGATTTCCATACAATCTACATTCAAGTCCTTGATGAATAAGGAGTGTGTGTTCCACCACTGGCATCAGCAATGGGAGTCTGTGCACATCTGGGCAGGGCCAGGAAGATGCTTGTGCCTGGATGGGTGTAGCACAGAGCAGTCTGCCCCAACTTTGTGGGAGTTTTTGGACTCCCAAACAATTCCCATCCTCCCTGACAATTGGCCATACTACTTGGGGCTGATGGGAGCAGGAGCTCAACATTAGAAGAACAGCAAACACTAGCAAAGAGTCAATGTTGTGCTGCAGCTTATTTTCCACCTCATTTGATGGGAAATACATATACATTGGTACCTTGGTTTTCAAACATAATCCGTTCCAGAAGACCATTCGACTTCCGAAACGTTCAGAAACAAAAGCATTTACTTACGGAAGCATTTGCTTACAGAAAACTCAATACGGAAGCCACGTGGCATGTTTGACTTCTGAAAAGCATTTGAAAACTGAAGCTGTTACTTCTGGGTTTTCGGCGTTCAAAAACTGAAATGCTTGACTTCCAAGATGTTTGAAAATGGAGGTACCAGTGTGTGTGTGTGTGTGTGTGAGAGAGAGAGAGAGAGAGAGAGAGAGAGAGAGAGAGAGAGAGATGGGCTTGCAAATAAAGAATGCTACTTTGGACTTGACTTGCGGAACATCTGCCCTCAAATGTGGCCATCACTGATCTAAGTAATAACCATTATTTCTGCTGCTTCTCATGTTTAGAGTTTACACCACGAGACCTCTGGGTGTAGGGCAGTGTATAAATTCAATAAATAAAAATAATTTTTAAAATAAAATCCTATATTGCTATATAAATTATTCCTAAGAATTACACACTATAATTGTCCTAAGGCTGACAGTGTACATGTTGAGTTTCCCTTAAACCTGAAGCCCCTACATCTAGAATTCCCCAGATCCAGAGCACATCACCCCCCTTCACAAGATGGCTTCAATGGTTTTTCCCACTCACCATTGTAGTTTCTGCTATTGAACCAAAGCTGTTGATAAATATGTTGCAGGTAACATTTACAGGAGGACCTGCAAGTTGAACAATAAATAGAAAAAAAAATTGACAGGTTGTGTTTATGACATAGATTAAGGAGTGTTGTTTCTTTGCCAGTGGCATTGCCACACTTACCATGGTGGTTTCTGTGACAGATCCAAAACTGTTGATAAAAATATTGCAAGTAACGTTTACTGGAGGACCTGTGGAATGCAATAAAAATGTTGCAATATATATCATAGCAAAGTTCTGCTCCACCAGCATCTATCTTTTTTTAAAAAATAAAACAAAATCTGGAACAGTGACTGCTGAAACTAAGCAAAAGGTGAGACTCAGCAATGAACAATATTTATATAGATTAAATAACATTCACAGATTCATTTTCCAGATCTAGGTGATCTATGGAGTCCCCAACATGGGTGTTATGGTGCTATAAGGCACTATCCTTCACACCTACTAAGGCCCCCCCCCCCAATTTGTCATACGATGGTTTTTTGCGGGTTGTTTGAGGAGGTTGCCTGCTTTTTTGTCTTTGTTTTCTTTGGGTTTTTCAGGGGTGTAAGTGTTTAATCTAGGGGGGAGTATTTTGAGGATCACCAGCTTTTCTTCTGTGAAATGTATTATTTTGTGGTACCCATGACAGTTTCTTTGATTTTTGAAATGTGTTTATCAGCTGAGCTCCTATAACACAAATAGTAGTTACTCTCTGACAAGTGTGTTAATTAGCACACTGCTGCCAAAATGCCTGTGTTAAATGTTTTGTTGAATGCCACTGTAATTATAATGCTTTCATGTCATGGTCACTGTCTGATTTTTATATATTTCATTTCCCTCTGTCCTTGCGTCTCTCTGTCGTACTCCTGCAAATGATGGGTACTAATGCCTGCCAATTTAGGACTACACCTTCATGCATCTGTTGAAATGGACTGTAGTCCACACAAGGTGCCATAAAACTAATTGCTTTTCTTACTGCAAAAGACTTAGAAAACTATGAAATCTGCATGCAGTCCAAAATTCCCAAAGGAACTCTTACATTATCTGGTATACGGCACAGAAAAGACCTGTGGAACAGATTCTTCGGTTGCTTTTCACACACTCCTCAGCCAAAAAATCAACTGAAATATTGTAATGTTTGTATTCTTTTATAGATGATTTCTATAAAGAGAAAACACTATGGAGTGAGGGGGCTAAACTGACTGCTGACTTTTCTACTACAAATTTGGACATCTACAAGGGGCAGGGCCTTTGCATTCATATATATATATTATTTTATTGTTTTGTTTTAAAAGTGCAAATGTAACAGAAATAAAGAAAGTAACAAATAAAAAATGTAAGCCATAAAGCATCACAGCCTGGAAAGACAAAAGTACAAAAATACAGCACAACTCCAGAGCCTTTTCTGTGGTGGCACCCTGTTTCCTCAAATGCCCTCCATAGGAGATCAACTGACACCAATTTTATGATTGTTTCAGCACCAGTTCAACACTTATCTAATTGCCCCCAGGCACATTTTACAGTTGGTACAGTGGTGCCTCGCAAGACGAAATTAATTCGTTCCGCAAGTTTTTTCTTCTTGCGAGTTTTTCGTCTTGTGAAGCACGGTTTCCCATAGGAATGCATTGAAAATCAATCAATGCGTTCCTATGGAAACCGCTTTCAGACCAGGTCCGGGGACAGTCTGTCCCCCGACCTCTTCTGAAGGCTGGGGGGGGGACAAGGGCTTTTCTTCCCACCGCCAGCCTTCAGAAGGCTGTTCTGAAGGCTGGCGGTGGGAAGAAAAGCCCTTCTCCCCACCTCCCACCCCGCAAGCTCCGGGGACAGGAGGGCTTTCCTCCCGACTGCCAGCATTTTAAAAGCCCCCAGGACAGCGGAGAAGTCTCCGCTGTCCCGGGGGCTTTTAAAATGCTGGCGGGCGGCAGCGCAGCGTTCGCTGCCGCCCGCCAGCATTTTCAGATCGCCCCGGGACAGCGGAGAAGTCTCCGCTGTCCCGGGAAGGCAGGCTGGGGGAGCAAAGACTTTTGCCCCCCGCCGGCCTTCAGAAGAGGTCCAGGACCTCTTCTGAAGGCCGGCGGAGATTTCCCTATGGGTTTTCTTCTTGCGAAGCAAGCCCATAGGGAAATTCGTTTTGCGAAGCACCTCCAAAACGGAAAACTCTTTCGTCTTGCGAGTTTTTCGTTTTGCGAGGCGTTCGTCTTGCGAGGCACCACTGTATTTCAGTCTGCTCTGGTTATTATTTTCTTTTTATAATAATTGTTTGCCTTATGTATTCTATAGTATCATTTTTGGTGCTGCGTTTAATGTTATTCATGCCTTTCTGCATGGATGATGGGTGGTCTAGAAATAATATCTTTAAGAATTTATTACTCATAATTTAGCCACAGAGAATTCCCTGGCTACTGCGGTGATTGTTGGATTTTTATTGGATTGTAATGGACTATTTTATTGTACTGGTATTTATGTGTTGCAAACTTTCTTGGGATATTGAAGGAATGGCAGTACACAGATGTTCATATATGCAAATAATTGTTAAAATGTTTGTTTAACATGTTTGAAAGAAAGAAACAAACAGGATCTGTCCATCACTTGTCATTGGTCGCTTGTTTGCCTCAGATCCATTTCATTTAAACATTAAAGTTTGAGACAAAAGATTATAGCAACACACTGCACAAAATAGATCTGTCTACAGTCTCCACTAATGCAAGATTGATTTTTACTAGACAGCAAGGCATGATGCAGATTGCATGACAACCTCATCAGTCCTCATCCTGGGAGCAGTCATGGAAACTTTCATTCATAAGCTGACACAGTGAGTGCAATAGGGCTACTCAACACTAAGGTGTGAAACCACTGTGGCCTTTCCTCATAAAACTAGACATTGTTAACCAAGGTGATTTTATGTACTAGCTAATAAATGATTTCAGATTTATGAAATATATCTCATATCATGCTTTCTAGAGCAAAAAACTCTTATCACTCGATTGATCGTCATGTGACTGAATAATGCAAACTGTCCCACTGTTATCATTTTGTCATTCACATTGTTAAAGTACTGGTTATTTCACAGTATATGTAAATGTAAATGCAGCTGCTCAGTGGACTGTGTTCACAGAGCACCACAAGTGTAGATTTACAGGAAGAAAGCCACTAGCAAATGGAGCTGACCTCTTCATTCCAGGCCTGGTGCAGATCTGGTTTAGAGAGTGCCTCAGCTGAATAAGTTGGTGGCCACATTCTCAGCACTGTGGCATTCTGGGAAAGCAGTAGGCTTGTCAGCAGCCAGGTGTAACTTCAAACTACATTTTAATAGCAATGAATGGGTTCTGTTGAAGCAGATCTTATTTTACAGGTCAGGTGACCTGTGAGTTCCCAACAAGGCTAAGCAATTATCTCTATCCGGTGGAGCTATACCAATTTGCGCTGGAGGTATTATTGCAGCTGCAAATTTTTAACTTTTACACCTCAGTAATAATGTCAATGAAACATTTTTAAGCTGGCAGAAGCTTTCAAGAAGAAATATACTGTATAATGAGGCAAGGCCATAGTGCTGGTAATTACTTCGTTTAAAAAGTGGCCTAATATAAGAACATAGCTTTAATGGCACATAAGGAAATAATGAGTTGGTTCATGGATCCCTGGTTTTAAATATATAGGGTGAAATTAAAGGGAGCACTAAGGGGTATGCTTCATCCACATAAACATTTCTGCCTGCCTGATGGAAGAATTTGCCCTCTCCTCTTCTTCTAACCCCCTGCAAGTCAACTTTTTGGAGGGGCAAGTGGGGAGAGGAGAAGGGTGAAAGGCCCATTGTGCACGTGGAACCTCTTACACTGCCCCCAACTAGCACAAATATTTTGTTGAATCCAGCCCATACTGTGTGGATGCACTGCAGCACCTACTGTCTTCACAGAATTATAATTCCCCAGATTCATCATGGGAGCAGCCCCATGACAGAAAAATCCATTTTGAGTGTAGCCCTGCCCCGGATTTAGTTTTCCATAATCATGATTTTATTATTTATTCCCCACCCATCTGGCTGGGTTTCCCCAGCCACTCTGAGTGGCTTACAATGCATATAAAAACACTAAAGCGTCTTCATTTCTTCCAAACCAAAACAAAATACCTTCTCGTAGTTGAGTTCTGAATCAGCAAAACCATGCTAAAGATCCTGTAGCTAGGATTAGCCTTTCCTTGCATCTGCCTTCTCCAGAGACTTGCTTACTAATCTATTCTTCTAGAAGCTCTGCGGTGCTTTATAAATTGAAAGCATTTAGTGTCCAGTTACCCACATTTTGCTGATGTCAACCTACTGCGTGCGTTGAAGCCCTACCCCTATTGACTTCAGGCTCTAACTTGCTTTGGTAATTCGATTCACAATTCACCGGGAAGTTCTCATGCCTTCAGTGGCTGCCATACTTTGTTGTGGGTCCTTGTGTGAAATACAAGGGGGTTTTTTTGGGGGGGAGGGGGTCTCCCAGTGCTTTTTTTTATATGTAATGGTACTCAGCAGTAAGAAGTAGAATCACATATATATTTTTATTCTTGTTGCTTGTGGCATCCATTTTCTATGCTGGCACCTGTGACACTTTTATTAATCCGGGAAGATTGTCCTTTCAGGGCTCTACCATCACCATCGATCCCCGGCATTGAATGTGTTGGCCTAGTGTGGGGCTCCGAGGAGAGCTTGGCTGTCTGGCTGGTGTACCGGCCACCTAGCGCACCAGCAGCCACCCTGTCAGGCCTATTGGAGGCGGTGGCCGGCTGGGCCTTGGAGTTCCCTAACCTATTGGTATTGGGTGACTTCAACATCCATGCTGATGCCACTCCCTCCTCACAGGCTCTGGACCTGGTGTCTTCCATGGCGACACTAGGGCTCTCCCAGTTTGTTTCGGGCCCCACACATCAAGCAGGCCACACGCTGGATTTGATCTTTGGTGTAGGTATAGATGTGATCATGTCTCCTTCGATGAAGGTACCATGGTCTGATCACTACGCTCTGAAAGCCAGGATTGACTTTCCACCCCCACTCTGCTTAGGTGGCGAGCCGATTTGGGCTCGCCCGCAGAGGCTGATGGACCCTGATAGATTCCGCCAAGCCTTGCGGGACCTTGCTCCCCCTGGCGACTCATTGACTGAGCTTGTTGAGGGCTGGAATATCCAGCTCCTGGCAGCCATTGATGAGATCGCACCGAAGCGCCCTCTGCGACCCCGCAGAAACCGGGCTCCCTGGTTTACCGAGGAGCTCCGGAAAATGAAGCAGGACCTCAGACGGCTAGAGCGAGTATGGCGGGGTGCCCGTGACGGAGCCTCAAGAACATCTTATAGGGCTTTTATGAAAACCTACGAGATGGCGGTGAAGGCTGCTAAGAAGTCTTACTTCTCGGCCTCCATTGCATCCGCTAGCTCTCGCCCGGCGCAATTATTTAGTATAATCAGGTCTTTAACGTCCCTTGAAGGACAGCCAAATTTAAATAACAATTTGACACACGGCTGTGAGGCATTTGCGAGCTTTTTTGCGGAGAAGGTCTTGTTGCTCCGCCATGACCTCCCTGCCAATTTGGATACAATAAAGGAACTGGAGGCCCCTCGACTGTCCTCGGGTCCAGTATTGGACCACTTTGACCGGATATCCCCAGCCGATGTGGACAGACTTCTCCGAGCTGGAAAGCCCACCACCTGTCCTCTCGACCCGTGCCCGTCTTGGCTGATTAGAGCATGTCCAGACGAGGTGCAGGCCCTCCTGGGGGATATCATCAATTTGTCCCTTGGCACGGGGACATTCCCAGGGGAACTGAAGGAGGCAGTGGTGCGCCCGCTCTTAAAGAAAACATCATTAGATCCTTTAGATCTATCCAATTACCGCCCGGTTTCGAATCTTCCGTTCCTGGGTAAGGTGATTGAGAGAGCGGTTGCTGAACAGCTTGGTGGGTTTCTGGATGAAACATCGGCTCTGGATCCATTCCAGTCTGGCTTCCGCGCTGGTCATGGGACCGAGACAGCTCTGGTTGCCCTAACAGATGATCTTCGTAGACAGCTGGATCGAGGCGGGTCGGGGTTGCTGATTCTTCTAGATCTGTCAGCAGCTTTCGACATGGTCGATCACGAACTTCTGGACCACCGCCTTGCCGACGTGGGGATCCAGGGCACAGTCCTTCAATGGCTGCGCTCGTTTCTCTCTGGTCGGGGACAGAGGGTGGCGCTTGGGGGGGAATTGTCATCGCGCCACTCCTTGGTGTGTGGAGTACCTCAGGGTGCGATACTCTCCCCAATGCTTTTCAACATCTTTATGCGCCCCCTCGCCCAGCTTGTCCGGAGTTTTGGGCTGGGTTGCCATCAGTATGCCGATGACACCCAACTCTATCTGTTGATGGATGGCCATCCTGACTCGGCCCCAGACACACTGACCAGATGTCTGGAAGCTGTGGCTGGATGGTTACGTGGGAGCCGGTTGAAGCTAAATCCTTCGAAGACAGAGGTCCTGTGGCTGGGACGGGATGATATGGGATTGGGGGGGGCAACTCCCATCTCTTGCGGGGGCGCAGTTAGTGCCAGCACCGTCCGTTAAGAGTTTGGGTGTAATCTTCGACACCTCCCTTTCCATGGAGGCGCAGATTGCAGCTATAACAAAGGCGGCATTTTTCCATTTCCGCCAAGCTAAGCAGTTGGCTCCTTACCTCTCTCGCCCTGACCTAGCCACTGTGATCCACGCAACGGTCACCTCCAGACTGGATTATTGTAACTCGCTCTACGTGGGGCTGCCCTTGAGACTGACCCAGAAACTCCAGCGGGTGCAGAATGCTGCAGCGAGACTCCTTATGAGGTCTTCGCTGCGAGATCACATTCACCCGGTGCTATACCAGCTGCACTGGCTCCCGGTGGAGTACAGGATCAGGTTTAAGGTGCTGGTTTTAACCTTTAAAGCCCTATACGGCCTAGGACCCTCATACCTACGGGACCGCCTCTCCTGGTATGCCCCACAGAGAAACTTACGGTCTTCAAATAAAAACATCTTGAAGGTCCCAGGCCACAGAGAAGTTAGGCTGGCCTCAACTAGAGCCAGGGCTTTTTCGGCTGTGGCTCCGACCTGGTGGAACACTCTGTCACAAGAGACTAGGGCCCTGCGGGACTTGACATCTTTCTGCAGGGCCTGCAAGACGGAGCTGTTCCGCCAGGCCTTTGGCCAGGGCACAGCCTGACTCCCTCCCTCGGCAATCTTCGCGGAGCTCTGGCCCAATGGTGGCCAGTGGCTTGAATTTAATTAATTTTATAATGAATGATTTTAGAGTGTTGTTTGTGTTGTATTTTTGTATTGTTTTATTGTTGTTAGCCGCCCTGAGCCCGGCTTCGGCTGGGGAGGGCGGGATATAAATAAAATTTATTATTATTATTTAAATATCTAAGTCCAGCCAACAGAATAAGCCTACTAAACATTAACCTGTAAAATACAGAGAATGCAGATACACCCCTTTCCTCTACTATTCCTCTACTTGGTGAAAGCACCAAGAATGAAATCATAGAGCAAAATATTATTGTTCTGTGTTTTTATGGCCTTCAGAGACCAATGCCTCCTTATTGGCCTTATGGCAATAATTAAAATGGTGTTTTAAGAACTTTGATGCAACCAGCCAGTATCCCAACTAAATGATAAAAAAACTCAGAATGTGAAAGACAGAATGAGATGATCACAAGAATCCAAAAAAAGGAATCATGTGTATGACAAAGCCTCCAAACTGCTACAAGTACAAATCAAAGGTAACCTTCCCATTGAAGTTAGTTTTCCCCCTTCCTTTTATGCTGTCATTCTGTGCGGTGGTTTTGGGACGTTATTCTGCTTCTTAGATGCTGTGTGTCAAAAATATAAAGGGCCCTATGTAAGATATCTGTTGAGAAACCTTAATCATCTTGCAGTATTTTGAAATAAATGGAACTTAAAAAGACTTAAAAGCTGGGCTTTGTCATAAATTCCTTTTAGTCAATATTACTATTCATTGACAGCAATTTTGAGCAACCATTAAAAAGAGAAATAGTTTTTTAAAAAAACCCTCTAGGACCTAAAATGTAGTAATTGTATGGTATTATTTTATGATTATGCAGTTTCTTGGAAAAAATCAAATAAGGTCTAAAATTATTATTCTGCTTTATCAAGCACAAACTCTTATCTTCTTAAATTCTTTATCTAGGGTATAAATAGCATAGCATATATACCCAGTGGGACATGATTGTGGGGGGAAATGTTGATTTTGCTTCTCACTGTGGACACATCCTCCAAAATCTGCCCTTGCCCATTAAGGTAAGGTAAAGGACCCCTGGACATTTAAGCCCAGTCAAAGGTGACTATGGGGTTGTGGCGCTCATCTCGCTTTCAGGCCAAGGGAGCCGGCGTTTGTCCACAGACAGCTTTCCAGGTCATGTGGCCAGCATCACTAAACCACTTCTGGCACAACTGAACACCATGACGAGTGCCAGAGCACAAGGAAACGCCGTTTACCTTTCCACCTCAGTGGTACCTATTTATCTACTTTCACTAGTGTGTTTTTGAACTGCTAGGTGGGCAGGAGCTGGGACGGAGTAATGGGAGCTCATCCCTGTCACGCGGATTCAAACCACTGACCTTCTGATTGGTAAACCCAAGAGGCTCAGTGGTTTAGAACACAGTACTACCTGTATTCCCCTGCCACTATGATAACAGACAGCTTTCCAGGTCATGTGGCCGGCATGACCAAACCACTTCTGGCACAATGGAACACCGTGACGGAAACCAGGGTGCACAGAAATGCCGTTTACCTTCCCGCCACAGCGGTACCTATTTATCTACTTGCACTTGTGTGCTTTTGAACTGCTAGGTTGGCAAGAGCTGGGACAGAGCAACAGGAGCTCACCCCGTTGCGGGGATTTGAACCGCCGACCTTCTGATCGGCAAGCCCAAGAGGCTCAGTGATTTAGACCACAGCACCACCCACCAAAGCATGATGCAATGTCATGTATATTGGGATGCTTCCAGTGAACTGTACCTTGTGTGGGGATCACCAACGTGGCACCATTGAGGTCTTCTCCTTAGTGTTCATAAACCCTCTGAGCTATCCCTCCCTCACTGCTCTTTTGGTCATGAGGTGGTGAGAATGGTTATGCTATCATCCACTGAGAAGCACGTAGAGTTGAAGAAGGAAGTTGAAAGAGTGCCACTCTTTCTTGCTTCCTCTTTCAGCTCTATGGTCTGTGAAGGCGCCATTTAATTCTAGTGGATCTGTCTTTTACCTTGATTTCTTAGTAAAGTGGAGAGATGATGATAGATAGATGATAGATAGATAGATAGATGATAGAGAACATGTTCTCTTTCTGTGTCTTGGGGTGATCTAGGAGAGGGGAGGAGAGAAGTAACCAGAGTAGGTGGTACCTACTTTACTTGCTCCACATTCCAAATGAGCCTGCAAACCTAACAAGGTTGGTGGTCACTGCCTTGAAGAATGAAGCGTTTATGGAGGCCAATGACATATGAACATAAAAGCCCAGCTTGGTTGGACTAAAGGCCTATCTAGCTCAATATTCTGTTCTCAGGGTGGTCATCCGGATGCCTATGGGAAGTTCTGATCACATTCCCCAGCAACTGGTGTTCAGATGCATCCTGCCTCTGATATTGGAGGCAATATATAGCCAATATCCATTGATAGCCTTGAATGAATTTCCTGCCGGAATGTGTGTAACGCCTTTTAAAGCTACCCAGACTGGATACCTTATAGCATGTTACAGCTGCTATTGTAGCTGCTAAGAGTTTTTGGAAGGCTGATATACAAAGCAGAATTGCAGTGGAAAATCAGATCATACCTGATTATTGCCGATTAAGCAACACAGAAGAGCTACTATCTCCTCGTGTCCTACTTAGAATCCGTGCCAGCTGTAGATATTTTGCTTTTTGAAGTGGAACCCAAATGACACCCCTTCTCCCCCACCAGGGACAATAATTTTCAAAGTCTCACTCCCATCACTGAGACATCAATTCCTGCCTTCATCTCTCCCATCTTGCCTGAAGCAAGTTGCTTCACCCTGCTGCATGGCCAAATTGCTAATGCATATCACTAATGCGGAGCTCGGTGCTAGCTCCATCACACAGAGAAAGTTGGAAACCACATCCATGCTATGGATTTTCCATGCCACTTGCAGTAACATATAATATAAGGGGATTCTTACAGCAGCTGGTGCTCTCTAATCAGGCTGAAGGTTTATGTTATGACTGGTGCTACATGGCTCTGTGATGGCATTGAAAAAGAATTGCACAGAGGCTGTTTCCAGATTCCCCTGTATGACACAGGAAGACATAAACCGGAATCTTATTCAGGCATAAACATGTACTTAATGAGTGCTCTGAATATATATGATGTAGTAATGCATCACTCTTAAATAGTCCTTAAAGGGAAGTTGTACATGTTTAATGATCATGTGTATGCACAGGGAAAGAAGAAACTGTCAATTTTGGTTCTAAAATTCCGACAGCAATTTGCAATTTCCTGTAAAAAAAAAAAGTATGAAGCTTTGTCAGAAATTCAGATGCTGGCTTATTTTAACCTGCTTTGAACTATTGTCAATAGGATGCAAAATAATAATAATAATGTAAGGTACTGGTACTTTCTAATTAAAGGAACAATTTCTGAATATCATTTGAGTAATCTCAGTACTAGGTAGCTTACTATAAAGCCTTCCCTTCTGTTCAGGAAAAAAACACTCAGAGCTTCTCAGTACAACCTCCCAATTAGATCAAAAAGTATTATAACATGAAGGACAAACAGAGCTGTTTCACCTCAAATAGTTGCTATCAAAGACACCTTGAGGTTGACCTACAATGAGGTCAAAAAAGACTGCAAATTTCAGCAGTTCAGGCTCAGGAGAAGTGTTGAGTGCTGCTTTAGTGGTACGGCTCTTTGTTGAATTTAATAAGGGTTAGAAAGGTGGCGTGAGAATAGGACAGAACTTCTAATGAAAGGAAATGTCTGCTCAAGGCAAAAACAAAAGCCTCCTAAGAATGGTATGTGAATAACGAGGTCTGGGGATTAAAGCCTTAGAGAGCACAGTGGCTTACAGTGCAATCCTAGCCAGGTCTGCTGAGAAGAAGTACTCACACGTCTTTGTGTCGCAAACATTGTGGATTCCCCGGCCACATTCAGCATCCACATCAAGGCCAGAGATGACACATTTTCCTTCCATGGTGCCTTATTTAAAATTAGGCATTACAAATACTAATTCCTCACACCCATGTGACCCCAAAACATATGGTTTAAAGCCACCCACCCAACAATAGCTATAGACCTACATCTAGTTTCCCCTTCACTCTGTAGGGCCTGAAGTCATTAAGAAAATAAGGCTCACACTGAACACGTGATTAGTTTATGCATAGATTCACTACTAGCAAAGGAAAAGCAGCTCAGCATTGTGAAAGGTGTTTGGTTTAGCCCTGTTCTCACCTCGTTTCCACATCCTTCTATAAATGATTGGAAAGCTAAGCATGCCCCTCTGACCTTGTCCTAAGCTTTTGCATCTGCTGCCCCATGATCTAATCTCTACACCTTTGGTAGAAACTGCTCCCTGAATTCCCAGGGTTCCTGATCAATTGGAAGAAACTCAGCTATAACTGTATGCAAATATTGCCCTGATTTCATCTTCCACAGAACATATGAAAGTCAAGAGCAAGACCCACTGAAACATGGAACCTGGGGAAATCTTGCTTCCTTATCACATGTTGACCGAATGCAACTGTTTCATTTTAAGCTGGGTGGGGTATAAATATTTTTTATTATTATTATTATTATTATTATTATTATTATTATTATTATTAGCTGTTAAATTAAATTAGGTTAGCTTATTTGTATTGCTTTGTATAATGCTGCATTTCCCCCCAATTATTGACCCTATGGTTACTTTAAATTGTTCTTAATATGTTTTTGGAATTGTTTTTTTATTGTTGATTGCTTGATGTTGGCCACTTCGGGCACAGGAAAGTGGCATACAAGTAAACAGATGGTGATGATGGGAATGAAAGTGAGAAGAAGACTCTGACAGTTAGTGTAATATTGCCTTGAACATGACCTGACTGTGTTGGATCAATGATCACCCGCACACTGCATTTGAGAACAGCTTTGTCCCCTTTTATTGTGATTCCCAAATCACAAAAAGGGAAAGTGCATTATTGAAAATGTTCATTTACAAGACTCAGCTCAGCCTTAATCATTCTTAAAGGTAAAGGTAAAGGTACCCCTGCCCGTACGGGACAGTCGTGTCCGACTCTAGGGTTGTGCGCTCATCTCACTCTAGAGGCCGGGAGCCAGCGCTGTCCGCAGACACTTCCGGGTCACGTGGCCAGCGTGACGAAGCTGCTCCGGCGAACCGGCACCAGAGCAGCACACGGAAACGCTGTTTACCTTCCCGCTATAAAGCGGTACCTATTTATCTATTTGCACTTAAGGGTGCTTTCGAACTGCTAGGTGGGCAGGAGCTGAGACCGAACGACAGGAGCTCACCCCGCCACGGGGATTCGAACCGCCGACCATGCGATCGGCAAGTCCTAGGCGCTGAGGTTTTACCCACAGCGCCACCCGCGTCCCTTTAATCATTCTTACGCAGGGTAAATATGGGATTTCTTTGATGCTGGTAAGTCTGATGACTTTCCCCCCCCATTGAAGGTGGCATGATAAAGATACTGTGGTGTGTACACTCAACCACTATTGTCCCTGCTTTACGGGTTTTGCAGAGGGTTAAAAAAAAATCTTCAAAAACTCAGAAAGACTCTATAGCCTGGGGAAAAATTATGACCATGTACATCACAGGAAACAATAGAATCATAGAACTGTAGAGTTGGAAGGGACCCTGAGGATCATCTCGTCCAACCCACTGCAGTACAGGAAGACACTGTTGTCCCATAGGGGGGGTCAAACCTGCAACCTTGGCATTAACAGCACCATGCTCTAACCAACTGAGCTATAGTTCTATCCTCTCTTAGTTGCATCCAACTGCCAGTGATTCCTCATAATAAATACCATGGACCAGTTGGGAGGGTTTGGTCTGAGTCTTCTAATCAATAGGCATATATAGTCACATCCCCCCACCCCACCATAATCACTACAATATCTGATCCTTTGTCCCACCCAGTACCATATTCCCCAAGATACTCCCAACTTCCTTCACATGCAATGTATGGGTGTAACATGGCAGCCTTGAGAAGGCAGCAAAAGCAATGGTGACAATATAATGCTCAAAGCTTGACGGAGGGTTTACAAGAAGCAGCTGAGTCATATGTGGATGAGGAGCTGTGCTGGGATTGGGCATTGGGAAGGGCAGCTGATGGAGACATAGGGCAGCAAACTCTTTTTTCACTTGTCATACTTGGTAATGGAGACTCCCTGACTAATCCTTAATTTTACTTAGATATATGAAGGAACCTCTGGTATCTTAACATGGATTACACACTCGATGGGCTGCAAATAAAACTTTCCACATTAATACAAAACAAGTGGATGGGTTCATAGAAAAGCACACAGCCGTTGTCTCTGCAAACTGCTCCCACCCATTGTGCTTTTGCCGTCAGTTCTCAGAGTCCACCAGTTAATGGCTTCCCATTCCAACTAATGTGACAGGAGAGAGAAAAGAAGCGCACTTTGTGCTTTCACACATGTCAGTTAATTCAAACTCTCAAATGGAAGGACTGAGTGCTTCCAATTGCTGTGCCACAATGGCATAATGAAGACAGAGTTGTGCTGCTTAAATGCCTGGGCAATGATAACAATGGAGATGGATTGGAAAGGAGGGGCATGGAAGAAAATTGAACCGGGCTTGAAATGTAACATGCTGAACTTGAAACATGGGAAATCAGAATTGGTTTTATTTTAATTATTTCTATTACCGTCTACTCACCACAATTCTCAAGGCTAGATATCATGTCATTAAGTGATTTTTGTCAGTTGAAGGCAAGCCCCTTTCACAGCAGGACTTCAAGTAGGGGGCAGTTTTTTTGACTCAAGTGTCTCTGGGTCCAGACCTCTTCAAATGGAAAAAAGTTGGGGTCCCTTCCAACTTTACAATTCTATGATTCTATGATATGTGTTGGAATTTAATATCTTGGTGTTTTCTGCACAAAATCACAGGGCCGGATTCAACTACAGTGGTACCTCGGGTTAAGTACTTAATTCGTTCCGGAGGTCCGTTCTTAAGCTGAAACTGTTCTTAACCTGAAGCACCACTTTAGCTAATGGGGCCTCCTGCTGCTGCCACGCCACCGGAGCATGATTTCTGTTCTCATCCTGAAGCAAAGTTCTTAACCCGAGGTACTATTTCTGGGTTAGCGGAGTCTGTAACCTGAAGCGTCTGTAACCCAAGGTACCACTGTAATGGGTCCCACTAGTTGAAGCTCAGGCAAAAACCTCTGCTAATGAAACAGGCCTTACTCGCCCACCCCCACCCCTGCCTCCCAATTGACTCTGAGTGGGAGTCAGAAGAATCTCCAGAATGGCAGGTGGGAAGAGGAGAGGGTGGATAGTTCCATCAGGCAAGCAGGAATGCTTGCATTGATAGAGCAATCACTTTAGTGCCACACTGAATTCCTTCCAAAGACTTTACACAATGGAAACCATTTCAGCAAAATATTTGCTTGTAATAGCCAATCTTTTTATTAGGTGGGCTTGGTATTTTAAGTCTATTCTGATATTTTAATTATCAGTTACGTTGCTGGTCTTTTTGTTTTTAAAATTGATTTAATGATGTATTATTGCTCCATCTCTGTTACCTGAGGTTCAAGCAGCCTCAGTGGCTAGCAGTGCCTTTTACCAGTTATAGCTGGTGTGCCCATTACAGCTATTATTGGATGGGATAGCTCTGCTGTGGTGAATCATGCTCTGGTAACCTCAAGACCTGATAAAGAGAATGTGTTCTATGTGGGGCTGATGGGGCAGGTATCATCTCCTCTAACTTTGGTTGAATGCCGTCCCAAATCTATATAAAATTTTAAATTACAGTTGTGTGATACACAAAGGAGGGAGGCAACGTCCATGTTGAGCACTGTTCAAATTCCCATACTTCTTTTATTTATTTGTGTTGTATTACTTGGTTGTCTCCAGAGAACAAAAGAGACAAAATGGATATGGTTGTACAGATTATTGGATCAAAATTTGTTCTCAAGTGTGTGTAAGATTTATGGCACTCAGTAGTTTCTTGACACGCTCAAATAAGACAAATCACTTTCTCTCCTCTTTGTCTTGAGCTGGCTTACCATTCCTCCTGCTTCTTTAGAGACAGTCTCCTTCTACTGTGCCAGCATGGCATTCTTTTCAGACTAACAAACATCCCCGCATGACACTGGGATGTACTGTATCTATGTGAAATCTATCAGCATTGAGAGACCTCCTGCCATCTCTTCAGTGACAAGCAAAATCTGAATCCTGGTTTCAAGAGCTGAAAAGATAATATGCACAACCTGATCACTGGGCAGCTTTCTGTATTTGTAGAAAGTAAAAACAAATGGAATGGAATCGAATATTTTCAGGGGGAAAGCCGGGGCCAACAAAATCTGGGTTTCATCTCCTGAGCAATTATTGTGTATACAGTGGTACCTTGTGTTAAGAACTTAATTTGTTCTGGAGGTCCGTTCTTAACCTGAATCTGTTCTTAACCTGAAGCACCACTCCCGCTGCCACTGCGCCACCGCCGCACAATTTCTGTTCTCATCCTGAAGCAAAGTTCTTAACCTGAGGTACTATTTCTGGGTTAGCGGAGTCTGTAACCTAAAGCGTCTGTAACCTGAAGCGTCTGTAACTCGAGGTACCACTGTACTAATAGCAATATCAGTTGATAGAATCATAGAATTGGAAGACACCACGAGGGCCATCTAACCCAACCCCCTGCAGTGCAGGAAGGAGTCTTTTGTCCAACATGGGCTGTTCTCTGACAGTCAGTCCTTATGTAGCCAAAAACAATACCACCCACCAACAAGTGGAGGAGTGGGGAGCCTCCAGTCCATAGGTCTGCCAGGCTTTCCCATTTGGTTTCTTTTGGCCAAGCCACACGCACCTGCCCTACAGATACATCAGATCAGAGGCAGGTAGAGGAGGAGCTTTCACAAAAGGGACTTTGCAGACAAAATGCAAAGGCAGCAGCTGGTTGCCAGGTGATTGTTCCCTATGTAGCATTAATGGACAGATTAAGGCTTGCATTGGTGGTATGCGATGAAGAACATGAATTGAGGGACACACAGACCCTCACATGACCAAGTCTTCAGAAACAAGTCACTACCCATACTGTTTATATCTCACACATCTTAATGGGTTGCCCTAGCCATGCAGCTTCCAACATATATAAATACATAACAAAACAGTAAGCATTTAAAAAACTTCCCTATACAGGATTGCCTTCAGGCGGTTCGGGGGCTGGATAACTCCATACCCTCCAACATTTATCCAATGAAAATAGAGACAAGTAAGGAAAAGTAGGACATTCTGGGATAAAATCAGAAACTGGGGTGGCTTCTTTAAATCAAGGATGTCTCTGGAAAAGGGTCTTGAAGGGTCTGTAATATTACACTAAGAGGCCTGTATGTGTGATGGCCTGGTGTGAATGTGATCCCTCTCCAAAGGTGTGTATGGGTGAAGCACTGCTCTGATCAACCCATTGCTTACTTGTGCATGGGGAAGAGTGAGAAAGAAGGTGCTCCTCTACTGTGTCTCATCAGACCTCCATCTCTCCGGATCTCCATTATATGCGCTCAGTGTTGGCATTTTTAGACAACAAATGAAATGGATATCTCTTGGGTTTGTACTAAGCACTTTACATACCACCCCTCTTCACACATTAAGAAGCTGTTTCCATGCAACAACTGTTCCCCCCACCCTTCATTCTGTTGTTTACTTGCTGTTGAATGTTTCCTTTCTCTAACTGAGTATTTTCGGTAATTAATTTTTCTCCCCATGGTATTGGCAAATTGCCATGCAATGGGTTTGAACGTGGGGGGGGGGAATCCACGGAAAACTGATTCCCAGTGCCAGAAAGATAAAGTACAAAAGCCATTATCTGTAACTGTTGCCAGGGTAAATTATAAATAAATGACCTGGTCCAGTGTGTTTATTATCCAGCTTTAAACCCATTGACTCAGCATGAAAATAACATGACGCCAAGAGATGAATTGTAATCAGATACACCCCCCGCAACCCCTGCCAAAACTGCAGCTCACAAACACTGAGACAGCAGTAAGTTTCACATGCCCTTTTGCATCAGAAGGAGTGACTTGGGGCACATTGTCACTCTAGAACATGAAATAATAGCCCTGTCACAGCACTGTCTGGCACTGAAGGCACTATATATAGTACGGCCTCATTTGTCCAAAAGTCCTCAGGGGTGGGGTGGGTGACAGTGGCTAAACAGAGGAAAGAGAATAGTTCTGCTTACACAGAAATGTATCCATGCACATGTGGGCTGATGTATACATTCAGAACAAGCCTGTGGTGGAATTCTCCTGGGATGGAGCCACTTTAGATTGCAGGAAGAAGGTTGCCTGTTTGAATCCACATCCAAACTATCCCACCCATGGAAAGCCAGAGGAAAGCTTGGTCTTCTTCTTGATGTAACAGGGGCTTATCCACATTTATATTTCCTCCACACTTTCCAAGCACAGTGCACACTTGAAAGCTCCGTGTCCAAGATCTTTCTCTCCATTTTTTGCCCTGCAGCTTTCCCCACAAAAACCTGCTTTTTTAAAAGTTGAACTGGAGCAAAGAGCAATCTGAAGAAAACCCAATTTGATGTTTGTTGTGCTGCAGAGAGCGGGTTCCTGCAGGGAAAGCTCTGGGGCAACGAAAGAGTGCTTGGACGCTGAGCTTTAAAGTGTGGGCCTGAACATTGCATAATCCTATTTTGGTCCCTTGTGCAGGGGCGGACCTTGGTAATTTGGCACCCTGTGTCAAAAGGCCAAAATTTGATGGCCCCCACCCAGCCCTTGTACTGCCTTCCGAAAGCCGTGTAAGGGAGGCACTAGCCTTTGGGAAGGGACGTGGGAGGCTCTGTGGGTTAAACCACAGAGCCTAGGGCTTGCCAATCAGAAGGTCGGTGGTTCGAATCCCCGTGATGGGGTGAGCTCCTGTTGCTTGGTCCCTGGTTCTGCCCACCTAGCAGTTCGAAAGCATGTCAAAGTGCAAGATAAATATGTACCCCTCCGGTGGGAAGGTAAACAGCGTTTCCGTGCGCTGCTCTGGTTTGCCAGAAGCGGCTTAGTCATGCTGGCCACATGACCCGGAAGCTGTATGCCGGCTCCCTCGGCCAATAAAGCGAGATGAGCGCCGCAGCCCCAGAGTCGGCCACGATTGGACCTAATGGCCAGGGGTCCCTTTGTCTTTATCTTTAGGCTTTGGGAAGGAGGCTCTAGGGCTCTGGCAGTGAGAAAAGAGGACTTTAGGACCCTGTCACAGCCCTCATGCCTCCTTCCAGAACCTGGGGCAAGCGCTTACCAGGCTTCAAGAAGGCACCACCTCCACTTGGCGCCCAATGCAGGGGAACTGGGCGCGCTGCCCTAAACCCACCTCTGTCTTGTGAAATGGTTTAATAATGGCTGCTTACCCGTCTCCAGGTGGGCATTAGCTACTACAATGGATTTGCAACCATCAGTTTTTGGAGAGATGAAAAATGCTTCATGCAAATAATGTAGTGTTTTCCGTCACTCTCACCAGCGTTGTTTAATCTGCCAAGTAAAACTGAGGCTGCACTCGAGGCATTCATAACAGAGCTCAAAATGCAGTATTTCACTCTGTACAATGGAATGGATAAGAGAGAGAAAAGGCTTTTTCCGAAGGAAGGCAGACTCTCCTAATTCTGCTACGAGGGCCATGAGTGATATGTAATAGGGTTACATGATTCTGACACCAAGGGTAAGAGAGACTGCGATGGGTGGGTGAGGTGTCAAATATGCTCTCTAGTGCCTCCAGCAACTCAGCTTTCTCAGCAGAGAGACAAAGCAAGGAGGAGAGGGGGGAGGGCAGATCATCGGCTTTGTACGCAGAAGGTGCCAGCGTCAATCCCCAGCATCTTCAGACAGAGCTGAGAAAGAAGAGCTGGTTCTTGTCAGAATAGACAGTGTAGTGTCCTTGGAAGTTCTAGGTCTCCAACTCCCATCAGTCCTAGGTAGCATGGCCAGTAGGAATGATGGGAGTTGGAGACCAACAACATTTGGAAGGCACCACACTGGCAACCCCTGAGCTAGATAGGCCAATGGTATGACTTGGTAGAAAGCAGTTCCCTATGTTACTATCAGGAGGGATTTTGCAAGTTCTATTGTCCCTTGCTATAGCTGATAATATACTACTACGAAACCACAAGATCTGAGCAAAATACTAACATGGCAAAGTCTCAGGGTTGTCAGTGGGCGTGAAGTCAATGCGCATGACATCACGTAGCTAAGGCACACCTTAACCACTATACAGGCAACTCAGTCAAGATGTCCTGGTTGAAAGGAAGACAGCATTTCAGGGGTCTTGAAATAAGGAAAGCCTGAGCATAAAACACAGGGATTTGCTTTATGTTGACCATGTGGCCATCCCGTTCAGTAGTGTTTACTTTGACAAGCAGTGGCTATCCAGAAGAAACTATCCAGTTTCCTTCAAATGGGAGATTTGAGACCCTCAACCTGGGACCCTCTGCAACTAAACCTGGGACCCTCTGCAAGGAAAACATTCTTCCATTCACCTATATACTTTCCCCTAGACATGGCAGATTCATGTATAAAATGGTGGCGGGCAACATGGACTAAAAGTGGCCTGCATGCTTACTCAATGAGATAGAAGTGATTTAACCCCTGTCTAACCTCTGCACAGGTAGCTTCAGTAAGAAGGGGAGAACTCTGGAAACACACATAATGTACCATAAGCCCTGACACAGGCTGCCTGGCCATATGTTTATCGGGGAAGCAGGTTTGGCCTCACTAAGCTATGAATAGGATAAGATGATGGTCCATTGCCTCTGTTTTCTGCTCACTGGTCAATCCAGTTACTGATGTAAGGGCACACAACTTCAAAAAGGCTGCCTCTCCCAGTAATTGTGCCACTGTAATTCATTTCAGTACCCATAGAAGCACAGAGATAGAGGGGATCTCCAGTATCATTGAGTCTAG
This sequence comes from Podarcis raffonei, assembly GCF_027172205.1. NCBI lineage: Eukaryota > Metazoa > Chordata > Lepidosauria > Squamata > Lacertidae > Podarcis > Podarcis raffonei. The sequence goes on from NC_070605.1 coordinate 67,918,179, forward strand.
CCTCTCCTAGAAAATCCAGCATCCCAGATCTGGGCCAATATCCCAGATATGTGGCCAGCTCTCATAAAACATCTCTAGTGAAAAAGAGTCTACCTTCTTCCACTGTTGAACAGCTCACAAAATTATTCCTCTTTAAGTTGCCCCCCTCTATAATATGAACCCATTGGTTTGGATCCTCCTCTCTGGAGCAACAGAAACTAGATTTGCTCCAACCAACTATATGACAACCTTTCAAATATTTGAAGGAGGATATCATATCATCACTTAATAATCTCTTCTCCAGGCTAATTCCATGCCCAGCTTCTTCAACCATTCCTCCTAGGACTTGGCCTCCAGGCCTCTCACAATCTTTCTCACTCTTCAGCAGACCATGATCCAGTTTGTCCATATCAATCTTTAACTATGCTGCCCAGTACTAGACACCATGCTCAGAGTGAGTTCTGTCCAAAAGCAGAATGAGACCATTCCTTTCCATAATCTAGACACTAAGGTGTTCTGCAGTGTGAAGGTGTGGTGAGTGTGAAGGTGGTGGCAAAATGCCCTGCCTGAGCTCTTTCCTCATTGTAAGAAGGGCAAAGGAAGCTCAAAACAATGGACAGAAACACTCCTACAAAGGAGATGGAAAAACACTGCAACATTTTGTTGCCGTTCCCACTTTATCCCCCAGTCTTACTAGAAACTCATCTCTATGAATCCAGCTTTGCAGAATAGGAGCACTATTAGAATAGGAGCTGGGGGCATGGAATGGGGCAAACTAAGATAAATGTGACAGTGTCTGCTCAGGAATTGTCATGTTTATGATTTGAACAACATGATTGACTTTATGCATCTTTATTTATTATACAGCCCTAGTGAAGTATGCAAAGTACAAACCTGAGATTCACCCCAGAGCAATTGCAGAGCAGAGGCCCCTCATTAGATATTTTTTAAAAATGAGCAGTAAAGAAGAGTATTTTCTGATGCCTCATTATGGAAGTCCCAAAGGAGTTTGCTGTTTTTACCCCTGGGTAACTGAAGCTGAGAAATCATTCCCAATTGAAAAAGAGACCTCAAGCACATCTGGATGTTTAAGCCATCCTAGAAAAGAACAAATGTGTTTGTTTTGTATGGTGCCTAGTCCATCTGTGTTATGACATTTATGTACTTCATATTTTTTTATCATGTCCTTCTACCAATTTGGAACACAGGTTGGTTTGCCAGTAGGTGTTTTTTTTTTAATTACAGTATTATTATTAATTTTAATTAATTGTACCTACTGTATGCTTTTTGTAATCCTATTGTACACAGCTTGGAAACTTAAGTGTTGCATAACTAGCTGAAATAAAGTGAATAGTGTGTAAAAATTGTAATCACAATAAGACGGCCTTATTCGTGGCAAAATGACATGCCAGCATATATATCGTGTGGAGCACTGGGAAGAAGCATCATGTGCCAAAAAATGTGGGCAGGTGCTTCTTTGTTGAGGACAGAGAGAAAAGACATGTAAACATCTTGCATGGTCACCAAAGGGAATGGAGCTAAGTAGGTAATCAATGAATTTGTTAGATCTGTTGAAGAAAAATTTCCTCTTTCATTTTATAAATGAGGAGCTTGTGGTCCTTAAGGCTGTAGATATAATCCTTCAAAATACAATCACTCTTTTCCCCATATGCAAAGTTTCCCAAATAAAGTAGAGGGGGGAATAACTGCATGCAGCCGTACTCTAAAAGAGAAGTATGAGAGATTGGCTCTATTGTCCAGGCTGCAGTTTGGATAAAGGTAAAGGTAAAGGGACTCCTGACCATTAGGTCCAGTCGTGGCAGACTCTGGGGTTGCGGTGCTCATCTCGCTTTATTGGCCGAGGGAGCCAGCGTACAGCTTCCGGGTCATGTGGCCAGCATGACTAAGCCGCTTCTGGCGAACCAGAGCAGCACACGGGAACGCCGTTTACCTTCCCGCCGGAGCGGTACCTATTTATCTACTTGCACTTTGATGTGCTTTCGAACTGCTAGGTTGGCAGGACACAGTTTGGATAGAAGTTACTAAAACCTGCTAAATGAGATAATAGTAAGTCAAGTAGAAGTGATATATGATGGGAGCAATCACCAGATGAAATCAGTTGGAAGTCCAGCTATGTGAGTCACATGTTAAAGGGGCAAGATTCAACAGATGTTTGTGAGGCTCCTAAACTGGTGTGAGTTCTGGGAATCCTTTGTTTATAGTAGGGATGAAGGGAAGTTTGGCCCTTCAGATATTGCTGAACTACAACTCCTGTCACCCCTGGCCATTGGCCATGAGAATTGTAGTTCAGAAACATCTGGACCAAAAGTTTCCCATAGGATCATTTATACATAACATATCTGAGGGGTGTGGGTAGTTATATTTTAGAGGGCTGTTTAAAACAGCTTCCCACTGCCACTGAAGATGACGACTTGAACTTATTATTTGCTTGTTACACAAGGAAAAGGTCTCCAAGCCACTTACAAGACCATGTTAGATTTGGCATAGAAAGTAGCATTACTAAATGGTTGGTAGTATGAATCAGATACAATGAGAGTGTTGAAAGGTGAGTTTCCTTTTTTCGTATAATTATTCTACCTGCTGGCACATATTAATTGTATCTGAATTATTTTCTTCTTTTTGAAAGGTTGTTTCTCATGCTTAAAATGCTCGAGAATATTTCTGATTCAAATATGCCATTTTATTGTATTGTAGCATTCCCTCATTAGCCAGTAATTAAGCGTTTTAAATGCTAATGTACACCTGTTAGACTGCGCAGATTGCATTGGAAGTTACTGGCACAGGAAAGCTCAAAAATGCTCCACAGTGTAAAAGGCTCAGATGTGCTCTGCCGCGTCGCCACGATACCAGACTCTTTAAATCAACCCAACCCAATGTCTTCCAAAACCAGCTTGGTGCCCTCTATATGTCTTGAAGTTGTGGTCAAAAACTTATAAACTGGGTGAGGCTGCTGTCAGTGACACTTTTACAATCACTTGCCTTCCAAGCACTGGCAACTCTTTGCCATACTGGTGTCAGGGAATGAAAACAGAAAGAAAGCAATATATTTATCTTATCCAGTTAAGAGCATGGAGGAGCATGCAAGTTTTGGAAGTGATCTGTGAAGTGTTATATGAATGCACCTCATACATATGAGGTTGAGGTCCCTTCAGCCCCCCTAAAATATTTGAGGGGGCCACCCCCCCAAAGTTGATGGGCATTGTCATTCAAATGGTGTATGTGTGCTGCATCTCGTTATAAGATACTAGGTGGAATGCAACATCACACTAATATGATTGTTTCATCAGTGCAAGCATGTGGCAGACAGAACAATCTCTTCTCCCCACACACTATTGGGAGGGTTCTCCCAACCCTCCAGAGTAGATTTGAGGGAAGCATAGAGGTGCACAGGAGGAGAAGGGGGGGGGGGAGTCCTGTTGCATGTGCAGGAATCCTTTTGCTAGCTTTTGCTAACTCACTGGGTTCATTGAATCAAGCCCATTTGACATCTATTTTATATTCCAAATAAGGGCTGTATTTCATGAAGCAAAGAATCCTTCCCTCGTTTTCATACTATGAAAGTGCCATTGTCTAGAGCAGGGGTAGTCAACCTTTTTATACCTACTGCCCACTAATGCATCTTTCTGGATGGTAAAATTTCCTTACCGCCCACCAGTGCTTGATGGAAGGAAGATTCAGCTTGTGCTGTAGAACCCCCCTACTGCCCACCTAGACTCCTGAAACGCCCACTAGTGGGCCATAGGGACCAGGTTGACAACCCCTGCTCTAGAGCAAAATTTAACTGTGTACAATTAACAAAAAATGGCCTCCCTTCTGTTAACAAAGAAAACGTGTCCAAAACCCAACTTTTTACCATGAGTTCTAAATGGCTTCATCTTCATCAATATTTAATAGATATGTATTGCATCAATGGGGTGTAAATATGGAAAGTTTTGAAGGAGGGTATATAAATTCAGGCCTTTGCTTGAAAGTTCTCACGAACAAGTCATACAAAAAAAGTAACACAGAAAGGTAGCCATATTAGGAACCTTCACTAGGTCAATCTGCACATCACAACACAGTGTGTCTAGCACATCAACTGGTACATGGTCTAAAATTTACATCTACCTTTAGTAACATAAAGATCGTGTAGTGTCTCTTGGTTCTCTTTTTCCACCCATCAAGGAGCCTGGGTGCTTTGCCTAAGGATGGAAGTAACAGCCTTTCCTTCTTTCCTTCTTGGGGTTTCAGGGATGGGAGAATCAGCAGTTGTTATGCTTCTTGTTCCCTGCAGGACCTCAGTGCATCCTGAAATCTGCACCTTCATCTGAATGCCTGCTAACTCCTCCCCTATTCCACCTGAAGGCCAGATGCAGCTGCCATTCCTTCACCATCAGCAAAAGGTTTTTTTGGAGGTTTTTTTTTTTAATCTGCCCTCTACCCTGTTTACCATCTTGCCTAAAGACAGAATATGGAGAACTCAAAAGCTTGCATACTATTTGTGAAATTATTCTAATATGGATTTGGGAACTTCTCAAGAGCAAGTGTGCAAGTTGGATTACTGTAAGACAATCATTAGGGGCTTCCCTTGTGCTTGACCTGGAAGCTGTAAGTAATTAGTGGAGAAGGCCAAGGCCAAGTACCAGGCTATTAGTATACAAAGCCCTTAACAGCTTGGGGTCAGTTTATTTGCCAGATCGTCTTACCTAATATATGCCTGTGCAACCATTTCAGTCTGCGTATCTGGCACTGTTACAGGTCCCACAAGATACTTGCTTTGCACTTGTAAGAAATCAACCTTTCAGTGTGGCAGCACCTATACTTTAGAACTCCCTGCCAATAGATATCAGGTAAGCATTTTTGCTGCACCTTTTTTGGTGCTAGCTTAAAACATTTTTTGTTGAGGCAAGCCCAGCTAGACATGTAGACGTTATATGTGTTTTATTTTATTTGCTACTGATTTTTTTTAATTAGACTTTGAATATTTGAATACCTGCTTTTAACTGTTTTTTATCAACAACACTTTGTGCATTATTTTATATTGTTGTAAACTACTTTGTGGTGTGTGTTTTTGTTTTGTTTTACAATCAAGCAGTTCATAAGTTTCATTAATTAAAAAATAGTTTACTGCCAGCTTCCTAAGCCTGGATCTTATAAGCCAAAAGGGATCCTGTGTTCTAAGCAACAGGAAGGGTCTTCTCTGCATCCACCTTTGGCCCTATTCCCATTGTGTAGTGTGAAGAATGTGGCCCTTCCTTTAGCATTATTGCATCTTCCACAGACTAGGCTTGCCATAAATCAGGAAAGTTCCTGACATGTCCTGGTTTCCGGGTGTAAAAACAGTGTCAGGGAGGAATTTTGCCGAATTGGCAAAATGTCAGGGAAAACCATCCAGATGTATGGCAACACGATGGAAAAAGCATCTTAAAATCACAACTTTGCGAGTGTCAGGAATTTTACTTTTTGAAATACGGCAATCCTACCACAGACACACGTGCTTATACCTATCCTCTGCAACTTTTACTTCACTGTTTCATTATACTCCTGCAAAGATTTAACAGCTAGAAAGCAAAGGAAGCAGAAGACACTAAAGATTCCAGAAAAAAATGGATTCAGGGTGCTCTAGGAGGGAGTAGAAGTGAGAAGCAAAGAAGTGCATTTTGTAACCTCTTTTCAAATGATAGCAACACCTTCAGCTCACAGCTTCTTGTAAAATGTGGCAGTCTGATATATTTGCAAATGCAGTCTTCTATAGGTTATGTGCTCAAATGTGCCACCTCTTGACTGCTATGTAGCAGACAATGTGATGCCCTTCAGCTGTTGTTGGACTTCAGTTCCCATCATCCCCAACCACTGGCCATGTTGGCTGAGGCTGATGGGAGCAGTAGTCCAATAACATCTGGAAGGCAAATGACAAAAGTAGCAGAAACACTTGTTTTCCCCACACAACCCAATTATTTTGTCTATATACCACTCTGGAAATCTCATCCTTTGTATTGTCCACTGAACAGCAGAGGCTGAAACAGATTTATTTTAAACACATCATGTCTACAATAGCTCAGATCTAAATTAGAATTGGACAAGATAACATTTCTGTGCACCAAGGTGAGGGTACCCTCTCTCCAAGTATTTCATGTGCACTGTCTTACTTGCTAATAACTAAACCTTCTGTTTCTTTAATCACCAGCTCACTTATCTCAGAGTGGATTTGACAGTCCAAATAGACTTCAGCAGATCAACCTGAAATAAGGAAGTTACGTAAATGGCATAGGCCTAGTATCATGGACATGTATATACAGATTGCTGTGTTTGTTTATAAATCAATGGGATAGGTGTTTTTTATTATATTCAACTTATGTTCAATATAATATCCTGTTTATGGATAAAATGAGTACGTCTGTTGAACATAAGTTGAATATAATAAAAAAAACCTAATTCTCTACCCTGTTTCCATATGGAGGTAATTCAACTCCACTTTTAGAATTGTGTTGAAACCAGTAAAGAACCACATTCCTAAAATCAGAGTAATTACTTGGGCCACTTTACACATGCATATGCATCACGTGATTCCTCAACGCTTCAAGCTGATTCAGACATGCATGTTCATCACTTGAGAAGCGCAATGTCTAGCAATGAATGGGACATAACAGATCTAACACCACAGTTGGGGCTTTCATTTTGCGCAACATCACCTCAAATAAATTGTCTTCACTCAAGTTCACACCCCAGTCATCTAGTGTACAATGATCAGCTGGATGAAGTCAAGTGTGTGTGTGTGAGAGAGAGAACTAGGCCTTGATGCCTACAAGTGAATACACTCTACTAAAAAGCATTTGTGTTTCCAAAATATTAAGTTCTGTTTATGGTGCTGGATGGTGTTTATGGTGCTGGATCTGTGATGGATCACTCATATACGCAAAGCACATTTTAATTACTGAGTGATTAATATGCTTGTGAGAACAGAGCTTCATAAAGGCCTAAACTAGTGCACATGTAAATATCATAATTGGTATTTTACAGACTCCCAATTAATTTTTAATGGACTTAGAAAGAACTTACCTTTGAAATTTGGCCTTATTCGTGCATCATAACCTGATGTCCGTCCCATCAGTTTGTCCAAGAAATCTGAAGGAGACAGTGCCTGTGAAGGGGTTTTCCCAGATCTGGAATCATGTTCTTTACAGAAAGTTGTCCTAAACAAATAGTTAACTACCATTAGCCATTATTCTTTGATTGAATTCACATAATTTCACGAGAGAAATCTATTGCCAATTTGAAAAGAATGCAACAATATGTTGATGATATTAATGAAGTATTACATATCATTCTCAAATATGGAAGAGCCAACAGCGTCACAACTCTTCAAGAATCAGGCAAAAAATGTCGAAGACTGAGATTTTATTGTTCAATATTGGCTTTTACTTAGACATCATTGAAGAATTTTATAAGTATTGCTGAAGGCATATGGCTATTGACCAAACTGCGGGAGGCATTGAAAGACAGGAGTGCCTGGCATGCTCTGGTCCATGGGGTCAAGAAGAGTCGGACACGTCTAAACAACAACAATCATAAATACGCATCTGCCTTACTTTGGGTTCATAGTTAGAAAAACTGGCAAAACTTATCACAGAGGAGTTAGAAACCTTGGCTGTGTTAGTGTACAGAACATTACACAAGCACAGAAACTCTACAATCTTAATAGGCATTAATTAAATGACTCGGTTCTTCACCAATTCTATTTATTTCCTCCGGGAAATGTTGAGATGTGAGGTTTTTAATTTTCAATCAGCCCACATCAAGCAAGGAGAATGGCCTCTTCCTGCAGCATTCATATCAATTTATATCCTATTTGGTGTTAATTGTGCTCTCATGCCTTCATAGCTTTCTTCATGTAACATGCTAAGCATTCCCCCTTAAGATAAAGAACAAGAAGTACTTGAAATGAACAAATTTGATCCACAAGGAAATGAATTCCATCATAATAACTCTCCCACACATTTTAATATATTCCTTTGTGTCTAAAATGTGTACTTTAATTGATGTATGTTTGAATAAACCATCTAATAGGGATCAGAAGTAATCCTCTCAAAGGGACTTTTACAATAGGCTGTGTTCTAGTGTTATCTTAAAGTAAGTGCTAAAAATTGATTAAATGTGAAGAGAGAGCAGAGAAATGAAAAAGAAATACAATGGGTGGTATCCAACATTAGTCACACTCAGGGTGGATGCACTGAAATCAATAAACTTAAGTCCATTGATTTCAGTGGGTTTACTCTGAGTATGACTAATTTTGGATATCACCCTTTATTTATATAGTGACCGCACAAATATGCATTCCGGGTTATTGGACACTGAAGTCAATAACTATTCCTGATCCCTACACTATGAAGCAGTAACATGTTACCTCATCAACTCTCGTAACATCACATACCTGGTTTCCTTTGGAAGGAAGGGCGGAATGTAAATTTAATAAATAAACAAATAGTATTGCTAAGCAGGACATGACAACACTTTTTGAAATTGGTATGTAGAGAAATTGGGATAGGCTGATAAGTAGACAAAATATGTAATTGTAAAATTGGATAATGATCAATTACACCATTGTTATTTGGAATAGCCTTTAATTAGCACCAACAGTTTCACTGAAGTGCATCAGCTGTCAGTTACATTGACAAATACATTATCCCTTTGGAAATAATCACATAATGAAACTCATCTAAAAACCTGATTTGTCCATTTAACTATCCACCTTTTCCTTCTGCTGAACATACAGGGTGTTTAGTTGAAACAATATGATCTAGGCATGTTAAATGTTAAACAGATGTTTCTTGAAGTGATCAAAATCTGCTGGGATAATGACTTCTTTTTGAGGTTTCTTCCGCAAGCAATTGTCTGTCTCTTTAGCACCACATACATGAATTCATATCATTTTTTTTACCCCATGTTAATTAATCCAGAATAGCTCCAGTCTTCCATTTTTACTCACAGTCACTAATACAGAACAGCACTGCTACTTTGCAGGTAAGCATGCATTTCAAGGATATGGAAACTCTCCTCTGCCACCCTTTATGATTAACACAACAGGGAGATTAAAGTGCATTAGAGATTAACTAAATACACTTGAGTATATTTCCTCAGACAAAAATAAGCCCATCCCAAAAAACAGATTTTACTATCCTATACAGGAAAAAAAGGGACTAGTTGAGAAATTCCAATAATATTGAAGAAGGTAGATTTCAATTACCGGTACATGAGGAAATGTTTCCAGTTTCATTGCCCATAAAACATTTTTTTTCTCTAACAAAAAGGGTTCACTTGCCCAAACTTGTTTGGATTTTTAAAAAGTATGTTACCAAGCAACAGCTATTTTCAAATGGAAACTTGTCTGTAGTCTGCATAAATTTAAAATGAAATATTTATCAACACAGCTAAAATATGTCAAGTTTATGGAGTACTCCTCCTGTGTTGTCCTAAATTCCTACAGGTTTAATAGAGGCTTTTGGAACTGATTTCACCTACCTGAAGTGGTGTGTTTCTAAGAAAAAGGCAAACAAGGCTGTCAAAATGTTCACTAGCTGTCGGTTCATTCCTCCTGTTTTCTGCGTTGAGTGTGGAAAAATATCCCAGAAACGGTTCCAGAGTCAATCAAAGGGGAGGGAGGCTCTCAGAAAGTACTAGGTCTTCTCTAAATCCCCAAATCCAACAATAATTTAAATTTCTTTAAAATCAGAAAGAGAAGACCTGCGTTTCTATACATTGGAGACGGCAAAAAATCAAAAGTACCAGTCCTCGGAATCATGGTTAGGTTAAGCCCAGGCACATCCGAAACAGCCAGCACAAAAGATACGAAGCATCTGAAGGGGCAGTTCTCTAGGATGCTTTCACCCAAATCCTGAACCCCGCTCAGAAAAATCAAATCCTTCTCTACCTTAGCACCATGCCAAGGGGAATAGCGCTGCTGCCACGCTGGTCTGTCTTCCAGATCTGCTCTTATTTCCCTTGGGCTTGCACATCGGCATTTGTCTGAATCGTCGTTAAAAATGGGGGAAGAAGCTGTTTGCCTCTCTCCTTCCCTCCCTCTTCCTTATCGGCAAGTTGTAAATATCGAGAGGGGGTGATTGGTGTGGAGCTGGAGGGAAAATGCTACGCTCCCTCCTGTGCCGGAATGAGGGAAGGAGCCCTGATCTTACACACGGACTATAAATTTCAGCACTTGGACAGCTCCACGCTCAGCTTGTGCGCATGCTTCTGGCTCCATCAAACGTGACTGGAGTTCAGAGACGTTTCTTCCTCCAGGAACAGGCGCTTAACTCTCCCGTCCCATCGTCTGTTTTGGGTCCCAGCTTCCTCCCATAAACGCAGGAGAGAGAGAATGGGGCCGAAGAAATCTGAGGAAAGACGTGGCCAAATCTGCTGTTATACAGCTCCGTGGGGCGGGAGGGATACCAAGGGGAAGGCGCAGGAAGGGGAGGGGGAGAGACAGAAGAGGCACTTTGGGTGGGGAAAAGGCAGCGTGGGGAGAAGTCAGAAACCCACCATGGTGCCTCATAAATATCCATTATTTACACTCCTGCCACTTCATGAGAGTTACTGCTGCCAGACTGTATGTAGGGTAGCATAGAAGGAGAGCCCCGGCTTCCCAGGGGTGGCGAGAGAGCTGTGGCAACTCGGTTTGCCTGCCTTTCTCAACACGGCAGTTCCTGACTCTGAAATGGGAAGAAGTGGTGAGGTGGGGGGGGAACCCCAAAGACCCCCAGGATCTCAGTGAAGAAACCCCACAAGCGCCTCAGAGGACAGCATAACCTCCCAGAGGGGCTTCGATTATGGAAGCCACCCACTCTCGCCTCGTCTTCTGTGGAAACAAGGCATATCTTTGCACCTTGCTTGCTTGAGAAAGGAGGGATAGGTAAGAATGGAGGGGCGTGGAGCGAAATCACATCTTTTTACCTCAAGAGTTGGAAAGGGGCCCTATTTGCAAGAGAAAAAGCAACCTTGGAGAAGGAATAGCCTCTTATTTTTGAATGGTGGAAGAGGCCACCTTTTGCATTGTCTCCTGGAAATATGCAGGATCCTTGACATTATTCAGCTGGCTGTGATTTTAACTCTCACCAGAAAGTCTGCTTACTGAAGAGCCTCTTTATTTGAATCTTCTACAACAGAACTTTCTGTTTCCAAAGTACATTTAATTAAGAGGTAAAGTGGACAGAGTGCCTGTGTATTTGTAACTCAATAAGATGTGGTCTCTCGCTCTCTCTCTCGTTCTGGCTCTGCTGTAGAAATTTGGAATGTAATGTCAAGCAAACCAGCCCCTCCTACGGCTGATGAAGATGTCAGCCAGATTTTTAAATGTCTCATTACATACTGAGCATGACATTCCACAAGCAAAGGAGGTACTCCAGTTTTATTGCCACTTTTTACATATGAGGATTCAAGAAAGACATAGCGGGATGCCAGAGTGAAAGGGGACATTTTCTATGGCTCGTTTTAAATTTAAAAAACAAAACAAAAGACAACTTTACATCTTTCCCTTCAAATAAAATGCTCATCAAGAAACTGTATACATGAAGATCAGTATTTAAAATCTGTAATGCCCTGTTTGGGTCAAGAGGAATATTAGATTCAGTCCCAATCCCAACCCTGAAACTCCCTATTACTTCTGAGCTGGCTTTTTCCTTCCGTTAATCTGATATGGACACTTTACATGTTTCCCATTAGAAAATCATTACATGGTGTTCCAGTTTGAAGCTGCCCAGAGGAAGCTCTCATTTCTATTAAAGTTAAGTTGGCTTCTGGCTGGCCCCAGATTAGGGAAGAGGGAAGAGCCCAGTTCTTTCCTATCACAATGGCACCATCCTCTCTTCATTCAGCACACCATAATATGTAAAGCAATTTGAAGTTGGATCCCAGGTGTCATGTGATATTGCAGAATTCAATTTAGATTTCCCTTTTAATTTATTCACCTGTTATTTCAATTAAAACTCATCACATGTGGAAGGATAAAGCACCTGTGTTGAATCTACAGTCTTCTGCCCAAGCTGTGTCTGACAAATCAATGAATTAATCCTCAGACTCAGAGGACACCATTACTGAGGGTGAAATTCAACTTAGCACTCCAGAGCATTTCTACTTGCCCAGTAAAAATTATCTCCCCTGCTCCTGGCCCTCCAGGAAGGCATGGACAGTGCATAGGGGAGGAGAAGGGGGAAGCCTTATTGCATTAGTTGGAGTCAAAGCGCTGGCTTCTTCTAAGGGAACCAAGTATCTGAATCTGTCCATAAAGTTCGTTAGACTGGAGGCCCCTCCACTCTGTTGCAGTAGGAGACTACTGGAGTGGCCTGGGCCCCTTTAGCTGAAGAAAGATCTTCCAGTGTGGGTAACAGCTGCTATTATATAGGGCACAGTCTCTGATTGTTGCTAAAGCAACATCAGAACCATACCTTACATCCACTATGAGCCTCATTTTGCTGCAGAGCAAGACATACACTGACCTTTATAATATTTATCCTTTCTAGCAGCTCAGTCCTGCAGTTAGCCTTCAACACTGATATGCAACAGATCTCTGCCAGATCAACTGAACTGATAGGATATATGCCTGCCCCCCCAGGCTAGACCCCTCAACCCAATATCAAAACTGACCTATGCTGTTCTTGGAATTTTTGTAGCTCAGACCTGCTCTCTACTGCTCCTGATCATTCTTACCATCACCCTTCCAGTGTTTCCATTTGAAAACATGTTCTTTTGAATGCAACCCTAGTCACAAAATGCTTTTGTGAATGGTCTCCCTGTTGCCGAGGTGAAGCTGTTTCACCTCAACCATGTCATGGGTGTGGGGAAGAGAAGATGATTGGCCCAGAGTCTTTAAGGATCTGTTTGTGTTTGACCACTGTACATGGAGAGTAGTACTTGCACTTTCAGCCTGGGAATAATTTCTGGTGTTATGTGAAACATTGTGTGGTTTTTGCACCAGGTGAAATTTTGTAACCATTTGCCACGTGATTTGGTGACCTGATTTACTGCTTATATCATCCACCTAATATGCTTATATCATCCACCATCATTATTTCCCACAAATTGCAGGCAGGCAGAGAAATGCAACACATATAATTGACATTAGCAATATGGGCTGACAACGCTATTCCTATCTCAGTTTTGTGAATGGCCTCCATTCTGTGCCAGCTGTAAGCACCCTTACTGAGAAAGACTGGCTTCATGAATGGGGAAACTCTTCAAAATCTGCACTTAGGCTCAGAGCTTAATCCTCTTTTGTAAAGCTGTAAGAGACCTGGTCACTTTCAACATGGTCTGAGACATCTCTGCTTTGGCAAGAAAAATAAAAGTAGCGGAGGCAATAGTTTCTTTTGCTACCAGCTTACCTGGGATGGAATGGAGTAAATTAAAATGAATCCAGGTGCTCTTCTCCCTTTACACTGTCCCCTGTATGATGCAAAAGAATTTGTCAATCTTTTTCTGGGGAAAAACACCCTGAAAAACTCAAATGAAAATCTAGGGGATGGGGAACTAGTGACCTTCCAGAAGCTGTTGGACTGTAACTCCTGCCACCCTTATCAGGAATGATGGAAGTTGTAGTTCAACAACATCTCAGAGGGTGGCAGTTTTCCAATCCTGTCTCCAGCTGCAGGTTAATAGTTATGCATATCAAGTGATGTCTCTAGATGCATTAAAAAAGATGGTTCCAGCCTATTCAGTGGTGTTCCAATAAGCATCACTATGCAGATTATAGTGTGCCTCCAGATGTATATTTCATGAGTTATGCTTGTAGAAGCCTGCTTCTGTGTGTAGATCACACTTGCTGGATTGGGGCAATATGCATTACTTCTCTTAGCATTCTTAATTAAGACTGTCTCCCCTGACATCTGTGAGCTTATACATTGCATTATCCCGTTCAACAGGGATAAGGAACCTCAAGTCCTTGGTATTCTCCCCAGGCCTCCCCCAATTTCCAGCTTTGTTTGCTTGGCTGGAATATGTTATTGAATTCTGACAATGCTTCTTGCTTGCCTGTATGGAGAATAAAGAGGTGACTGTACAGAACCTAGCTGTCATGGACTGGTTGGATATAGAGGGATGGTGGGAGGAACCAGCTGGGGAACCCCTAAGGGAAGAAGGCTCAGAGCCTGGGGATTGGTGGTGGGACAACAATGCGTGGTCAGAGGGAGAAGACTGGAAGGAGGAGATGTCAGAAGCAGAAGAGGTAACAAAGCTTAGCAACTGCTTAATGAGGGCCAGAGATGAGTTGCTCTGCTCATTAGGCCTGACACTTCTGTGCAGTTCCTGGTTTTGCTAATAAAGAGTTAACTCCACTTGCTCAATGTGATTTACTGCTGGCTTCCTCCTGCCTACCATACAAAGGTAAAATTTGAATTCATTGTTCCACCCACTTTTGCCTCTGCTCCCCCACCCCCCACCAGTGGCATACAACCCTCGGAAGGTTGCCCAGAAGGGAATTTAGCCCTCAGGCTGAAAAAGATCTCCCACTCCTGCCTTACAAGGATCATATGTTTTCACTGAGAAGACATAATAAACAAAGGCATCTTCATCTGAAAAAGCAAATCGGTTAGAGCACTTTTGCCAAGGAGTGCAGTGCTGCTGTTCTTCTGTTTACACCACAACCTTATTCCTATTTACCTGGAAGTAATAGCAGCTCCAAGTAATAGGAGCACCAGTCATAGTGCCCAGATATTTGAAAGAAATAAAAGAATTCCATTTACACAAAGAGGCAAGAGTAAATATAGCTAAAAGCATAGTGGAACTGAAGGTAATGAAATGTGTTGCTGCAGTGAGCCAGAGATTTTTTATTTATTTTTTAAAAAATGAATCTTGCCTGCTTCTTGAACTGTATGATAAAAAGTGTAATTGAGCAAAAGAATCTAAAATTAATATCAATTCACCCACCCAGCTTTTAGAAATGAAAAAAACCCAAAAACACTGCAAGGGTATTAACTACAGTTCAATTTGCAAAGGCATTAAAGTCACATCCAGGAATAATAAATCTCAGGTTATCTTTCAGGGTAAGGCAATGGCTAATCATTTCAATCACTGATGCCTAATGAAACCAAGCATTTCCATTTTTAAGGTAATCATCATCATCCAGGGCTTGCAGTTCGCAGCCAAATCCAGCTGCCATCAACACAAAATCCAGGTAGGATGCTGGGGAGATTTCTGTGTGCCAGAGCATACGAGCCAGGCCCCTTCTCTCTCCATAACCATCGCTGAATTTTGAAACCAACCACAGTTGTTCAAGTATCTGAGCTGTTCACTGGATATTCTTCTTTCTCATCTATTTGTTCTGCTGCTCCCTCCTCAGTCGACACTGACAACCCTTGCCAGTAGGAACCTCCACTTTATTTCCCTCATTTCCATCAGGCTGGTAGTTATTTTTGCCCCTAGAGGACATGGCCTGACTACTACTCCCCAAGCCTTTCTCTAGCAGTCTGAGGATGCATGAGCTGACCTTCCCCCACCATCACATACCTACAGTGTCAAATATAAAGTTGTATGTGCCTACTCCCTAAATGTTATTTGTAGTTGTAGATCAAAGCTGAGAGATGAAGAAAGGTGCTGCCCTACCGAGTCCTGGCAGGCTTTCACCAGCAGTTGGCATTCTTGGGCATATGCCACATATGCACATTGTGGCAGGGGGCCCACTGCCAACCACAGCCAGACTACCAAAGCAGGTAAAGGCCCACCAAAAAGAGAGAGAAAAACTTCAATTCATGTCCTGACAATAGCCTCACCTGTCACTGCTGTATGCAGGAGTAATCTGACAGTCCCCCACTTGGTTCCCTTGCCTGTGACTTCTACCGCTGGCTCCTTCCGTTTTCAGAAATGCCTGCTCCCTCATATGTGTATAGCTGAGGCTGTTACATAGGGTGAGGAGGTGGAGTTGACATCATTCCATGGTGGGATTTGGACCCAGGGGACTTGGGTGGAAGAGAAAACGGATGCTTCTACTCTTCCGCACTGCTAACTATCTCGTGCCCTTCCAGCAGCACCTGACTGAGCCCCCTGCTCTTCCTCACCACCATTTGCTTAATCCAGTGTTCTTGTTGGACTAAATCTCCCATCATCCCTGGCCATTGGTCCTGCTAGCTAGGGATGATGGGAGTTGTAGCCCAACAACAGCAGCTGGAGAACCACATTTGAGAAGCACTGGATCTTAATCGCTCACATTGCCCCTCACCACAGCAGAAGGCATGTGAGGGAGCAAGTGGCAACAAGGAAGAGTAGCATGGGAAGCAGCTATCACACATTCTCCAACACAACTCCTTTACCATGGTAGAGGGTAAGCAATCAGGTGGCACCAGGGCCTGGTGCTGCTCCGTCCTCTGACTCCCATGTTCTCTGTAAGTGATGGAAGTGAGCAAGTGATGATGAGCATGAGCTGCCGCCGCCACTGTGTGGGATGCCAGGTAAGCAAGGGAGGGTCAGTGGAAAGGAGAGAGAGGAAAAGAGGAACTACACACCTTGTCCACCATCATTTGGTGAAAGGCCTGTGAGGGACATGAATGTGAAGGACACACTCCATCTTCTACGTGGGTACTGAGCACATACAGCCGCTGTCCTCAACCTGACTCTAGCACTGTTTTGGATGTCAAATTAGTTTTCATCTCACATGAGAGCAGTTTTATTGGGGCTTTACCTAACTGCATATTAGCTGAAGCCATTACTTCAAAACACAATGGCGCAATGTGAGTCATTACCTTTGCTTGTTTTATTCATAGATCCCACTCTAGGCAACCTTATTCTAAACATGCATATTCTCATTCAACCTTGTTTCTCTTATTTATTAGCATGGGCCCTAAGCAAGGAGAGGCGTCTTCACAGAAAGTGTGCAACGTGGGAACAAAATTGGAATTCTGATAGGCAAGCAAGCCCTCTGTTTTAATATTCCTAATGCAAGATCAGAAGGGGCAAATGACAGGAAATCAGAGCAGAAAGGAGCTGCACAAAAGAGCTGTCTAAAGTAGGACTGATTATGCAGCTAACAAAGAGGTCTTTTGTTATCAGGCTATTAAGATAATTTACCAAGTGAATATTGGATTCCAGAATGCGTCTCCAGGAAAACTCTGTCACAGTTCTTGATTTCATTTCCAGTGATTGCTTTGATCCAGATGGTTCTCATTCATTGCTTATAGCCTTGCATAGAACCACAGAGCCACAAAACTATAGAGGTGGAAACAGTGTCAAAGTGATCTGGTCCAATTAACCCAGACCCTAGTGATCAATTTGCCACACATGGCTGGTGGGATGTGCTTGGTGAGTTATAATTCACACAGGTCTGCTACAGGATATGGGGATCAACACAACCCACCTTGCTCTTGGACACCCACCAGTCTGATGGGAGGTTGGGAGATTGCTTCCGTATCTAAATATGATAATAAACTAATCTGTGACCATATAAGCAAGACCGCTATGTTTCTAGCACATCTCCAGCAAGAATTATATTATCTGGTTGGAATATGTTACTACAACATCTAGGGTAGCAGGTCATGTGCCACACACAGTGTGACTTACACTGCAATTGTAACCATTGTCTACTCAGAACAGAAGTAAGTCCTATAGAATCCAGTGGATCTTGCTCCTAGGTAAGTGGGGTTAGGATTGGAGCTTTAGGTTCATATGTGTGTCAAGTGGGCCATTAAAATGTATTCCAGTCCCTACACCCAGTGTTGCTGCTAAGAGACTGATTTGTTAACAAAGATATCACTGACTCAAAAGTCATCTCTGCTGTGAATTTGTTAGGTGGCCTTGAATAAGCACATTCTCCTCACCTCAACCCCCGAATGCAATATGTTATCATAATTCTGACTATAATGTATAGCAGGGATGGAGAACCTAAAGCCCTCCAGATGTTCCAGGACTCCAACCACTAACTATTCTGGCTGGGGATGATGGGAATTGTAGTTCAACAGCTTATGGAGAGCCACAAGTCCCCCATCCTTGGTGCATCTAATGTTAAGGATTTCTACAATGTTGTACATTTTGAATTTTCTAAAGTACTAGATAAATGCTATGCTTTTTCATCATCAAGAGAAGTATTACGCTTTTATCCTTTCACGCAGTGCAGTGGCTCAAACACTACTCTAACTTATCAACAACACACCACCAGCTGATATACGAAACATACAGCAAGGGGTGTTACACACCTGCCACATATACAGCCCAGCAGTAAAGCAACAAATCTCCTTAAAGTTTAACCTCAAAATCCATGTTTCATCCTTTGGGGCTGCCTTCAAAAGAAAAGTACCTGTCGCAAGCATCCTCTGATTTCCCAGAATTATAATGTGGCTTTGCAGCTCCTGCAGGGGACAGCTGATTACCAAAGCAAAACACACAGACAAGATGTCATGGCAGGGATCTGATCTCTGCTATCAACAGAGGAATAAAGAAGTTTGAAACATCACACTGATCAGCTATGAAATGGTAGTGGAAGGGGGGCAGGAATGCAGGCTTTGATGCTCGGAGTAGCCAGCCAAGTGAAAGCACACCTATGTTGATTAAATAGCCATCCTGATTTTGAAAGAGAGGCTCTTCCAGGGTATTGCTTTATTTAAAGGCTTCCACTATTTTGCCTATTGACACTGCCAGAAACAGTTGGTGGATTTGCAAGTCCAAAAGCACCTCCAGTGTCAGTATTTTGAAGGGGGTTCAGGCGCACTAGAACTGAATGTGAACCCCTTCCATGTTCCTGTGAATCATTTGCATTGGGTAATATAATATGCTGATTGTACAGCCTGCTGTTCTTCCAGATAACAAATTACCAAACGATCCGTATTTGCATCAATTAGTCACACACACACCCCCAAAAAAAATCCTACAACGCTGCAAGTTATTGCTCTACTTTTAAGTCTCATTTGTTTTTGCAGCTAGACAAGTTCACATATTTCATGAGGATGGACACATATGCAGCAATGAGGATATACATTATTCATCACTCTCAAGCCTACAGAGCCAATCAGGTCTAATTGGTTTTGTGCCCTGGCCCTCCCTCCTCCCTCGCTTATTTGGCCACCTTTGTCTCTTGGAAAGTATCCAAGTCTAATTCTGTAGCAATTAATGTCACCCTGGTTTACAAGGCAATCAAAGCAGATATGTATGTAACTAGGGCCTGGATCAAGAGCTGGTATTGTCAGGCACCCACAAAGACCCCTTCCTCTGTAGGGGGGCCACTAGCAACCCCCACAGAGCCCCCTGACCTCCTCCTCCTTGCTGTCGCTTTCAGTTCACTTCAAGGAGGCTGTAGAGCAGAGCCAGTGAAAGGTATGGCAGCGAAGGGGTGGAGCTTCTTGTGATTGGTGCTGCAGATAGAGCGTCATCAAGGCAAGGAGTGCCACACATAAGTAAGTAAATAATTAAAATAGTAAAATAATAATAGAAAAATTGAACACTGTTCTCCACAGATTTTGCAGGTATTGCCTTTAAATCACAATCTGGTTGGGGGGGGAGCAGACCTGCCATGCCCCCATAAGCTGCCTAGCTGTGCAATGGGCATTCTTCCTCCTGTCACTGTTTGACCTGTTTCACAAGAGATGCAGCAAGTGAGAGAGGGTGAGCAGAGAGAACTGTATAGTCAGACATATTAATGGGTTTTGCATCTATTTTAGGGCTTGTGCATGAGCATGTCAATCCAATTTGGGGCCTGGCAAAGCACCTCAGAGTGGCTCAGTCCAACCCTAGGGCTAACCCGTTTCAGATCTGAACCCTGAATTGACTGGTGGAAGGGCTTGAACAGGCAGGCAGGCAGGATGGGGGAGAAGGAGACATTCCTGTTCTTTCTTTCTCTCTCTCTCTTTTGTCTGTCCTTGTGGGCAGGCTGCTGCTTTTGACAACCCCCAGATCACTCCAGGTGGATCAAGTCTGATCTAGGACAATCTGGAGCTGCCTTAACCTTATCTAACCACATCATCCTGATCCAGTTCAGGATCTGGGATTTAGCCAGATCTGGTGCATGGTCCTAGTATGCGTCTATCAGCAAGGTACAGTAACCACATGCCCTCCAACAGTCTCGTTTTAAGCAGGACATAATGGATTGACAGAAGCTGCCCTGGCTTCTGATCCCAATCTGGGATGTCTCATTTTGGCTCCTGTGCTCTGGCCACTGCAGAGCATGGGACCAAAAGATGGGTGGTTTTTGTTCCCTCTGTAGTGTGAGTCAGTTGGCTCACACCAGAGAGTGGGAGCAAAAAATGGGGGGGTGAGCCTGCCACTTTTCTTCCTTCTTCCATCACAGATCTACTAGAAGCTGGCTTCCAGAAGTATGTCTGAGGCACCTGTGGAGGAGGATGTGGCAGAGGCTGCAGCTTTCCTTAGGGCATGCTGGTGGACTGGTGCAGCCTTCTGCCAGGTCACACCAGCTGGAGCAGCATCTCCTGAGATGGCAGAGGCTAAGGCCCTGGAGGAGGAGGAGGCAGAGGCCAGAGGTCGAGCTGGCAAGCAATTTGGTCAGTGGGATGGGGGTGGGGTGGGAAATGTCCTTATTTTCCTGCTTGAAATGTGTGTGTGTGTGTGGGTAATTAACCAGTGTTTCTATTTACTTGGATGGTGCTTCATAGAGTTGCTATTTAGAGTTTATTTTGTATGAATTATTTCATAGTGGTTTTTTTAAAAATATTTCATTGCGAAAAGCCATGCTGTTAATTCATTTTTCAAAATGTTAGATCAATAATGAAATAAAAGCTCCTGGGGATGGGGAAAGCAAAAAATTAAAATTGCTTATGAACAAGACATACTTAATCTGCATCCACATTTTAGTCAATTATCAGAACGGGTAACTGAGGCTGAGAGCTGAATAATACTTATTTGCAGAAGCACTTATTCATAGTGTCTATAGAAAAATGAGAGAGGGAGAATCAACTAAGATTATTAAAGGTGTTAATTTACTATTTGCTGGCTTTCTCTGTAAAATAAATTGACTGGTGTGTTGTGTTGTTGTTTTTTAAGTATCTTGACTGAGTAATAAATTAGTCGAAGCTCCACAGGGGAAAATAGCATCACTCCCCAAAATAACAAGCAGCAACCTTTAAACCTTTGGAAGGAACTATCATTGGCTGATGAATTATTCGAAGGGTAATCCTCTGCTATGTTTAACAGCAATCTCTGAAAGCACATAAACACCTTGTGGTTGGTTGAACATCACACATTCCTTGCTGATACTCCAAAACTGAAGGTGGGCTAAAAATAATCTTTCCACAAATTGCACACTGTCCAAAAAAGAAAAGGGGAAAAAAATCAAAAATCCTGGGCTGAATGAATTTAGCAAGGGCATTCCCTTAGGGTTCTTCTGGAAGTCCTTAAAAGTACCTAATCCGCAAGCTGACCTGGTAAGGAGGGGGAATGAATTGCCCACCACATGTCCGTTGCAGCTGAAATGAAAAAGCTGATGGACTGTGAAGGAACCCTAATTCAGTGTTCCTTTCTTCTTCTTCATATAAACAGCTGCTTCTTAGACCACCTGGACTCAGAGCACCTTGAAAGCATCCAATGACCGTGCTATACCAGCAGCTGCTAATGCAGACAGAATATTGGCCTGATAATGAAATAGGCAATCATGATCCTATGCGCTCCCGGCAGGAGCTGTTGGTTGATGGGAAAACGATACTGCTTTAAACAACTGTATCCACACTGATAGACAATGCAATAGTGTCCATGACAACTCCACCATCACACATCAATCACAGCATGATGTACCATAGGCTAGTCAAGCAGAGAAGGAACCAATCAATCCACTGTGAGGGTAAAACTATTGCATGACACCACCCTTTCCTATAACACCTTCATATGCTGCACAACATGCTCAAAGCATTCCAATAAGGGATTGCCTGTTTGTGTCAAGGTCTCCTTTGTAGTCTTGGGAGTGTGAGTGCACTGAGGCCTGAAAGCATCCTACTGCATGGTGCACATTCCAGGAAACCTTTGGCCTGATACATGAGACTGGATGGCAGATACACACATATAATATTAAAACAGCCCATCCAATTCTTCCACCCTTGGAAAGTTAAATATTGCCTATGCAATTGTGCAAATCATTACAGAGCTTCCCACACTCTTCAAGCAAATGCAGTAGGCACACATGGCTCACCAACAACACTTGCGCAGGCAGAATGTCATAGTGCAAGCCCTATCCAAGCCAGCCATTCCATAGGCCTCAGTTTATAGCCAGTAGTAAGTGGGTCTCCCCCACCCTTCCGGCCCAGTCTTAGCCGCTTAGTAGCAACGGCCTGGTAGTTCAATGGAAAACTCTGTGCTTTGATGTGTAATTCAGCGTGTTGCTTTCAACCTGTAAAGCCTTGATAACATGGGGCCCTACATCCTACCCTACTTCCTCGCCAATATCTCATCATTGTTTCTAAGGCCACTGTGAGCTGGATTTAACCAAGATAACTGGGTAGTCGCCGTCCCTAGGTAAAGGTAAAGGGACCCCTGACCATTAGGTCCAGTTGTGACCGACTCTGGGGTTGTGGCACTCATCTCACTTTATTGGCCAAGGGAGCCGGCATACAGTTTCCGGGTCATGTGGCCAGCATGACTAAGCCGATTCTGGCGAACCAGAGCAGTGCACGGAAACGACAAGAGGACAATTCATTGGGGAGTTCTTCCTTGCAACTCTTATATGAATAAATGACAGTTGTGCAAGAGCTCTTACATAATACCTGTTATGTACTAAGCTTGGATCCTAGAACAATAGGCAAGTAGGATCCTAGAATGCAACAACTGATTGGCCTGCAGGAAAAGACCAATCAGGCTCCAGGAGGGAAGCAGAATCAGCCAATCAGACGGGACTCATTGTGTAAATAATGTATATAAAAGCATGAGGTTTGGGGGGGGCAATTCAATCACTGTTTTACAAGCTGCAATAAAGAGCATGAAATCACTACAGGACTCCGAGTATATTTCAATACCTATTCACCTCTATAGATTTTGTGCACTATAACTTCCTGGCACTTTTTCTCCCAAATCCAGAGCTCCATTCCACTTCTAGAGATGATGTCACAGAATCATAGAGTTGGAAGGGATCCTGAGGACCATCTAGTCCACCCCACAATGCAGGAATATGCAGCTATCCTTTACAGGGATCGAACCAGCAACCTTGGCATTATCATCACCAAGCTCTAACCAACTGAGCTATCAAACATCTTTATCTGTACAAAATCATTAGATGTGCAAGACTGTTATTTGAAGAGTGTGTGTGTGTGTGTGTGTGTGTGTGTGTTGGGGGGAGGATAGGCTGTATGCCGAGACCCTTCTAACCCCTAGAGCCAGCAAGTGTTAGAATATAAGCCAGGCTAAATTTCTAGTGAGGTGATAGCCTATGTAATGGGTTCTTAAGAGAACAAAGGAAGTGGCTCAGCACCAGAGGTCAATTGAGTGGGCCCCTCAATTGGCACCAGCCAATTAGAAGGACAAAAGTGAGAGTGGAGAGCTGTGAGCTAAAAGCTAGAAGCAGGTGGAAGCCAGAGAGATAAAAGGAGGTGCTTGATTTCTGCTTGAATCCAATGATGTGGCTATGGGCGAAGCAAGATCCTTTGGGGGTGTTGATGGTGCGAACCCCTCCATCATAGGTTGCATATATCTGCAAATAAACCATATATCATAAAGACTCCACAGTCCCCACTGTACCTCATTCCAAAGGAGCCGAACCCTGGGTAAGCGCTGTGAACCCCTGGATTCTCACACCGCTCAGCGATTTGGGTGGCATGCCACAATATATTCATATTTATACCTATTCAATTTATTGATCTTTTAAAGCTCTCTTTTTAAAAAAGCCTGTTGCCCATACAGACCTCTTGAGGATTGGGCAGGATATGAATCTCAGGTTTAGAGAAATCATATTTTGCTGTAGCCTAATAAGATCTGAACTATGGATTTGTGTTTAAGCTCAGAAAGCAATTATTCTCACCACGGCTTAATCTCATCAAATTTGTTTTGGCCTTTCCAGGAAGAAAGAAAACAACCACCTCAAAATCATAGCTTTTACTAACAATTGACTCTTGTGCTCTACTGTGAAAGGCTGGTATGGACTTCAAATGTTTTTTCCCCATCTAGCATTTTACTTCTTTTGCCCCATGACAATGCCTATATAAGGAACAAAGGTTGGCTCTGTAGGAAAATCCACCTTAATAACTTCTGAGTGATTTGCAGATTTTATAATTTCTTCTTTGCCTTGCATCCTTTTCATGTACCTTTGGGTTGGATATGCTACATTTTTGCAGGGAGGGCAAAATAAATATTTTCCATCCTTTTTCCCATTTCAGATAATGGCTTTCGGTTTAGTTTGGGCCGTTTTCAAGAATTTCCCATTTATCCACTAACTGGCCTGTCATGCAGATAACACTCTGCCATAATCCTCGCTCCACTGCTTTGTAATCCACTGAAAGAGATACTCTGCATTGGCCAAGCCACAGGGCAACTAGGTGAGTGAGCCAATAACCCCTTTGAAAAGGGTATACAGTGATTCAGCTGCAAGACATATTTGCTGTATAAGCGCCACCTGCTGGTAAACCCATTTCACAGCTAACTTGGGAAGCTCTCCTCTTGATAATACTGCAAAAACAACACAACAAAACCCCCCAAAATGTCACTTCGTGAAGGGGGGTATTGATCCATTGCCTAAGAAAGGATTAGCTGCTGCTTTATAATCCTCATAAATTGGTACATCACCATCTGTTTTACCTACGGTCCAAATGGGAGGGGGACATTATCCCTTCAATCGCCATCTATTCTTGCAGACTTGTAATTCAAATGGGAACTGCTTGGCATGTAAAACTTTGATGGGAAAAAAATCACTGAATCCACCTTTTCTGCTACAGTGTTATTAGCAAAATCTGGTCCTGGAGTGAAATCTATTAAATACATCTCAAAATAATAAGAAATAATATTAATAATAATAATAAATTCTGTGCTGGGTCATTGACCTGGTTTAGCCTTTAAAATAATTTAGGCTAATTCTTCCTTAGACACAGAATGTCAAGCAAGGTTCATACCAGGTAAAACTGACCCCCCTTCCCCCGTTCATTTCTTTGCTGGAATACTGGGTGCAATGAGTTTAGACTGAAGGCTAAGAAAATGGTCTCGGACCCCATTATTGGATGAATTTGGGATTCATAGATCACAGGGGTACCCATAGGTACCAAGTGTGTCCACCAGTACCTACTATGGTACCCAAAATCAGAAAAGTTTCAGTAAATGGCTTCTCGGGGAAAAAATTCCACATCTGCCTCTCCTACGTTGAAAATCACCCCTTAAACATTTCATGGGATGTCAGGACTGAATGACTACCTTTCCATTTGTTTACTTCTGAACAGAGGACTCAAAGAGCATCCATCTGTGAGCAAGTGTGCCGGTGCCTGATGGGGTGAGGACATGCCCACATCATTTTGCATCTTCCTTTCTGGTCTTTAAAAAGTAGCAACCATTATGCCAAACCCCCAACAGCGGCCATTTTGTGTTATGCCATTCCCTCCTGGTGGCCATTTTGTGACTGGCACCCTTGTCACGTTCTCAAAAATCCAAATATGCCCACTGGCCCAAAAAGGTTGGCAGCTGCTGCTATATAGTCTCCTTCTTTTCTAAAAGATTTCCAAAGAAAAAAAGGAGAAAGGGTTGTTTTGTCTTTTACATATACCTTTGTTGGGTGTGTGATACTTTTATTTTATTGTCATTTAACCTGTTTTATATCCTACTCGATCCTCAAAACCTCTGGGTGGTTTGTGTAAAACAAGATAAATATATAAATAAATATATTTATATAAATATATAATATATATATAAAGGTAAAGGTACCCCTGCCCGTACGGGCCAGTCTTGACAGACTCTAGGGTTGTGCGCTCATCTCACTTAAGAGGCCGGGAGCCAGCGCTGTCTGGAGACACTTCCGGGTCACGTGGCCAGCGTGACGAAGGTACTCCGGCGAACCGGCACCAGAGCAGCACACGGAAACGCCGTTTACCTTCCCGCTGGTAAGAGGTCCCTATTTATCTACTTGCACCCGGGGGTGCTTTCGAACTGCTAGGTTGGCAGGCGCTGGGACCGAGCAACGGGAGCGCACCCCGCCACGGGGATTCGAACCGCCAACCATGCGATCGGCAAGTCCTAGGCACTGAGGTTTTACCCACAGCGCCACCCGCGTGTATGTATATATATATATATATATATATATATATATATATATATATATCGTAATAAAATAAAATTGCATATTGAAATCACATGTCAACATTACATGTCTGGGTAGGCTTGCTTAAATAATTTCTGGGGTTTTTTTAAGTATAGTCTTCAGTATCTTCTGTTCATGAAGCATTAGGTTACTCTGAAAGGAACAGTTCCCTCTTGAGTCCTCCCTAGGTACAGTGCTTGTGACTATCAGCCTCAATCATATTCTTATATAACACAAGTCTCATTTCTTAATTTTTTTCCTCGATACAAAAGGAAGGTATAAACTGGCTCCAGGGAACTCCAAGGCTGGAAAAAGTTCAAACAAAATCTTATTAAAAGGACTCTAAGGGAGTGAACCCTGTGAGGACATGGCATGCTCAGTGACCATGGAATGCTAACTGACCAATAAGAGGAGGGCAAGGGGTGGAGCTGAGGATCCTGAAAGAAAGCATCACTGATTGGCTGAGACATTGAACAGGAGCACTCTCTGCTGCAATATTTTGCTGCAGGACTTGCTTGTCCCAACCTGTGTCCTGTGGTTCTTGCATAGCTTGCAGTCTTTTAAAGGTATCATAGCTTGGGGGGGGGGGGAGAGAAAAGTAATGCACTATGCGGATTTCTTATTTCCCCTTATTTTAACTGCCATGTCTGATTATTAAATGCACCTCCAAAATCCTGAGTTTATTCTTAATGTATTAACTCTCAGAGTTTCTTGCTCTCGTATTTCTTGCTCACCCACCATACTTCTTCTTCTTTTTATCCCATGGAATGATGTTCATGCTAATCTATCCAAATGAATTCTTGTTCATAATTAATGTACTATGGATATGTTGTAAGACACAAAAACAGATCAAATTAGCATGATGGACTCTGGCACTATGATTAGCCTGTGCAAAGAGACATCACTGATGAACCAGTATGCATTTGGCCATTCTCCTGAAAAGCAGTCTTGTTAAGTTTTCAAAATAACAGTACTAATATTTTCTAAGTTTATAATAGCTGGGAGTTTTTGCATTTTATTTCCTGCAATGATACAATGAGTAGTTTCTTCCCAAGCCCCTGGCCCTCTGCAGGTCTGTTAAAAATGATTGCTCGAAGCAGAAAGCAGCAGTGAATCGAAACAGTCTATGCAAACAGCCATAGAAGTATTATCATACCAAAGTGTTTTACTGTCTCTTGCAAATTAAGTAATTCTACCCTGTGGAGGGACCAATTAGTTACAGTCAATTAAAAGCTTGTAAAATCCAGCCATATTGGTTTATGTTATGGGTGCAATTGATTTCCCTTTTCTTTTTTTTATTTCCCCCCTTCGACAAGGCCATCAAACTGAGATGCGCTACTGAAACTCGTTTTTGGTAACTGTTCTATTGTCTTGTGAGACAGAAAGATGACTTGGCTAATTATCTCACTGTAGACTTTATTCAATATTGGCAAATGCAGCACTTTTGGTGAACATTTTCAGCAGCATCAAAAAAACTGACCCCTTTTGGTGACTTTGTTTTAGATTTGCAATGAAAGCGGGCAAAGCAAGTGCCCATTGAGAATGAGGACAGTAATTCCTGAAGACTGGTCCATTTGCTCTCAAGGACCTCATCGCATATGTGTGTAGTTGTGACATTGTTCCATTTACCTTCTGATCTGCTATTGAATGAGATCACTCATTCTTCTCCCAGGAAGAAGAACCCATAAACATAAGGTAAGATTGCGAAGCAGTAGAGGGACACGGGTGGCGCTGTGGGTAAAACCTCAGTGCCTAGGACTTGCCGATCGCATGGTTGGCGGTTCGAATCCCCGCGGCGGGGTGCGCTCCCGTCGTTCGGTCCCAGCGCCTGCCAACCTAGCAGTTCGAAAGCACCCCCGGGTGCAAGTAGATAAATAGGGACCTCTTACCAGTGGGAAGGTAAACGACGTTCCGTGTGCTGTGCTGGCTCGCCAGATGCAGCTTGTCACGCTGGCCACGTGACCCAGAAGTGTCTGCGGACAGCGCTGGCTCCCGGCCTCTAGAGTGAGATGAGCACACAACCCTAGAGTCTGTCAAGACTGGCCCGTACGGGCAGGGGTATCTTTACCTTTAGCAGATCAGTAAAACAGTACCAGCATTGAACTGGTTCAATGAAAGCTGAGTATTCTCAGTACTAGGGGCTTTGCCTGGAAATATCTCAGCTCCCCCCAGAGAACTACTTTCACACTGAAACATAAAACAGGCAAAATTAACCCAATTGAGAAGCGCCTCTTGCAAAAACAAAAAAGTGCTCTTTTATTAGTATATTAATATCCCCATTCATTTCAATGGGAGTCGTGAAGAAGCTCCCACTGGTTATACTATCTGTCATTTACAGAGTGTAGGCATAGACCAGATGTAAGCAATGTAGTGCCCTCCAGGTGTTCCTGGACTTCAGTACACATCACCTGCCACCACTGTCCATGCTGATAGGGGATCATGGGAGCTGAAGTCCACAACATCTGGAGGCTGTCACATTGCCTACCTCTGCCATAGTCCGCTCAAAGACAGAAAATGTAGAGATGTCCGCTACAAGGGGATTCTTTGCTAAGCAAGACAGTGGGTTGCAGATTTGCTAAATTGCATTGTTTTCCTTGAACCCATTTCAAACAAGGCTCAAGAGAGTTCGCCCGAATAATGGGATTCACACATTTCATCCGAGTCTGGGTAATGGACCCCACTGCTCAGAGGTAACCCACATGTGAACCCTCTTGGTCTATGTGGAGAATCTGAAAGTCTGTGCTCAACAAGTCACACAAGCCCAAGTCTCTCAGGTTTAATTCTGAGCTGCAGATTCCATTTTGGAGGGTTTATGCAGCCAGCTCCTAAAAACTGTGGTTATGACTCATCCACTTTATTTTATTCTAATTTCTCTAAAGCATCTTGAGCAAGATTCCTCCTGGGATGAAACTATCAAAGGCCTCTTGACTCATGGAACTGAGTTGGAAACTTCTTCTGGACATGCATATCTATCCCCTTGAGATTCGAACTTTTGTCAAACTGCATTGGTACACTCAAACTATAATGATCGTGACTCAAAATGGTAACTGTAAACAACGGGTTATTTTTGGTATGCAATTGTAAGAAGCATTTCAGGACTCTAAAGAGCAAAAATGTACTTCAGTTTCGTCTTAAATCCTGGAAATTTGGAGCTTCTTTCTGTACTAAAAAAGCAACACACTGCCCTTTCTTAGCTTGGACATATTGTCTTGTCCAGATCATGAATAAAAAATGATATGGACATCCATGGGGTCCCTGCGATGCCTTCTCTGACGTTAGTTCTCAAGGACTATTACACTGTGTAAGGATGTTTCAGGATGCCTCAGCACAATACACGACTATTGTAGCTTATTTATGAGTTTCTCAACAAGCTTTGAAACTCCTTATAGATGACAGATTGCTACAGCCGCTATAATAGGATGCAAGAGTGGAAGTAGGCTCATACAAATGTTAATGTGCCATATGTAAGCAACATTTTGATTCTCCGCTTGGCAGCACAATTCACAACACTGTTCAGCAGACTTGGGAGCATGATGTACCTAATGAAAAGATACCAGTCCTGGATATATATTGAAGACTGATACTGTATAGACCTCTAGAAGCTTCTATTCATCTAATGTCATAAGGACATAAGAAGACCCTTCTGGATCAGACCAAAGGCCCATCTGGTCCAGAATCCTGCTTTCTACAACTATAGATGCTTATGAGGAGCCCACATACAGGATGTGAAGGCACTAGACTCCCACTGCTTCCCCCCCCCCGTATTTGGAGGCATGGTAACACCAATCCTAAAATGTATCCATCATGACTTGGAGCCACTGATATCCTCACCCTGCATGAATTTTGTCAAATCCACATTTTTAAAGCCATCTATGTTGGTTTTCACTCATGACAACATCTTGTGGTGGAAAATTCCATATGCACTGTGTGATGAAGTATGTGTTTTCGCTTTCCCTGGATCTCCCACCATTTAGTTTAATTGGATGAACACTTGTGCTATTAAAGAGGCAATGAAGCTTCTCTCTGTCCACTTTCTCTACACCAGAGATGGCTATCCCATGGTCCACAGCACAAGTGACAACCGGATTTCCCGGATCTTGCACACTGTATGTGGATTGGGTCTCCTATCCCATCCCACTGCTTGTCAATCAATTGGCAAGACCTGGTGTTCATGCTCATATATTACCAATATGGACAGTTACTTTGAATCCACAGTCTTTATTTAAAATGTATTTAACAGATATTTAACCTGCCTTTCGGAGTTTCAGCCCTCACAGGGCATTATACAACCATTATATAGTTCAAAAGTCATAATCATATAACTATCAGATAATTATTTTATAATATTTAAACTTTAAAAGATGGGAGCAGCTAAAAAAAACTTTTCAAACAGGGAAATAATCAGTCTAAGTTCTTTATGAATAAGAACAGTATTCAACAATATCCATGTCTTTTTGAAAAAGAACAATATCCAAGTGACAGTGGTAGATCAAACAGCATCATATAATGAATAAATTTCTTGGACATGTTTTTCAGTGCCATCCTCTTGATATTTTTTCATTCACCAAGTCTCTGATGACCTCTGAGAAATCAATACCTTGAGCAAGTTCATGTTCAATGGGTGACATCACTAAACTGTTCAATCGCTCTTCCCTCATGGTTGACCAGACATGATTCTTCTTTATAAGGGACAGTTCACTGAATGCCCTTTCCCCTTCCACAACACTCAATGCACACTTCAGGAGATACACTCTCAAGCCACAACTTGCCAATGGCGTTCAATAATCTGCATGTTCTTCCCCACAAACCAAACCTAGCACCAGGCACAGTTTTTTCAGCATTAAAGTCCTTGCTTTGGTGAAGATGTTAGGTGGTTTGGTTCTTTTTCAACTGCTCATGACTTTAAATTTCTTAACATGGGATTCATCTATTCCATGTCTGTCACATGCTGCGTTTGCATTTCCGTTGAGCTATCCACCACAATCCCAGGATCCCTCCCCTGGACAGTTGCAACAAGGTTAAACTTCATCAGAAAGGTGAACAGGGACATGGCTTTCCCCCTTCCTGCCCCCTGGTAGGGTTCAAAAATCTCATGTCCTTCTTTCCAATCTCATGGCAGTGAACCCCTAGAGGCTGCTACCCTACTCTGCGTAGCTACGGATTTTGAGTGAGCTGTGATGATGCACATCTCTCGTGAAGATTATTCTTCCCTGATGAGTTGAAATCCACACTTCTGCCATTATTTCCAGAGGCAGGCAACCAGATGTCCTTCAGGTGCCTGCAAGTGGGGCGTAAAGCTGCTGAAGGAAGCATGTTTATGTAAGACAACCGATCATGGCAGCCTTTCGTATCCTTTTAAAATGCAATGCTATATATGTCTACCCAATAAGTTTAGTAGCAGGTTAAGAAAAAAAATTAAGTTTACGGTTGCAGGCTTACTCTTGGATAGTTTCATTAAAGTCAGTTACGGCTCCATAACAAGGAAGCTGTTGATTGCATCAGAAGGCCACACAGCATCTATTTCACATAATGTTTTTCAGATTACACAAAATATCAATTTTACCAAGGTCCAATTCTTCCTGGGCTGCTGTGTTGCCCTCCTGACAATTCAAAATGCATTCTGTGCAGTGAGGTCAATAAATATTCCTCACAGGTTCCTGGCTCATGTTTATTTATCACTGACTCTGCCAGGGATATGAATGCTTGGTTATGCGCCTGCGAATTAATCAATGAGGAGGCAATCAAAATTAGTCTTTAAAATTCTGGCAGCTTTTATACTGTTTAGACAGCTTTTATGCTCACTATTATGGAATACTAATTACATTTCAAAATGTTTCCACTAAGCTGAATGGTTTTATTAATTTTGTCAATAAAAAAAAACATGGTAAATGGTCTTGCAGGAGACTGGCACAATGAGAAACATAGTATTTTTAAAATAGAGTTATATATATGTTTCTCATTAAGTCCTACTGACTGTTTATCAGCATCCCCTCAGGACAACTGCTGAATTTGGACCCGAAGAGTGCTAATATGTGATCTTTTCCGCCCTGGTAGGTTATACTGAAATTGAGACCAGGATTTGCTGTGACATATAGATGAGGGGTAGGGGACGCTTTTGGCCAGATGGGTCAGGTGTTTATCTTCCCCACTCCAGCAGACCAACTTTGACAAATGAGCAGGGCCACCCACCTGTCAATTATCTGACATCATGTTGACATTGGTGATGGATAACTGTGTTGTTCCACCTTTGTGTCAAAACTGGCCCTCCAGGGTGGGGGTGGGTGATAGAGCCAGAGCAGAACCATCAGCTGATGTGTGGGGTGTTCAATCCATCGTTCTGCAGCCATGGCCCTACCTGCCACATCCCCATGATACAACTCCAAAGACATCCCTCCAGAACGCTTTCCATTGCTGCACCGTTCTTCTCCTTATATATTAGCCTCATGCTACTCTATTCCAAATTCAGTATGCCTGCTGTCCATGAGAAACAGGTAGCATTTCCAGAAATAGCTTTAAACTGGAATGGTGGGGAAATGACTGGCCTAACTCTCTATTGTGGGTAAGCCAGTGGAAAACATTATTCAAGATAAAGTTATCAAGCACATGGGTTCTACAAAAGCAAGTCCTACCACCTTAAGCTTTTATATTTCTTTGAGTGTGCTGACAAGTATGTGGACGAGGGTAATCCAGTAAACACTATAGACTGGGCTTTCCCTCACCAAAGGCTTCTGTGTAAACTGAGATGTCATGGGCAAATAGGCAAGGGAAAACTGGGTCTTCCCCAAGGATCTGTAATGGGGCCACTGCTTTTTAAGTGCTTCATGATGACCTGGAGTTAGCAATGAGCACAGAATTGTTAAAAGAAAGAAAGAAAAAGGAGTGCAGGGACTGGTGACCCAGAAGAGAGCTTTTTCTGTGGCAGCACCTAAATTGTGGAAATTCCTCCCCCACCCCAAAAAATAGGGGAATATTAGCCACTGTAGGCTATGGT
Organism: Podarcis raffonei; assembly: GCF_027172205.1. Taxonomy (NCBI): domain Eukaryota; kingdom Metazoa; phylum Chordata; class Lepidosauria; order Squamata; family Lacertidae; genus Podarcis; species Podarcis raffonei. The sequence continues at coordinate 67,951,322 of NC_070605.1, forward strand.
TACCAGATGTCCTCATCTCCCGGGGACAGTCTCTGGATTTACCAATCAGTCCCCAGGCAAAATCTGTCCCCGGAATGTCCCCAGATTTCATTTAATGTCCCCGGATTTATATTTTAAGTGTTGTAGATATATTAGTAAGGAATGAATGTTGTGGGATTGGTTCAACAGCACAAGACACATCATATGGGGACTTCCAGTGAGACAAAATGGCGGGCGCCACGGCAGCGGGCAGCTCCTGAAGCCAGCCAGAGCCAACTGCGCTACCAGGCTGGCTCTGCTGCTGAGACTGCCGCTGCTGCTGCCACTGCTGAGGGGGAACCAGGGACGCCTGGCATGTCAACTGGGGGAACTGCTGATTCCCCCCCCCCCCCGCGACCCAAATCGAGCTGGCAGCGAGAGTGCTTGGCCACCCAGCTGATTGCTCAGTGGCACTCCAGGGCCAGTAAAAACCCCAGAGCTGATGCAGGGAGAAGGAGGAGAGGAGAAGGAGGAGAGAGAAAGAGGAAGGAGAAAAAAGAGGGGACCCTGACCTTGCCGCGCCACTGCCGCCGCTGAGGAGCAGAGGTAAGAGAGCACCGGGAGGGCAAGGACATGTGGCCGAGCCCAGGTCCAACTTGAGCCTACTCCATGGTGGCTAGCACTCCAAGAGAGCAGGCCAGGGCCCAGAGGAAGGCCATGCGACAGAGGAGACCAAAGAAGAGAAGATATTACTTCTTAATTATTTAAAAAATAAAATAACTTTTTTTTCTCTTTTCAAAAAAAAAAGTGTCCCCAGATTCTTTGAAAAAAAATCTGGTAACCTTACTGTAGGTCTCATGAACTACTCATACCATCCTGTCTTCATCTTTTGTTACTGCTCTCTGAAACTTTTCCAGTTCATCAACAGCCAGTGTAGTGTAGTGGTTAAGAGCAGTGGACTCATAATCTGGTGAACTAGGTTCGATTCCTCACTCCTCCACATGCAGCTGCTGGGTGACCTTGGGCTAGTCACACTTCTCTGAAGTCTCTCAGCCTCACTCACCTCACGGAGTGTTTGTTGTGGGGAAGGAAGGGAAAGGAGATTGTTAGCCGCTTTGAGACTCCTTAGGGTCTCAAAGCGGGATATCAAATTCAAACTCCTCCTCCTCTTCTTCTTCTGGAACTATCATACTCAAAACTGAAATCAATACCCCCTTTGGCACACCACTTGTAATAAAAAGGTGATTAAGAATTAACCTTTGTTGCCACACTAGATTGGCATTTCACATCTAAACCCATATAAGTGAGTGGTGATGGGTTGGGAGGCATTTCAGCAGCAAACCTCCCTTACTGTATCAGGGTAACTATTGGCAGATATAAATGCTCTAGATTGACTTATTTTGCAATGTTCATGCTGAAATGTGTGTGGCTGCTCCAGAGCTAGCTCAAGACATTTTGCAGCCTGAGGCAAAGGACAAGATGGCAGCCTTCCCCTAAGCATACACAAGTGCCAATTGGACTGGTAGTTGAATTCAATTCTGACTCTGGTGAAGGAACGGTTGCTTCTACTGCACTGGAGGGCAGCAGGCTAGCATAGGGGGTGCAGGGCAGACCACATGGCACTCACAACTCTGGCCGCTCCCTGCACCTTTTGGCTGAAGCTGCTGTTTCACTCTCCCTCATCATAGGGCTGGCCCTGGGCTGCTCCCCTGGTTTTCCATACTATAAAGCAGCTATGCTGGCTGGGGCTGGTGGCACCTGGAATCCAACAATATCCAGAGACCCACAAGTTAGCCATTCCTGTTCTAAAGGGGGCTAGCATTTAAGATTCCATACAATATAATCTATATGTATCTATATTTTCAGAATGGCAATGTCAAAATGATGGCAGCAATGAAAACAAACTGCAACACACACACACACACACACACACACACACACACACACTGTTTCAAAAGATGAAGCTAGAACAACAACTTCCAAACTATACTATGCAGATTTCAGTCAGGTCACAGATGCCTGCTCCCTCCTTTAAGTCAACTAATCAATCTTTCTGATCTACTTGTTTACTCTTTATCATGTGCGCTGAACTTTCTTGCTTGTTCAAGCTAAATTGTCTCATCTATTATAATTAAAATGTGCGCAAGAGTCATAAACAGAAGTAAATTCTGAAGGATCAGATTGGGGATTCGGCAAACACTCTGAAGACAACGTGAGATAAAGGAGTTGAATTACCCAGAGGAAATATGCAGCCAGAAGATTAAAAAGAAAACAAGCCTTTCTACATCTGAAAGAAACTCAAATATGATTATATGTCCAAATTTATATTATTAGATCATTGAAGACGGGGGCAGCAGGGCTTGGAGATTGTTAGCTATGATGAGACTATTCTCATCGTTTTATTTTGTAAATTCTCCTGCAAAGAGGAATTCTTGGTGTGTGGGCTTTTAAAAACAAACAAACAATGAAATGCTTTTATAAACACTACCAACCAAACAATGTTGTATACCATGCATCCAGTGCACTCTCATCCCTGGTCTGGGAAGTGGTATGAACACAACATTAGATACAATTTGTATCTATCATGCCATTTCTTAGGAAATACTTCATTTTGATGTGTCTTACCCCAAAGCTGCTTCGATCTGAATTGAGAAAAAGGTTAACCTAGCTGCATTTTATGCTGGTAATGTGTACACAGCCCAGGTTTGCGTAACACCTCTAGGGACTGGGGGGAAATTCTATTTTCTTTACATTTGAAGGAAAACTTACCTCATTCACACTTCCTGATACACATGTGAACTGAGACACAGGCACCTTTTCAAAATTGCACTTCTCTGAATTTTTCAATCCAGTTCCCCAGCCAAGTAATGTGTGCAAAAATACATGAACTAGGACGCATATATTAGTGAAAATAACAAACAAAAATGCATTGTATTAGGGGAAATGGCTTAGCAAAAATGTGTACATCAATGCAAAATTGCACACAAAGTTATATTAGGATAAACTTCTTCCAAAACGCTGATGAATTTTCATGAGAATTTTGAAAATGTTTAAAAATGGAACATGTCTTATTTCACGTGCTTTTATTTACTCCAGTCTCCTACTGAGACAAAGACAGATGCTTTTATTTTATTTATTGCATTTCTGTCCCATCTTTCTTCTAAGAGCTCAGGATGATTCTAGACTGTTGCTGCTTTGCAGGCAACATCCAGGCACAACCCAGCTTATTGTTTAAACTGGATTTGGCCCTCTTGTGCAACAATCCTATCTCCAGCCTTCCAAATTTGGACTTTTTGCAGTAAGGAAAGAGATGGGAGAAAATGCACTGGAACGTGTGGAACAACAATCATTTGATGTTCCATGTATAACCTCGCTGAACTCAAAGAAAAAAAGTAATGCTAAATCAGTGAACATCATACAACCATCCTGCACACTTCGCGCAACAAACTAGGATGGATGCTCAACGAACAGATCACCTGGAAGTCATTTAACTCCTAGCTTGACATTCAAAGAACCTTCTTATCTCATTCTTTAAACAGGTGTGTACTTAAAGCAGGGTACCACTTGTTTTCCTTTAATTTTCCTAAATGTTTTGAGATTTTTTTAAAAAACTAAAAAAAATCATTGCTGAGTTTAGTTGTACAAATGGCAGACCAAAAAAAAACAACAAAACCCTTTTCTTGCCTTGTGCCCTGTTGGCATCCTGCCACTGTATGCATTATGCTTAACATTTTTGTAATGGGTAAGTAATCTGATTGATATGTACTGTGCTTGCCTAATACATATTGCTCATTACATGCCTTACAAACGGTCCTCTTTTGATGGAATAATTTGTGCTTTTAAAAATAATAAAAATGACCGCCTGTGTCACAACTCTTCATTGTTCTAATTTAGCATTCCTAAATAAATGACGATGTGCTGCAGAGTGTACTCGATCAAGTCTGGCTTCCATAAAAGTCTCCTTTCATTTGTGTCATCAAACAAATAAAAAGTCACAGGGCCCAAAAATATATTTCATGTCTACATCTTATAATGTCATGATGGATGTAAGCAATTAGCCATCTCATGACTTGCATTCCCAAAGTAGAACCTCAGCTTTTCATCACCACACAATCCCTTAAGTGAGTGATGTGAAGCAGCCACATACCTATTGCATTTTCCCTATATTAATAATAAAAATTGTGCAGGATAGTCGAGCTTTCATTCTGTGGAGTTCAGTCCTTATGTATTCGTTGGACTCATCCACACTGGAGCAAAATGTAAATTTGCAGCAGCCTGTCTCCTCAAGAATGCAGAGATATCCACATGATGGCCTCCTCATCCCAGAGTTGCCTTGAATTTCACCCCCTTTCAATCTGGAGGTTTGCAATCCTTGGAATATCCAAATTGGGGGGTGGGGGTGGTGACCCAGATTTAAAATGAGAAGGGTCCAGGACAACACTGGGATGTTGTTGTTTAGTCATTTAGTCATGTCCGACTCTTCGTGACCCCATGGACCAGAGCACGCCAAGCACTTTTGTCTTCCACTGCCTCTCGCAGTTTTGGTCGAAATTCGAGAACACTATCCAGCCATCTCGTCCTCTGTTGTCCCCTTCTCCTTGTGCCCTCCATCTTTCCCAACACCAGGGTCTTTTCCAGGGAGTCTTCTCTTCTCATGAGGTGGCCAAAGTATTGGAGCCTCAGCTTCAGGATCTGTCCTTCCAGTGAGCACTCAGGGCTGATTTCCTTAAGAATGGATAGGTTTGATCTTCTTGCAGTCCATGGGACTCTCAAGAGTCTCCTCCAGCACCATAATTCAAAAGCACCAATTCTTCGGTGATTAGCCTTCTTCTCCACTGGGATAGGATGCACATTTTGCTCTGGTGCAGAAAAGTCCCTTGTCAAACTCCACTGGGAAGTTCTCCAACAGAATTCCCACTGAAATGAATGGAACCAGTGAGGTAAGAGAGTAACACTGCTGACTCGTACTTAGCCTGGCAATCACTGTAGCATTTAGTCCTCCTTACCTTTTAAATTTCCCGTTACAGTTCCCTGTTGCTATAGCCAACTGTTATTTAGTATCTGCCTACGTGGACCTGATCTCTAAAACGATTGCAATCCCTCCCAGATTTATCCCATTTGGAAGCTTGACAAAATGCCCTCCTCCTCTTTGCCTGATGTCACTGATGAAGTTATCAAGCATCTCCAGTCCCATTGTCTTTATGGACTCCAAATACACACATCAAAATGCTATACACCACACATACGTGTCGGATGAACCTGTTCCAGGAATATACTTTAAAATTACATTGCCACTGAAAAGCAGTTGATGGCATCTCTAGAAGATTACAGGAAATGTCTGGAAAGAAATACATGCTTAGCATATTGGGAAGCCTTATGTGTAGTACAGAACATCATGGATGGCATCCAATGGTGTCTTCCTGCCTGCGCAACAGGAAATCCGGTTCTGAAATGGGACTTTTTCTCTCTCTCCTTCCTCCTGAAGCCCCTGTCTGGGCCCAAAGTCTGCTCTGGAAAGTCCCCTAACCCTCCAAAGCTGATTTTAGGAGTGATGGAGGGGCTGCAGGGGAGATTACACAAGTAGACACCTACCAATGCTTTGTCAGATCTCACTCTAAGAGTAAAAATGAAATGCAGAATGTGGCGTGTTAAACGCACATATAGTCATGACAGGAAAGAAGTACATACTGTTAGAAAGTTCAAGGGCTTTTAATGTTCACTAGTTTGTGGACCCTACAAATAGTGTGCATAAATCTCCTGTCTTCTTTACTACAACTGAGTTTTGTACGAAAAATTGGATACACCATCTCAGCCTAAAACCAGTGTTTATTGCTGATATCAGGTCTGGCAAATGAAGCAGAGCTATTAGGCTATCCTTAATTTAAATTCCTACTTTTTCTTTATCACCAGCATGCAGGTTTTTCTTCCTCAAGAAGTTGTTGTCACTCCAACACTAATTAAATCAGTGTGGGGAAAGGCATCAAAGCTTAGGTAAAAATAATGTGTGTTTTTTTATTTAAAAAAATTGGAAAAGAATTCCTGGAATTGAATAAGATTCTTTTTCTCACACAGGGCTTGCCGATGGCTGAAAATGCCATTGTAGAATCTTACAAAACATAGGCACTGTGTTTTACATATTTATTTTTATTATCCTGCTCTTTGGCCAAAAAAGTCTCCTGAAGTAGCTTACAAACCATAGTTTCTTAACAGGAATGCTGCAAACTTAGTTGGAAGGAATGCAGGTGTACTAAGAGCTTCCTTTCTCACCACCCTGGGTAACAGCAAGAGGGGGCAGGACCTATCCAACCCCCTCACAGTAATATCGCCTGCTACCACCCATACAGCACAATTCCTATAGCGGAGTGGCCGGTGGGGCAGCACTGCTCACCTGACTTCCCAACATGGAAGTCGCTAGTGTGCTGAGCCTGGGGGTAACCTGGGCAACACGGTCCAGATCCATTCCCGAATCCAAGGGTTCCGCGAGGAGTCAGTCCGACAGGATCAAGGCAGGACATGAGGCAGGAAGCCAGGCAAGGTCAGGCACAGGATCACAGGCAGGTTCTGGCAAACAGCAACGTTGCTCCCACAACCTGGGGCGGGGTCCAACAGCCTTTTATCTCTGTCAGGGTAACGGCCGGTCCTGATCCCCTGGTGACTCACCTCCCTGTCTCGTCCAAAGGCGAGCACTCCTCCTGCAAGTACTCAGGTCTCTCCTTCTCTCAGACCTCAGTCTCTGCAGCTCGGGAGATGTCGGTGGGTTACTAGACCCAGAGGCCGCCTCAGACCCCCAAATAAGCAGGGATATAGGATTGTAGCCTTTGTTGATAAATGTTGACATTTACTGGGTGGGGCTGTTGTCAAATAGCAGAATTTAACTTTTCAAACTTCCTTCATGTCAGCAGTCAGATTTGTATCTCTACCTGAAGTGCCTCAGGTGCCAAGTTTAGGACCTGGAGCAGGCTTCAGTGTTGATGGCTTACCTTGCCCAATATCCATTATTCACCGTGCATTTTGATAACCAACCTTCAAATTACCAGGAAGAGGCAATCTGCAGCACTCCATATGCTGTTGGACTCCAAATCCCATCAGTTCCAACGAGCATGAGCAATGGTCAGGGATGGTGGGTGAATTAGTGTCTCAGAAGCATATGGAAGGCCATGGAATTCTCATCCCTAATTCAGTCACTTTTTAAAGGTTTAGGATGCAAAGTAACAGATATTCCAGCCTCAGTGTCTTATAAGACTGCATTTTAAAGAGGAATTATTGCCTCCTATTTTAGTTCAAATAGCAAACTTGGTTGAAGGTGTCCTTGTAATATAGCACAGTCACATTTAAGTACCTTTTCGAGATTGCTGTGGTTTTCTATTACCATCAATCAACGCAACACATACTAATTAAGTACTTCGCTATGCTCTTGCATGATTTATTAGGTCTTCCTTCATTAATGTGTTTGATCAGAAAAGTAATTAAACAATGAACAGTGGCAGCAACACACACTTTACATCAATTATTAAAAGAAGGTTTCCTAGAATAAAAATCCGATAATTAATATTAACGCTGTCAGGAGTTTCACTTGACGTCAAAATATTTGAACCTCTAGTAGTGCTAATCCTCAGATTTACCATAAATAAACTCTGTACGACAGTATTAAAATGAACTAGCCCATGTTTGTTCCTGACATTGACTCTCAAATAATTTAATAGATAGAAGACAGAGCAGATTTCTGGGAACAAAAAATGCAAGACCTTATATTTCAAAAATCATGCCTGATCTGTCTCTTCTGTTCATTACAACCAAAGTTCTACAGGAGCATCGATAGTACGGAGGGTAAACAATATGGGCCACAGTCAAATAGCCCAGTGCATATGGGGAAGAAGGCACAAGGATTCTCGCTAGGGCAAGGGGGCTTTCCCCATCTCCCCTCCCCCATCTCCCCATCTCTCCCACCCAAAAAAAAAAATTGCTCTGGAGGATTGTGGGAACCCTCAGAACCCATGCAGGGGGAGAGGGAGGGGGACCATTTTGTCTGGCATGTGGGAATGCTTATGCTGGCAGAATGATCAGAAGATCCGGGCACTGAATTTCTCCCTATACGATACATGTGATTTAAAATAACTGTGTGGTGGCTTGAACGGAAGGGAAAATCACACTGCAGATGCCCAGTGCAATTATGTGCATGTTTCTTGTAAGTTAAGTACATTTTACGGGGCTTGCTCACATCAGACTTCAGCCTTAGACTGTCAACCTTAAAGCAGACTTTCCTGGGAGGAAGCCCAACAGAACGCAATAGACTGTTGCCATTTTTCAAGTGAGATTCAATACATGCTGGCAAATTCAGAATGCCAATTTCAACTGGATTTGTGCTTTTCCATGGCAAACCCACTTTAAAAAAAAAGCGGGACTTTTTGTGGTCAGGAAGTGCTCTAGAAAGTGTGGGGTAAAAATTGCTTGACTCTGCATCATAGAACCTCCCCACAAATCAGAAGGAATGCTTTGTTAGCAGCCTACCTGGGACTCAGCTACATTATTATTTTTTTTAAAAAAACCCAGCATTTAAAATGTGTTATAAACATGCAACACCAGATGGCGCTGTAGAGCACAAAACATTTCTATGTGATTTTACATAGGGTTTTTTCTTTTGTTATAAAGATTTTATTTATTATTTATTTATAGCACTTTCCTCCTGTGTGTAGATCCAACAGAACGCAATAGACTGTTGCTAGAAAATCTGTACAAGCAAATTGTGACAAATACCTTACTTCCAAAGTTAACTTTCACAGGACTTTTCAGTTAAACTAGTTTAAGAGACATTTCTTCTTGCTTCAGATTCCTGAGAACTGTACTTTTTCAGAGGGGGACAGAGATTTCTGTCAGAGGAGGCTCAGCACCCCACCAAACCCCCCTGCCTAGCATTCTTTCTTTGTGGGAAGCCATGGCTGTCAAAGTAGAATAAAGCAAATATAAATTGGTAATTCATCTAGGCTTTGACTGTTTTCCATCTAAATTCATGAGCTCTACGAAATAAGAGACTGGGGAGGGAGAATAACATGGTCCCTGCAGTTTTACACACTGTGGCAGCAAACTTAGGCAGCTTACCTAGAGTCAGCGCTGGGATGGGAGGTAAGCAAATCTTTGGGTTTTAGCAGACTGACCTGCCACATCACAGCAACACAAACAGCATTATGCCACACATTTTCTAGGTTTTTTGGGGGCGTGGGGGCTGCTGTTTCAAGATTGACCCTCAAACAGCAATCATGTGGTAACACTGAGGAAGCACTGCAGAACAACTAATAAAGTGGACAGCCCAGTCTAAATCTACCATGTGATATTGTTGCATAAATGACATGTTGCAGGCGGGTCTTGGGTTTCATAAAAGGGAAGCGAATTGTTAGCTATTCATACCATACACTTAAAGCACTCGTATACCACTTTCACAGTCATGACTTCCCCCAAAGAACCTTGGGAGCTGTAATCTCCTAAAATTTGTTAGGAGACCCCTCACAGAGCTACAATTCCCACCACCCTTAACAAACTGCAGTTGCCAGGATTCTTTGGGGAAAGCCGTGACTGTGCAAGTGGTATAAGAATGCTTTAAATGTGTCGTGTAGATGTGTCCCAAGGTCACAATACTTCCAGGACTATCGCTCCCTTTATAAAATACATCTTTCACATTCATTTCACCTTTAATTGCTCAAGTGGAAAACAGCAGAAAATAATACTCTTATCAGTCTTTATTTATGCTTTTCGCAAAATAAATTAAAAACAAATTGCAAAAGAGCACTGTCAACGTCATGTGTAAAAGCACGATAAATCATCCAGAATAAAAATATACAAAAAATAACAACAGCCTCACAGCCAAGAGCACCCTGATAATAGAAATGCATTTGTTCTTCTCTCCATGTGGCAGGCAAGCAAATATGCTTACTGAATTTATAACTTTCAGGTTAGACTGTGTTTCTAACTGGGCAGCTTTTGTCATTATCTGTCCAAAATCCCTTCCCCCTTTTCCTTTCCTCATTCCTTCATTTCCACTAAAAAGATTTCCGAAATAGCCTGCAGTGTGTCTTTTTGTAAAAAAAAACAACCAAAAATACAACACTAAATCAAAAGTTATACAATGAATATAAAAGGCAATTTAACCAAAGATAAAATCAATGCAAGTAGCAAACAGCAGTCAATAAAGGATTGGTCAATAAACCCAATAGATCTAGTATGACACTGAAAGAACCATCTGACTGTCTCATGCCTTGGTAAATAAAAAGTGCTAACTCGCTGCTTAGTAGTGGATGCACTTCACAAATATGTCTGTTGAGTGTGCCACCACTGAAAAGGCCCTCTCTTGTCACCACTCCTGCCTAATCCCTAAAGGTGGGTTGTTGTTGTTTAGTTGTTTAGTCGTGTCCGACTCTTCGTGACCCCATGGACCAGAGCACGCCAGGCACTTCTGTCTTCCACTGCCTCCTGCAGTTTGGTCAAACTCATGCTGGTAGCTTGGAGAACACTGTCGAACCATCTCGTCCTCTGTCGTCCCCTTCTCCTTGTGCCCTCCATCTTTCCCAACATCAAGGTCTTTTCCAGGGAGTCTTCTCTTCTCATGAGGCGGCCAAAGTATTGGAGCCTCTGCTTCACGATCTGTCCTTCCAGTGAGCACTCAGGGCTGATTTCCTTAAGAATGGATAGGTTTCATCTTCCTGCAGTCCATGGGACTCTCAAGAGTCTCCTCCAGCACCATAATTCAAAAGTATCAATTCTTCGGCGATCAGCCTTCTTGATGGTCCAGCTCTCACTTCCACACATCACTACTGGGAAAACCATAGCTTTAACTATACGGACCTTTGTTGGCAAGGTGATGTCTCTGCTTTTTAAGATGCTGTCTAGGTTTGTCATTGCAAAGGTGGGTTACCCACAAATAAAATTTGCTCTGATGCGAACATTAAAGACTGGATAAAATGAGATGGGAGATCGGCATGCTTTCCAGTACCTTAGTCCCAAATCATTTTGCACTTACACATTGAAGCCAGCACTTTTTCTGCCTTGAAACAAGCTGGTGGCTCATGTTCCCAGTCTCAAACTGTGCACAAAGTCTGATCAGTTAAAACTGGCACATCTCAGATAACAGCCTAGCTGCTGCGTTCCAAACCAACCGAAGTTTCAGGACAGTCTTCAAAGGCAGCACCTCAGATGCAGCACATTAATCTAACTATGTGTTGCTAGAGCATGGATAACTGTGTCAGAGGTATCTCTGCCTATTTCACGAGTCTTAAGTTTTCCAAAGACAAAAGGACCGCTTTAGGGAGCTGAGGCATGAAAGTCTTTCCCCACCTACCACCCACCTGCCAAGCAGCTTTCAGGGAGGAATATAAATATTGTTTCCCTTGATAAAGATGAATTTTCAAATTGCACTGGGAACAATGCAAATCCATGCAGCTGTCTCTCTCTCTCTCTGTGTGTGTGTGTGTCTTGTGGTGTCTTTCCTGTGGCTGTATTTGATCCCTTGTTTATGTGCTCCTGCATGTTCTCCCCTCTGGAATAAATAACAACCTCAACTAAGCATCTCAAACTTGCCCTGGAGGACAACATGCAAATAACTACAGGAGAGCAATTTAGTGGAGGAAAAAGTTACAGGAGAAAGGATTGATCTCTTTCATTCAGCACTGCAGTCCCAAACAAATCTAGGGGGAAACAGTTGCTTTTAACCCTTACAAGAAAAGAATGGGAGAGTCGATGATGGATCTCCCAGGTTCGTGATGTGTTTACATCACATCTAGATTGGGCCCAATCAGCACTAAAGCAGTAATATGAGCTCATTTCTTCATATTTTCAAATCACTAGCCTGCCTATGAAGAGGTGAATGAAAGATGCACTGGTTGAATGCATGCCAAAATGGCAGGACAAATGAAAAACTACTTGGAAAGCACAGGACAAGTGAGAAATCTCTCAGACCTGTGCTTTCCAGGCACAGGACAACCAGAAGTGTGGACGAGCTTTTAGTCTTCCCAGCATAGAGAGATAAATATACAAAGGAGGTGACCACTAACATTTTCAGCAATAAACTTACAGAGGATGGAGGCAAGTGATGCCACTTAGGCCCCAGCCATCAAGTTCTGAACACTTTCAATTATATTTGGGGTTGGGTGAAACCTCCATTTAAAAACAGCCACAACTTAAAAGCACTTTCGAAAAGGGATTGCCGTCGCAGGAAACTAATATAGCAAGAGGCCTGCCAAGCATGAAAGTGGAAAGAAATATATGTTTGAAGATGTTGCAGTGCTGAAGAATGTCCTTATGCTGCCTCTTCCCTAAATTGTTCTTTTCATTCTCCTTTTGTGGCTTCAGTAGGCTGGCAAGGCTATTAAGGCTCCAGGTGAATGATGGCACAGGCGAGGGGGGAAGCCTTTTAGAGCACTGATCAGAAGAAAACATCACAGACAGCCTCAGATGGGAAAGAGGCAAGCTCTAGGAAAGGTATAGCAGAATCGAACCCTTATGCTTTGTAATATTGCAAAGAACAGAAGTGGCTGCTGGGTTCCCGCCCCCCGCCCCCAGTTTTAATTCGTGATGGTAGAAACTGTCGTTTCAGCTGTAATGGAAGCACATATTGTGCTTTCCTGGGCCTTCAGCCATGGCTCCTAGCCACTACAGGTCTCTTGTGGAGTCCTCATGAAACATCTTTACTGGGGTGACTTTGGATTTTACTGAAGAACCAGGGATGAAATAAAGTAAATAATCACAGCTTGTTAGCCAAGATGCATTTAATTTCTACTGATGTTCACTCACAAGGAAGGGAATAGGATGGCTACTTTCTGAGCCCCTACTTCCAAGGACTCCTTTCTGAGCCCCACCAGAGGTGCGTGTAGGGCTGCACCTCAGGATGAAAGTCCAGGACCCCCCCCCAAAAAAAATCCCTTTCCTTTTCTCCTTCTCCTTCTGAAAATGCCAGGGGTTGAACCTGTTGGACTTGCGTTCGACCGAATGACTCCTCCGGTCGAGCCTTCCAAATCTCCTCTGACGATGATTAACGACCTGAGCCTTTGATAAGGCTCCAAGCACGTTTCCCCATTACGCAGAGTATACAGCAGCATGCGGAAGGACGAGATAGTGTGAGGTACATGGCTAAAGAGTTTTATTTCTCGCTACGCAGACAGAAAAGAAAATACATCCTCTCTCTGCGAGAGCAGAGAGCAACTGAAAAACAAAGGAACAGGAAACCAGTAACATCCTGTCTTCCGTGAGACTTCCAACAGCCTGGAATCTCTGGAATGTAAACAGAGTCTTGTGACTCAAAAGCACTGCACTAGTGGCACAAACAGAAACTAACAGAACCTGAGGTCTTCTACATTCATGCTCCACCACTGAGCCATAGCTCTTGGACCTGGGACCTAAAGCGTGGGCTTTAACACTTCTGCACCCATCTAGCCTAGTCTAGGAAGTTTTCGAGCAAAGCATGGCTATTTCTCATTATTTAGCCATACACTGCCTTTGAATAGACTAGAAATTAGCTATCACATATAATATCTGCTAAGAGAGATATTAATCTTCCAAGTCATCTGAGTGGATAGCCATTGCTGCTGTCAGCCTTTGTAGATTGCTTTTTTAAAAAACAACAACACAAAACCATAAAACTGTTAGGATATTTCCGTTCCACCTTAAAAGGGAGCAGGATGTTTGTATAACAGCCTGCGTAAGTTCCTGTCTCACAGGATGTTTATGTTGTAAGTTCGTTTCGTTTTTGGCTGTTTTGCCTGAGCAGTCGGAGCAGACGGTCATGCCTTCTTTGTTCTGACCAACGCCTAATAAACTGTAAATATGCATGTTCTGCTCTCATGCTGTGCAACTTCTGTTGTGTGAATTCTGCTGATAGAGTGTGCACAAGTCCAAGAATGTGGCTATCTTTTCTTGAGGCTTCGTGTCGCTATAATTGCTAGATACTGCATGACTAAGGGAGGTCGATGGATCGTCCGGCACCGAGCTTGGGGGCTCAGATGGACTATCTCCCTGGCAGTATCCCAACAACAGGTTATGGGCCCAGATTCACGGCACTTGCAGAAGAGTAAGACAGCGACAGACTGCAAAAAGGTATGTGCTGGAAAGTGAAAGCAGAGGCTTTTCTGCCGCGGAAGAAGTCTTTGATGTCCGGCAAACCTAATTGGCCTGGGAGCCGAGCCAGAGGCATCGTGATTTATGGGCTGCCGAGATAAGAAGTCTTTGGACGCATAAAGGCTCACGGCTAAAGTAAAAAGCTGGAATGGAGTTTTTCCAAGCTTCAGAAGCTGCTGAGTGCCCAAAATTAAATCGGGACAATTATCAGACCTGGGCAAAATGGTGTGAGAGTTTGCTGCGTCAATTTGGAGTCTGGCATACTGTATTTGAGGCCACTCCAGTTCCTCGGACAGAGAAATGGCAGGGCCAGGATTCGAAGGCCATGGATATTATTGTCTTATCCGTCTCTCTGGAGGAAATAAAGACGCTTGCTGGAAATCTCACGGCACGTGACATGTGGGATGCTTTGAAAAAGGCCCACCAGCCAATAATCCCAGCCCAGTGTTTGAATGCATCGGAGGTCCTGGCTGTTTCCCAGAATGCTAGTGAATGCAGGGATGCTGAGGGCACCGATTGCAAGCTGCAGGGGGAGCAGACTATAACGTCATCCCAGGCAGCATTCCAGCCTCCAGGGGGAGCCAAGGAGTCGGCAGCTGAGAGCTCTGTTTCTCGTGAGAACCAAGGTCAGAGCCTATGCAAAGGCCGGAAGACCAAATGTAAACAGAGCAAGATGCTTGCAGGTGGCCAGGAGCGGGGGGGCAAGTTGCAACAGCCCACGCCAGTGGAAAACAAGGCTATGTTTGCTGGCACAGCTCCACCAAAGGCTAAAGGCACGTCTGATGGCCAGGAGCAGGGGGGCAAGTTGCAAAAGCCCTCGCCAGTGGAAAACAAGGCTATGTTTGCTGGCACAGCTTCACCAAAGGCTAAAGGCAAGCTGCAAAAGCCCACGCTGGTGGAAAACAAGGTTTTGTTTGCCAGCAAATCTGCTTCGAAGGGGAAGGCCAGGTTTATTGTTGACTCTGCGGC
Organism: Podarcis raffonei; assembly: GCF_027172205.1. Classification (NCBI taxonomy): domain Eukaryota; kingdom Metazoa; phylum Chordata; class Lepidosauria; order Squamata; family Lacertidae; genus Podarcis; species Podarcis raffonei. The sequence continues at coordinate 67,966,346 of NC_070605.1, forward strand.
CACGCGCCATCTCACCAAAGACCGCCATCTGTTTGTCTCCTTCACACCTCAAGATGGAGAGGTCCAGCTGGCTGATGGAAGGACTTTGCAAGCTACAGGAGTTGGGACTGTGAAACTTGAAAGTCTGCATACTACCATTAGTAATGTTCTTTTTGTTCCAGGAGCTGTGGACAATTTGATAAGTGTACCACAGCTGACTGGGCGTGGTTTTGAGGTTTCCTTCAAGAGGACTGTCTGTGTCATCAGAAAAGGCAAAGAGGACATGTGGCATGCAAAGTTGATGGATGGTTTGTTCTGTCTAACTTATGATGACAATGCTGTTATATCTAATGCTGATTCTTGTTGTGTTGCACAAACTAACAAGGTTCTTCATGCAGGATGCATTCATGATGCACATCGCAGATTTTGTCACCTCTCTTGGCAAGCGCTAGCCAAGATGCCTGAGTTGGTTGAAGGTTTGGACATCAAACCTTGTAAGTTTCACATGAAATGTGTCTCTTGTGCAGAGAACAAGGTGAAGGTTGCTCCAAAAGGCAAGGAGTCTAGCAGGCAGGCTTCCAAACCCTACCAGCTAGTTCACGCAGACCTGGTAGGCCCTCTAGCGCCCTCTTTGGGAGGAGCAAGGTACTTCATGGTTCTAATTGATTCTTTTTCCAGGTACATTCATGTGTTTATGCTCGAGCAGAAATCGCAAGCATTTCCTAGGTTCAAGGCATTCTGTGCTTGGTTGGAGAATGCTCATGGTAAACGTATTGGTTGTCTGTTTACTGATCGGGGCGGGGAATTCACTTCTCAGCAGTTTGAAGCTTTCCTGACTGAGAAGGGAATCCAGCATGACTTGTCAACGCCTAGATCGCCATGGATGAATGGGCTTGCGGAGAGAGCAAATCAAACGTTGCTGCAAGGAATAAAAACCTTGTTGCATGATGCCAACCTCCCTGAGAAGTTTTGGGGGGAAGCTCTCTCGAATTTTGTTTACAGTTTTAATCGCAGACTGTCATCACCTATTGGTTGCACTCCCTATGAGAAGATGTTTGGTAAGAAACCTAACACCAAGCACTTGAGAATCTTTGGTTCTGACATGTGGGTACACACCCCACAAAGCAACAAGCTTGGGAAGCGTGGGGCACATGGTTTGTTCATGGGGTACGAAAAAGGTGCATACAGAGTATGGATGACTAACTCTAAATCCATAAAGTTCACAAGGAGTGTTGAGTACAATCCTAAGTGGGGGGAAAATGTGGGAATTTTCCAGAGTTACCCAGAGGAGGATGAAGGTGATGTGAAGAAACCAGATCATGCTGAGAAAGCTGAGGAAACTGAGGATGATGATGATGATGATGATGATCAGAGTTCGAATTCCAGTTCAGTGGGCGGCGCTGCTGCTGCTGTCAGTGACAGTGATGACACAGCAGACTACAAGAGCGCAAAGGCCTCAGTCAGACCATCTGATGAGTCTGACAATGAACTGGAAGAACCACTGTTCACCATTGGTCGTTTTTCTCCTAAGAAGGAGGAGATGAGTCCAGAAGACTTGCGTCTGGTTCGCAGGTCTGAAAGGGCGACCAAAGGCAAACCTCCAAAGAGATTTGCTGATGAGTTTGTTAAGATGGCAACTGCTGTTCTTAGTAGCTCAGAGAAGGTGTGGGAACCTTCAAGCTTCAAAGAGGTCCAGGAGTTAACCTCTAAAGATGCTGAGCCTTGGCTTAATGCCATGAAGGCTGAAGTTGATTCCTTAAACAGGAACCAGACTTGGGAACTGGTACCGGTAGTCCCAGGAATGAGACTGGTTGGCAGCAAATGGGTCTTCAAGGCCAAGACAGACCAGAATGGCAAGGTTGTCAGACACAAAGCCAGATTGGTTGCCAGAGGTTTTTCACAGGTACCAGGGCAGGATTACCACGAGACCTACTCACCCACGGTCAAATATGAGAGCATTCGGCTGATGCTCAAGATCGCTGCGGAGGAGAAACTGCGTGTTTCCCATCATGACATAAATACAGCTTTTTTGTACGGGATTTTGGGGGAGGAGCTGTACATGCTTCCACCTGACGGGATGCAGATACAGAAGGGAATGGTCTGTAAACTGCGGAAATCCTTATATGGTCTCAAGCAGAGTGCCAGGTGTTGGAACACAAAACTCACTGAAACGTTGCTTTCTCTAGGTTTTCACCAGGGCAAAGCTGATCCATGTGTGTTTGTCAAGGAGGAGGGGCAAAACAAACTGTATTGTTTATGTTTTGTTGATGATCTTCTGATGTTTTGGAAGAATCAGGCTTTTTACCAAAGCACCCTAGCTCAGCTGAAGGAGCACTTTGACATGAAGGATCTTGGTGAGGTATCCAACTATCTTTCTCTGCAGGTGGAGAGAGACCAAGCAGGTAATTTTCTGGTACACCAAACACAGAAAATTGCTGATGTATTAACCAGGTTGAATTTGGTTGATGCAAACCCAGCAGACACACCGATGGTGACAGGTTACCAGGTAGACAGTACTGCTGAAGCATTTTCTGACACAACGCTGTACAGATGCATTCTAGGCAAGTTGAATTTCATTGCTAGATGTTCAAGACCTGACATTGCTGTAAGCACTAACCTGCTTAGCAGACATGCTAACAATCCTACTGTTCAGGATTGGAAAGCTCTGAAGCGCATAGCCCGCTATTTGAAAGGGACTATGCACTACAGGCTGAGGTTCACCAGTCAGAAGACTGGAGGTCTTGAAATCTTTGCAGATGCAAGTTTTGGAAGTGACACCACGGATGGTACAAGCACTTCTGGAGTATGCTACATGTACAACCACTGCCTGTTTGACTGGTTGTGCAAAAAGCAGACAACAGTTAGCCTAAGTTCCTGTGAAGCAGAACTCAATGCTCTGTCATTTTCACTCATGGATTGTGAATGGTTGATGCAACTGTTTAAGGACATTGGGGTTTCTGTGAAATGTCCTATACAAGTGTATCAAGACAATAGATCTTGTTTGGCTTTGCTGAACTCGGAGAGTTGCAAGCAAAGGACCAAGTACTTGCAGATTAAGCTACATCGTGCAAGAGAGTGTATTCAGAAAGGACTCATTCAGGTGTCCTACATGCCAGGAAATGAAATTCCTGCTGATCTGTTGTCTAAGGTTGTTAACAGAGAACAACTGAAGGTTTACGCACAAAGGTTGCAATTGGGTTGAACCACAGGTACTACAGGTTACACGGAAAGGGGGAGGATGTTAGGATATTTCCGTTCCACCTTAAAAGGGAGCAGGATGTTTGTATAACAGCCTGCGTAAGTTCCTGTCTCACAGGATGTTTATGTTGTAAGTTCGTTTCGTTTTTGGCTGTTTTGCCTGAGCAGTCGGAGCAGACGGTCATGCCTTCTTTGTTCTGACCAACGCCTAATAAACTGTAAATATGCATGTTCTGCTCTCATGCTGTGCAACTTCTGTTGTGTGAACTCTGCTGATAGAGTGTGCACAAGTCCAAGAATGTGGCTATCTTTTCTTGAGGCTTCGTGTCGCTATAATTGCTAGATACTGCGTGACTAAGGGAGGTCGATGGATCGTCCGGCACCGAGCTTGGGGGCTCAGATGGACTATCTCCCTGGCAGTATCCCAACAAAAACTTCAAGGTTCTACTGGAAACGCAATGCCTCAAAGTAAATGTCTACTGGGAATCTCTTTTGTAAATATCAGTTTAAAATATTCTAAGAAAGACTAATCTAAGATCACACTACTTATTCAGAAGAAGGTTTTAAAATGTATACTTTTTGTTGTTGTTCATTCAGGCTCCTCTCAAGGGTGAGACAGAAGGCTCTTTCACTGGCAAAAAGGTCCACAGCATCATGAAATGAAATAATTCAAAGAAAGCAGTCACGGACCAAGAAAAAGGAAAAATGCCTCACAAATACCAGGATGACATCTAAAGAAGCCATTGAAATCTCTCCCCCCCCAAAAAAAATACAAGTCCTCTCTTAGCTGATGCATTATGTCTCAAAGCAGCATTTTGAAATGTAATTTAATACTTCATGTGACAGTAATGATATGACTGTCGGCTGGTACACATCTGAACCTGAGAAGTACCAGCTATCTCTGTACTTTATGAAGGAAGGTTGTCCATAGATGGCCATTTACCATCTCTCTGTATCTGCTGTGTGCTTTAAGTCTCTTTATCACTTAGCAGGATGGTACACTAAGCCTACAGATGGCAAGATGTGGTTCTCTTTATCATTCACTTGTAAGACATCTAGACTGGTGGTGAGATGACTCCTCCCTTCTGAAGTGCAGCAAGACAAGTACAAGTAGTTGGAATTTTAATGCCTGTTAACTTTCTTTTTGCTCAATATTTATGTATTGAAGTCTAGATTATTTCATCTGTAATACTGATTTTATTCTATGTTCGTTAAATGGTTGGTTTTTGCCCTATTTGAATTTGTTGATACATTTTGTAAACCGGTTCCTCTCCCCACCCCATCCCAGTGCTTTGTGTTTCAATAATAAGCGGACATTTGTTGTAAAACGCTTTGGACACCGCATCTTGTGGAAAGGCGGCATATAAATGAACTAAATCAGCCTATCGAACCAATCCTGCGAAGTAGTAAAGAAGAAGAAGAAGAAGAGTTTGGATTTGATATCCCGCTTTATCACTGCCCTAAGGAGTCTCAAAGCGGCTAACATTCTCCTTTCCCTTCCTCCCCCACAACAAGCACGCTGTGAGGTGAGTGAGGCTTCAAAGAAGTGTGACTAGCCCAAGGTCACCCAGCAGCTGCATGTGGAGGAGCGGAGACGCAAACCTGGTTCACCAGATTACAAGACTACCACCCTTAACCACTACACCACACTGGTAAAGAGGATCCTGCAATGTATCAGGAGCAAAAGTGTGGCAACATTTGGCCCAATATGTGGCAAAATTGAGAACTTGCACCTCATAGTAAATTGCCACCTGGTAAATGGTCATTTTGCCTGGTTCCTAGTTACAATGATTTCAGTGTAGCTTTCGTACATGTTACGAGTGCATAGGATCACATCTGTCGTCTCCAAGAATGTTGAAGCTACGACTGCAACAGATGCCATTACAGATGTACGGGGGGTAGTTGTTTTTGTGTGTGAAACTTTAAGCATCTAACGTGAACGTCATCATGTTTGCTGTGCTGTCTGTACTGAATTTAGACTCCGCAGTGGTGTTGGCAGTTTAACTGATGTATTTACATACAGTACTCAGGCAGGCTCCAAGACAGCAGTGTGCAGAAGAGCTTCCCCGAGTTTAAAAGAGAAGAGGGAAAGGGAGAGGCTGGAGGCAAGGGTGTCTTTAAGAGGAAAGTGTATAGTTAATTTGCTGGATGCATTTGCCATGTGATCCCTAATTGGCTATGTTGTGAAGGAGAAATATGTCCTTACAATTGGCAGGGCAGTGGTGGTACCAAAGCATCAGTGAGTGGTGAAGGGGACAAGAGTGGTGGACGCATATAAAATGGGTTAACATTCCCAGTAGAAGTTTCTTTTTGTGAATTATTTTCAGGCAACCCAAAAGCACTCCCAAGGGTGTATGCTTGGTCCAACTCTACTAAAAGAAAAACAAACTTTCACTGGTCAGATTTTTCTAGATGTGCATGGATCACTCAAAGGGAAATTTATTTGCTGAACTAATTCTAATCCTAAATTTTGCAGGAAAATGAATTTTAATCTCTGTGCTTAGGAGCCCACAAAGATAAAACAGGCTGGCTTTCTGTTAATGAGAATGTTGTTCAGATCCCCTGAAAGTTAAGTAATTTTCTCAGCAATAAATGCACTGAGCTGGTAGGAACCTTACTTCCCGGTAACCTTTATAACCTTATCAGTTAATAAAGCAGCAGCTATGGCTTGTTTCTCTAAACTCAGATTGAAATTGCTTTCCTGAAATCACATCTGAGCTATTAACTCACAAATTATCTCAATCATTGGAAGGCAGTTCCTTGCTCTAGTAGACAAATGCTACAATCCTACACCCACTTAACTGGTAAAGCCATTAGTCAAAGTGAGGTGCATGGGAGGTGACTATTGCTTGCTCATTTATTTATTAAACAAATAAAATAGATTGCTTCAAAATATAAAGCCATCAAAGTGGCGTACGTTGTAAAAGCAGAATAAAACACATAAATGTAAGCTCTAATGACAATAAAATCAATCCACCAAATGCCAAAGAACAAAACCATCCATACAAACACTAAGTAAAAAGGTAAAGGTAAAGGTACCCCTGCCCGTACGGGCCAGTCTTGACAGACTCTGGGGTTGTGCGCCCATCTCACTTAAGAGGCCAGGGGGCAGCGCTGTCCGGAGACACTTCCGGGTCACGTGGCCAGCGTGACAAAGCTGCATCTGGCGAGCCAGCGCAGCACACGGAAACGCCGTTTACCTTCCCGCCAGTAAGCGGTCCCTATTTATCTACTTGCACCTGGGGGTGCTTTCGAACTGCTAGGTTGGCAGGCGCTGGGACCGAGCAACGGGAGCGCACCCCGCCACGGGGATTCGAACCGCCGACCTTTCGATCGGCAAGCCCTAGGCGCTGAGGCTAAAGCTTTTTCCCCTGCCCACCCCACCGAGATGGATAATGGGAGGCTGTTCAGATGCTTCCTCAGCTGTTGCCACTGGCTCCCTGTGGTGTCACAGTAGGGCAAATGGGCTGAAGGGAAAGAGGCAATTACTAGTGGGAGGGGGTGCAGGGAAGGAGCAGCCCCAGCAGGAGGAGGAGGCAGCTCAAGGGAAGGCAGGGCCATTTGGAGACATGGAAGGAAAAGATGCCTATTTGAGTTGCCAACATTTTGCTCAGAGCTCCTATACCTGTCTCATGTACATAGCTGTCAACAAATAAATACACAAAAAACCTGGAAGGGATTTTGGCTCCAGTGAGCAGCAGACAGTCTTGCACCCCACATCCCCCATTGTTGTAAGGAGGAGGAACTTCCAGGGATGCAGTCCTTCCCTGCATTTAGCTTCTTTTGGAAGGAAGCCACTTAAAGGCTTATTGTAATTTCCTAATATTTGTGCATCCTATATACATTATGTGTCAACCGCAGTTCTGCTCCTTGTTACTTTTCGCACAGAAATCTATCTTATCATCCACCCTTCCTCACACAGAGCGCAGGGTGGTTAGCAAAACCTAAAAACACAACATTAAAAGCAAAACCGAGAATACAATACTCAATACTTAAAGCAATTGGAGATACAGTGGTACCTCAGGTTACATATGCTTCAGGTTACATACGCTTCAGGTTACATATGCTTCAGGTTACACACTCCGCTAACCCAGAAATAGTGCTTCAGGTTGTGCTTTGCTTCAGGATGAGTACAGAAATCGTGCAGCGGTGCAGCAGCAGCAGCGGGAGGCCCCATTAGCTAAAGTGGTGCTTCAGGTTAAGAACAGTTTCAGGTTAAGAACGGACCTCCGGAACGAATTAAGTACGTAACCAGAGGTACCACTGTATAGTTATATCAATGCAGGCAGACCATCCCCTGACCTTTGGGACCATCTTAGTTCCCACAGAGACAAGTCATCTGAATGTTATGGGCTATCAACACTATCTGGTCATGGCTGAGCTATTGGCCAGGTCATCCCACACTGATAGCCCAAATCACAGGAATCTAATAGGGGACACATAGGAAAAAGATGCACTGGAGGCTGGTCCCTTAGGGTGAATGGGGCACTGACTCACTAACCTCAGCCTGCCCTCAATCAGACCTCATGGGACTGACTTCTTACTTGCATCAGCTTCATCTTCCTTGGCCTCAGTGTTGCCCCTGTAGAGGTGAGCAGGGAGAAGGATGGAGACAAAACTCCACCTGTTGATGACCTTGGTCTCCCTGTCTTCTAGAAGCCAGTGGGCACCAGCCGCTACTGCCCTCAGCAGAGCTACAACACCCAGCAGCTTTAATGAACTACAGTTCCCAGGATTTTCTCTCTCTTTGTGTGTGATTTATATGTGCTTTATTTAAATGTCTGGTGTGACAGAGTTGTGGCAGTTCTGTAGCTCTCTTAACATCAAGTGATGTGCATGAATTTTCACCCTTTTGTTATTCTATTCATTTCCATTATTAGCAACTTCCTTCATTTCATTATGCGCTTAAAGCCTTTCATTTGATTATTCACTCATAAAAACTGCATTTATCATTTATCACATTCATTTTCTTCCTTTATGAATCTGTGGCACTGATGCTATCAGACGTCATTGTATTTCCCCAGGTCTTCTGGATGTTGCTTTCTTCCTGGGGTATTCTGGGGGGAACTGGCGTCAGCCTAAACAATACACGGCAGTTCCAAACAGCAGACACCATGATTTTGTGGCTGCCACCATTTCTCCCCAGAGTGACCTGTAATGAGACAATTTCTGGGAGATTTTGGAAAGATAAAATGGATGGATGGCAGGAGGTAGTCACTGAGAAATCAGCCATCTTGAATGAGTGATGATTGGGTGTGAATTAGGTAACAAAAATGAAGCCCATTTGCCCCCCCCCTAAATTACCCATGACAGTCATTATATAGTAAGTGGATAATCAGCCCCATTGTTCAATTGGTCTGAAATAAATGCACACCTCTGGTTACACCACATACGCACAATTCTAACTATGTGTTAGAGCTGCAGAGAAGCTCCAGCTATCAACGATGCCAACTTTGGAAACTTACTGGATTGAAAATGTGTCAACTGAATGTATGGTAGTCAATGCAAACTGGTGGGAGAGCAATGGATAACAGGAATGCAGAAAGCAAAGGTCGAATGTTTTGGATGCTGCTCTGATGGGGAAATAACACCACTTGTGGAAGTTGCATTCGAACTGAAATCTATGAAGATTTTAAAGTTGCAAAGTTGTTAATTTCTTATCTGCAAATAGCTGTCTGAATATCTTTGTTATTTGGAAGTGTTGCCATTTTCAAAGGATCTGTGGCATTTAAAAATACTAATGTATACAATTAATATTTAATTGTTAATACTCAGAAGGAAAAGGTTTTTTTCCAACATATTCCTTAAGCCTTCCTTCCAAATTCCCAATAAATAATTAAAGGAATCGCAGTAAGTTCCCAGCCAAATATCAATAATATGCAGAATCATTTGAATAAAGCCAACTGCACAAAAAGTGTTATTCTTATTGGTGAATGCTCTGCAAAATATACTAAAGACTACTAGAATGATAGACAAAATGAAAAACATTGAGACGTCTTTCTCTTCTACCCATGACATTGCTACCAATAAGTCACATGAGAAAATGCTTCATTAAGGCACAGCAACAGCTCATCATTCAGTATATCCTAGACCAGGGATGGAGAACCTGTGACCACACAGATGTTGCTGGTACAACTCCCATCCTTCCTATCCATTGGGTATGCTGTCTGGGGCTGATGGGAGCTGACCAAACAACTGAAAGGCAACAGGTACCCCATTCCTAGCAAAATTACTTCCTTTTCGCTTTTTGATGGAGAAGGGAGTGGAGATGATGATGCAGATAGTGGTCATGATCTGGCATAATCTAGCAAATGCTAACTAGCATTTCAATGAGACAGGTAAGTGTACACACTAAAACTTCAATGTGACCAACAAATGGATGCTTCATAATCCCTTTAGTTTATTTATAGATGATAGCAATGGCTACCTTTTTAATTATGTCAGAATCAGGAGATGATGAGTTTGTGGGCTTCAGGAGCTGCTACCACTTTTTTAGTTAAAGGGCTGGTGCCATGCTATTTTTATTGCAATTGCCAGTACATTTTAAACTGATTTTATACATGTATATAGTTTTAATTCTATCAGTATTCAATTGTAATTTAATGATGGACTCTTCTATGTTTTTAGTGGTTCTTGCTTTTAGTTGTAAGCTGCCTTGAGTCCCTTCAGGGGAAAAGGCGGGGTATAAATAAATATACAATAATAATAATAATTTGGACAGATCCAGGTATGACTTCCTTGCATATACAGAAAACTCATGCAAAAAAACTCACAGATCCTTTCCAGAACACATGGAAAATAAATGGATGTGGGCATTGCAGCTGGCTAGCTGAGTTGCTTAGAGATTTTGAGAGAGAGCCAGATTAGCTCCTTTAGAACTTTGCTTTGAAGCTGATGTAGCTGACTGTAGATGTGATCCTATGCATACTTCCCAAGGAACATGCGTCATTGAACATGGCAGGTCTTACGTCTCAGTAATGATGCATAGGATTGCACTGCACATGTGCACTTGTTTCTATGCTCCAAGACATCTGCAGTCCCTGAACATTTCTAAATTATAAAAGGGCATTGCAGAGTCGTCACTTGTGTACCATGTTCTCTCCTCTAAAAGGAAACTGATCCCTGTAAAAAGGGGGAGGGGAAAATGCCCAGAACTTCCTGCTGTTCCGAAAAAACAGGAGTAGAGAAAACACACACACACAGGGCACGTAACATTTTTTCCTTTAAAAAAATAAGAATCTTAATTAGTATGCTGCCACTGTCTGACAAACATGACAGTCTCACATTAGGGTATGTGCACATTCCTTCACATCTGGCTTTCTATCATAAACTAGCAGTCCCCAAAGAAAAGCTAGAGCTATATTCCGATATCCACACAAATGGCACAATCTGGTCCCAATGTGATGCATTGCATTCACTGCATCACTGAGAGTGATAGCTTCAAAGGACTGAATTATTTATCACTTTTGAACATGGCCATTTTTAGTTCATTCAGCCTTATAATAATTCTGTGAAGTACACTATTAGGAGCTCTCTTTTAGCAATGAATGGAGAACCTAGCTTTAGAACCAAGGGCAAAGTCATTGTATAAATGCTACCTCCCCATGGTTTTCTTTAAGGATGAACTTTCACTAGAGGGAGCATGGGTGACCACAGGGCAGGGGGCACGGGCCAGAGCAAAGGCCTGGCAAGGGCGAAGGCCTCTTATATACCTGCTGGGATTGACAAGGCATCTGACCCTCACCTGAATCTCATAACTCTCCTGCTTAACGGTTGCCATCAATTTGATTTTAATTAATTTTTAGAATGAAATGTTTTTAGAATGTTGGATTATTTGATTGTTGTTAGCCGCCCTGAGCCCGGCTTCGGCTGGGGAGGGCGGGATATAAATAAAATTTATTATTATTATTATTATTATTATTATTATTATTATTATTATTATGTCTGCAGCCACAGTGTTGAAATAAAGGATGAGATTGCCTACCAGATACCAGGCACTCTACTATTCAAATTAGGCCCCAGTGTTTTTCTTACACTCCCCTTCTCAATTAAGTAATCAATTTTAATCTAGAATTTCAGTTCTCAAAACTTTCTTATTTGTTAATTCAAGCAAGTAAACTACTGCTCTCACTTCATTACAAACAGTATTTCTACCTGCAACACATCTGAGCAAACCTGCTCCTCTTCCTTTCATAGATATTTTGTTGCCATTTGCAACTGTAGATGCCTCTGATTAGTTATCATTTAACTCTTTGGGGAAATAATTAGCATCACACATCATGTGCATGGAAGTTGCCGAACCAATTAACCAACTAGAAGGATTACTGTTAATAGCACCAGTTTTTCTATAACTTGATATTGCTGGATAGTTTTGACAAACTGCAAAAGCATTTTTACTTTGCTTTCTGTTGCCACCCTGGAACTTTTCTTTATTAGTGCCACTTTGTTTTGTACGATTCCTTGCAAATGAAGGAAAACAACTTTTCTGCTTGTATATGTTGATAATATAATTTTGGTTACTGAGAACAAACAAGATTGTACAAAAACAAGATTGGGCGCAGGCCTGGCCAAGACACAGGGGTCCTGTGACAAAGGTAACCTGTGTGCTTGCTTGCTTAACAGCTGTTGGGAACCTCAAGGTCCCTGCTCTCCCTTCTTATGGTCTTTGTACTGGACCTGGAGACTCCAATAGAAGAGCATTCCATGTCAAGATTTAGAGGCCCTAGGCTTCAGCCTACTTAGCCTATATGTAAATCTGGCACTGTCAGGTATCCACATGTTTAGTGTAGTTCTGATTGGAGAGAAGACTCAGATATGCAGCAGGTCTACCCATTGAGGAACAGTGGAGGGATAAACCAGGATTAGGTCAGAGGTCAGGTCAGCCCACCACCACCACTCAGTCATCAGAGCTACAAAAAAAAATGTAGATGTGTTCTCTGATGATAATTATGTTTATTTGTTTGAATTTGTCCCTCTTTCTGGAAAAAAATAAATCCCTGTGGATACCCATGAAAGAGAGAAAGAGGAAAAAGTGCATGAGGCCAAGTCACACTTTCAATTGAAGCCTTTGGGAAAAACAATAAGCCCTGTGTTTCATACTGGTTTAATAAAATACTGAAACCAAAACACTTTTTAAACATGTAAGAAATTAAAGAACTAACTTTGAGTGCAATTAACATCCCCGTAAGGTGACTATAAAAGCTCCCATGGTTTTCATTTGAACTAGGTTGCATATAATCAATATTAATCACCCATTCTGGAAAATTATCATCTCCTAAACTACTTGATGCCAGAGGCTGCAGTACTAACCTCACTTACCTTGGAGGAAGCCCAACTGAACAGAGTAAGACTTACATGTGAGTAGGGTTGCACTGTTAATATTTAGGGCATGTGATGAACATGATTACACAGCTAGGAAAGTAAATAAATATAAATAAAAGTCAGAAGCTAGGTTTTGGGGAGATTGGGGTTGGAGAAGGGATTCTGAGAAGCAAGTTTTGTGACTTTGCTGGAGTTGCCAGAACCACTTATCAGAGCTCTTTTAACCACAGTGGTGGAGAGCGGATATGGGGCTGATGGCGAGAACTCTCATAGGGATCTGTAAAGCTGACTGAAAAGCATCGTATCTCCTCTGTAGGTAGCCTAAAGGGACAGCTGAAGTAGCAGTTATTTGCAGCTTTTCCATACAAGTATCATCGTGATGATGCTGTTGAGCAGCCCTGAGTCCTTTTCCTATTTTAACATAAAGCTGATACACTTTACACCTAACTCCACATTCCAGATCTACTGGATACGTTCCAGGGAGTAACTTAGCACAGGTTGCAATGGAGTAATCTGCATCAGGTGGCTGAATCACAACACTGGAAGGGACAGGCTTGGGGGGCAGGCACTCCTGGGGCAGTTTGCTAGGTTGGCAGGAGCAGGGACTGAGCAACGGGAGCTCACCCTGTCACAGGGATTCGAACCACCGACCTTCTGATCGGCAAGTCCTAGGCTCTGTGGTTTAACCCACAGCGCCACCCGTGTCCCTTTTTTTTTAGCAGGGTAACTTGCTGCAATAACATTCAAAACGCCTCCAGCCACAATCCCACTTCCCTTCCATGCTTTGCACAGACTTTCTAGGATCATGGTGTTTTGACACAGAGCCATGCATTTAAAATATATGAGGCTGCATCTTTAAATAATAATAATAATAGTAATGCTACCAGAATGGGAAAAAGAAAAAGCAGTACACAATAACGTCTAACCCATCAGCCACCGCCTAACATTTTTGTCAGTTTCAGCTTGCATATTAATAAGGTGTACTTTTCCCATGCAGTTTGAATAGCCCCCCCCCCAACATTTTTGCTCCTCACCCCACTTTCCTTAGCATGGAAAAAAAGATGGATGGGTGGACTTTTGGAGGCAGTTTCAGCAGATCAGATTCTGTGGTGTGATCTGGTTCTCTTTTCTCATCCAAGCATCCGCTTTCCCATTGATTGACTCTAATTAATATGCTTGTGCTCAGACTCTATAAACCAGCACTGTCAATTTCGCTCCTTGTCAATTTGGATCACAACCTCTTCTAGCTGCGCTGCTGCTCCCAAAAGCAGATTTGTGGCTTAGATTGCAAGGCAAGGCGTTTATCCTCAACTTGACTCCATTCTCTCTCTCCCTCTCCCCATCTCTCCCTGCCTGCCTGTCCCTGCCCACCCCCCACCCCCCTTCTTGGTATCACAGCTCTGAATTTCCTCCCACTGTGCCTAGAAGGCTAAAAACGTGGTTGAGAACATGCAAGCTACCAAACAAATTGAAATTTAATTGTTTCGAGAAATGGAGCTTCTCTCTGGCGAAAGAAATGATGACAGAGATGCCATCTGTGAAATTAAATGGGAATTTACATGGAAGAGTCGGGAAGGCTAGGCAGATTTTATCATTAAAGCAAATAATTGCTTTTAAGTGACACACTAAGAATTCCATATGTTTTCGCTTTTGCCTGTGGCTCCATAGTGAACTAATTGGCACCTGAGTGCAAATATATCATTTCTTCTTTTGTGGTATGATTGTGAAAACAGTAATATTCTTTTATAAGGCTTTTGATAAATTAACATTGCTAGCACTACCACCTCATTGTCCACAGATTTCATTGTCCACAGATTATGCTTATGGACTGAAATGGGCAATCAGTAGTCCAAGGTGCAGAGCTAGATCAGTTTCAGACAATGATTTAAGATCACCTACCTAGCCACAAGGGGACACAGGTGGCGCTGTGGGTTAAACCACATAGCCTAGGGCTTGCAGATCAGAAGGTCGGCGGTTCGAATCTCTGCAATGGGGTGAGCTCCCATTATTGGGTCCCTGCTCCTGCACACCTAGCAGTTCGAAAGCATGCAGTGCAAGTAGATAAATAGGTACCACTCTGGCGGGAAGGTAAACGGCGTTTCCGTGCACTGCTCTGGTTTCGCCAGAAGCGGCTTAGTCATGCTGGCCACATGACCCAGAAGCTGTACGCCGGCTCACTTGGCCAATAAAGCGAAATGAGCGCCGCAACCCCAGAGTCGTTCACGACTGGACATAATGGTCAGGGGTCCTTTGCCTTTACCTTTACCTAGCCACAATGGAATATCTCTTGCATCTTAACCAAGGCAGCTGATTTCCATGCCTCACTCCTTTTCAGAGCTACGAATGAACCAATGACTAAATCAATGAATGTCAGGGTAGGGGTGTGCCTTGGAAGACCAGCTGCTTGGCAGCACAAATGGGGAGAACACTGTTGCACTATTTTGGGGCTTCCCACAGGCAACTGGTTGGCCATTGTGAGAATACGATGCTGGAGTTGATGGGCAACTCACTCCATCCAACTGTGCCTTTTTTAAAAGGTTTTTATGAATGAATGAGGAAGCAATTGCCGGGAATTCAATGAAGGCTTTCCCTGCCATTAATTCTGTGCTACTTCAGATATATTCTAGGTAAGTGGAAAAAACAGGGGTGGGGAGCTTGTGGTTCTTTGGGTATCCCTGATCTTCAGCTCCCATGATCCCCAACCAGCATGGCCAATGGTCAAGGGAATATGGGAGTCGTAGTACAACAATATCTAGTGGGCCACAGCATCCCCATCCTTGTGCTTTAATTAGGCCCCATCTTACAGTTTAAAAACCCCAAACTTTCATCTAGGGATGAAGCAACCGGTATGAGCAACAGGACGCCAGCTCTGAGTCTCTAAGATTGTTTCACACAGAGATTATTTCCCTGTGCATACACACAGCAACAGCATAATGAGTGGAAGCAATCTTTTTGGTTTTTTATTTATATAAAATGTGTATATTCCACTCTTCTGTGTGATGACAGATGCCCAATATGGCTGCCAATAAATGAAAATTAATACATAATATAATAAAGGGTTTTTAAAGGCAGCAGTGATTTATGAAAGCTATAGTTAGGGTGGGGTGACTTAGATGCTGCTGGTGGTTTGGCTGCTTCAGCTGCTGCTCTGCAAAGGTTCTGTAGTGACCACAGGAGCAGAGTCTCTTCTCTCCAGTGTGTGCTGCCTAGCAACCCAGGTCCAGGTAGCGCCAGATGTTTTGATCCATAGAGGCATCTCCTCCAACCAGGCAGCTGGCTATTATCTGCAGCTGCTGGGTCTTGTTTAAGACAGGTAGGGGCTGATGGTAAAGATGGTGATGGTAGAAAGCAATTTAAAAAACACAGAGGGTGTTATCAAATGAAGGCTAAAATCCAAGCCCCACTTACCTAGGAACGTGCCCTATTGAATTCTATAAAACTTATTTCTCAGTAGACATGATTAGGATTGCAGCTTTGGTGATACTCAGATTAGGCTCACTGAAATCAATGGACAAGATACTAAAGTTCATTGATTTCAGTGGGATTACTGTAACTAACATCACATAACACCCAGGGAATGCCTTCATGCAAGTCCCTGCACAAGGGCAAGCAGTTCCTGTTTTGTGAGCACGTTTAGGAGTTTCAGCTGCAAAACATACGTTAGCCAGATTGTGGCCATTCACAAATCCACATGCAAAGCCTTGGTCGCCCGTCCCCCGCTTCCTATTTATATTTTCTTCCTGATTACCTTTACTACATTTTGGATGCACAGAAGCTGTTCCAGAATCTGCTTGATCATTCCACTCACAGAAAGGCTTCTGAAGATTGGAGGGAGGGTGCAAAAATTGGATTAATAAATTCAGCTCTATGCTCTCTTCCAAAGCACTAGTTCTTGGGGAGTGAAAAGAGAATGACCTTTCCAAATGTAACCAGGTATTTTATGTCTTCTTACATGCGCAATAACTGCTTCTCTCCTTTAAAGCCATATAAAAAGGTAAAGGTACCCCTGCCCGTATGGGCCAGTCTTGACAGACTCTAGGGTTGTGCGCCCATCTCACTCTAGAGGCCGGGAGCCAGCGCTGTCCGCAGAAACTTCCAGGTCACGTGGCCAGCGTGATGAAGCTGCTCCGGCGAACCGGCACCAGAGCAGCACACGGAAAGGCCGTTTACCTTCCCGCTATAAAGCGGTACCTATTTATCTACTTGCACTTAAGGGTGCTTTCGAACTGCTAGGTGGGCAGGAGCTGGGACCGAATGACGGGAGCTCACCCCGCCATATATATATGTATATATATATATATATATATATATATACACACACACACACACACACACACATATATATACATATATATATAAGTAGATATATATACATACATATGTGTGTGTGTGTGTGTGTGTGTATAAATAATCTGTTGGGGTCTTCAGCAAGGCACCATGCTTTGGGAGAAAAGCCCAGCTCATGTCTATTAATGAACACAGGGCATGTACCATAACTCCAGTGCAATGTGTCCACTTGCCAAAGGCTGAATAAGTTAAAAGGTAGCCCTGTTGGCACAGAAAGATCAAGGAAACACTCAGTAAGAACTCCGTTTGGAAAACTGCCTGCCAGCACGAGAAAGTGATGTGGAGTCTCATTACACTCAAAGATGGATTAATGTAATATCTTCTGCCCTCTAAATGTTCCAATCAAGAAAATACTCTGGCTCCGTCAATGGATTCAGTCATTCAACCCTCGACAGCCCTTTTTCAGAGCACTGAGAATGAGGATTGACCTTGATCATTATTATTTAGAAAGGCAGGCAAATCATTTGGCATGCTAAGCAGGCCATTGCTCACCAACCACAGATTAACCCACATCTGGAAAGATAAATCTCACCGGCACAAGTCAACAGTAGCATGTTGCACAGCTGATGTTGTTCTGTGATGCTATCAACGGAAATAGCCCATTAGAGGCAAGAGAACATTCATACCATATATGCATTACAGTTGTGACTTATTAGGTTGGCACAGAAATTAAATCCTGTCGAGTCGGCAAGGCAAGTTCTCATTACAGTTACCCATAAGAATGGTTTTTGCTTTACAGATAAACTTCCTTAAAAGGCTTCGCAGGCTTTTGATGCTTTGGAATCCCTCCTCCCTTGTCAGTCAGCATTACGGATATGTATTAGAGGTAACCTTCGAAGCAGGGAGTGGAGGGCAGGGGGAACACACAGCTGCTCTTCCCCCCTACACCATGGAAATATTAGGTTTTCCATGCATTTTATTGGATGAAATAGGCCAGCTAAGTTTGTTGGTCTTTGTTTAGAGCTCTAAACCTGTTTGTCACCTGCTCTGTTGAGGCCTCACTGCCACAAGGATTGGAGCAGCCAAGCCATGCTGCTCAAGGGCCTTTATATAGGACCTAACAACTAACCCTGACGGTCTGAAGTAGGGATGGGAGGACCTGCCAATTTCACTTCTCTCAGTTTCTCATTTTTCCTACCTTAAATTCAGTTTTCCACATTATGCAGCAATTTGCTGGCAGGGGGTGGGGAAGTTTTAAGTCCTAATGAAAATCCATCAATATCTTTCTACATTGTTTTCATGAATATCTTCATTTTTATGTACTTTCCCTTCATATACCAGTACGCACTTTTTTAAACATTGGTTGGATTAAGGCATCACAAAATCCAGGTAACTTCAAATTTTGAAAGATAGCCATATGTTTTGGTTCACATATTGTTTCAGAAAGTGCAAATTTGGTAGATTTGGCTTTAAATGCTCACTGAATCCAATTTCTCCCCCATCCCTCATCTGAAGTAGTAACATCCGGCAAGAACTGCATTGATGCCCATTAACTGCTTTTAGACAAGAAATGCTAAATCTGATACTAGATGATGATTAATAAGAATATATTATTAAATCAAAGATGATTTCACTGAACTGCTTGAACAAAACAAGCCCCCGTCTCTGGAACACTTTCCCTAAGTAAATCAATATGGCTCCTTCACTGCTTGCATCAAGGAGGGCAGTTAGAACTTTTCATCTAGGCTTTTGAGACACCCTAGTTATTTGGTCTGCTGTGAGCATTACTTATTTTTTAGCACTTATTTATATTAGTTTACTGAAATGTCCTGACCCAGAAACACTGATCTTCTTAGGGAGGAAGAATGGGAAATAAATGATTAATAATGATGATGATGATGATGATGATGATGAACTGATCTGAATGCTTATTCAGATCAGTGTGAGTGTCAGGTTTGAAGGGGGCCTGGCCAAGCATTGCCCTGGTCCGTCACCCACAGTGAGCTTACAAAGAGGTGGAAGAGAATGGAGGAGTGGGGATAGGCAACAGCAGGAATTTCTGGTGTGCTAAAGTAGAGTGACTGTGTACACATAGCAAAACTGAAAATGCACCACCCCAAAAGAAGAAGATAAATGGGGATACAGATTTACATAAACTGTTCTGGCAGAGATGCTTTAGCTGAGATTAATGCCTTGCAGGAGATTGGACTAGATGACCCTTAGGACCCCTACCAACTCTACAGTTCTGTGATTCTATGATCCTATTTTATATAGACACAAATTTAAATCTAATTGCTATGACTTAAACATTAAAAAACAGAGGTGGACTCTGGTGGTAGGCAGGGACTGTGCTTCCAGAACTGGCACCATTACCGCTTACCTGAATGGGTGAGGGCATTATGGGGTTGAGGTTGGTGCGGGAGCAGCTGCAGGAACTCTGAATTGGCTCCACTCCGGCCCTAGAAGTGCCTCAGACTTGCCACCACTCTGTCATACCCCCTACCATCACAGTACAGGGCAGTGACACCAGGGCTGGGAATCCCAGTTCTTGGTGACACCCACTTCCCACTAGCCACTCCCCAGATAACTGACAGGAACGCTTGTGATACTTTTTATTTGTTCAGGCGAACTTCTCAAGAGTTCAGCTTCCTTACTCCATGCTGCTCGGGTAGCATTAATGTGCAAGGGGATGCAGAACTAAAAGATGCCTAATTGCCTTCTGCCTGGCTTGATGTGCCCTCTCCACAGGTAATTTAGTTAATTGCTGGCATACTTATTGATGTTTAAGCTTGTCTGTGGGGTTCCTATGTAAAAGGCACAGTCAATATAACTAGAGCAACCTAAGGCTGGCTTTGATTTCTTGGGAGGGGGCTACTAAGCAGGAAAATGCTTCCTTCTCATTGCCTAGCACCACATGGCTTGATTCAGATTTTTGGTGTGTGTGTTCAAACCCACTTCTGTCCCCAAAAAGAAACCATCAGGAGAAGCTGGAACAATAGGATGGTTCTGCAAAGCTGGTCTCCTGACACCACATTCTGAGTAGTGTGGAAGTGGAGGGGGGTGGGTTGAGGTCACCTGAGGTCACTTATTATTATTAAGGCTGCATAGCGTACCAATGGGAGGGCTGGATTGGCTTTGCCAGTGCATCTGCACAGCCCCAGCCTCACCAATGCAACATCATACCCTTCAACATTTGTCTGATAAAAATAGGGATGTCCTAAGGAAAAGTAGGAGGGACGCGGGTGGCGCTGTGGGTTAAACCACAGAGCCTAGCGCTTGCCGATTAGAAGGTCGGCGGTTTGAATCCCCATGACGGGGTGAGCTCCTGTTGCTCGGTCCCTGCTTCTGCCAACCTAGCAGTTCAAAAGCACATCAAAGTGCAAGTAGATAAATAGGTACCGCTCCGGCGGGAAGGTAAACGGCGTTTCCGTGCATTGCTCTGGTTCGCCAGAAGCGGCTTAGTCATGCTGGCCACATGACCCGGAAGCTGTCTGCGGACAAATGCCAGCTCTCTCGGCCAGTAAAGCGAGATGAGCGCTGCAACCATAGAGTCGTCTGTGACTGGACTTAACAGTCATGGGTCCCTTTACCTTTACCTGTAAAGAAAAGTGGGACATTCCAGGAACAAATCAGAAACTGTGATGGCTTCTGAAAATAATCTGGGACTATTCCTGGAAAATAGGGACAACTGGAGGGTCTGCACCAACTTGGTTTGTGGCAGTAATGCCAGTGTCAGGAGGGTTGCCAGTCCTGGAGACAAAAGAGCTGAGGCAGCCACAATCCAGCAGAGCCCCAAGTACATAAAAACACATTTATTTCAATGGGCTTAAGCACACGCAAGTCTCTGTTGGACAACATCCAGCATTTGTAGATACCCTCTATAGTTAGCTCATGGGGAATGAAGAATCTGTAGTGGAGAAACATGAGAATGGTACACGATACACAAACCATTTGGCCAGCAATGGTTGGCCAGGAATATTTTCTATCTTTGTTGTGGCTTGCACGAAAATTAAGTAGTAATATTGTAAACTGCTTTTTACTCCAGTCAAGGGATGTGTACATTGTGTTATTAAATAGATAACTATCCCATGACTAATTCTTATTTAAGTTTTCTAGGCCATAAAATGGCCACACAATTATCGCCTCAAAAGTCTTGCATCTCCCATTGTGGTCATTTTAAGGAGATCTACAGTATTTAGCTATGATGCTAAAATCTCACCTGTCTTCCCAGGAGATGTAGGATGCTTATATGTTGCAAACACATACTTTATGTCTTCACAGGAACCCTGTGTTGCAGATTACAGAGAGGGACTGGCACAAGGTCATTTAGTAACCTTCTTGGTTGAGCAGGGATTTAGTTATAGTCAAATGTATTTATATGACGCATTTTCCATTACATTTGCATTACTCAAAAGTCTTCTTTCAATATGGATCATCCAAACAAAAAAACCTACTTTTTAAAAATGGCAGAAGGGGGAGGGAGAGAATCTGAGTCTTCCTAACCAGAGATTCCAACCACCACATCACACTGTATTGTGTACATTGTCTTTATTTAGGTAAGATCTGGTAATTTAAAATACTTCAATAAATCTTCAGATGTTATTCTTTTCTATTGGGAACTCCTCGATTTCTGGTTTGTGTCATCCCCAGCGCCAAGCGCATTGAGAAGATGTGAGATGGCATCACATGACATCTGATGCCATTGGTCTGGTTGTTCTGCTCATTTAGGCATTGAATGAGGCCCTTTTGCTGTAGGGCTGCTTAAATTGAATGCTGTGAAATTTGCAGTGAATGTTCACAGCCTTCCTCACAATGATGCCGAGTGAGTCACACAAGACATGCGATAGCTTTTAATTTAGTCATGTAAATGGTAGAATATACTGCTGCTCATGGCAATCTGTGTGGATAATAATGGCTGGATTTTTTATATTTAAAAAATCTTAAAATAATAACTTGAAAAGCTTCACACTCATAGGCTTGGTGTTGCTATTCTTTTTTTATTTAGGGTAACTGATTGATTGCACAGGCAAGGGCTATAAATGAGTAGCTGAAAATCCTGCAGTGTTGTGGATATTAAACTGAAAACCATCAAACCTAAAGTCTGCAATTCCTCTGTTGCAATTACTCATTCAGCATTCTTTGGCACAATTGTTAGAGACAAAGACAAAGTTGAGGTAGGGAGAGCGGAGAGGGGAAGCAAAGAAATACCTTAACAGAATGTTAAATTATGAATTATGGAGACCCAAATTTGCATATTTGAGAAAAACAGAAGTTTGGGGTTTTTTAATCATAAAGATCTTTTTTTAAAAAAAAAACCTGTCTTCCTTCATCTATGTAAAGAAATCTGGGTGAGCAGCAAAGCATCCCTGCTGTGCAGCCCTGGAAATTTACAGAGAAGAATTGCTTTTCCCCCTCTCCTTTTGGTTGCTCTCTGACGT
Organism: Podarcis raffonei; assembly: GCF_027172205.1. Lineage (NCBI taxonomy): Eukaryota > Metazoa > Chordata > Lepidosauria > Squamata > Lacertidae > Podarcis > Podarcis raffonei. Next base: position 67,988,569 of record NC_070605.1, read on the forward strand.
TTCTGGCCCCAAAGTGAATTTCTTTATAGATTTCTAAAGCTTTAAAATTATTCCTGTTCAGAACAGCACAGATGTGACCTGTTTATGCTGTAAGAATGAGGGGTGTGTGTGGAATAAATGCTTGATCCCACATAGTAATGAAGGTGACACCTTTTCATTTTGGGAGTTGAGGCTGTAATCTTGTACCTCCTTAGCTGGGAGTGAGCCCCATTAAGCTCAGTGGGACTTATTTCTCAGTAAAGGTGGATAGGCTTGTGCTGTGAATGGGTGTGCTTTTTCATATAAAGAATGGATGCATCTGTATTGATCATTTGAGGAGGAGGTACCCAACTATCCAGAAGATTCTGGAAAAGCAATTCTGTGTTGTAAATGTGGCAGGAAAAAGTAAAGCCGCCGTCATAATTGTGATGGTGGCAGTGGAAGCACATCCACAGGTGGACACTCTTCGGCAAACAAGCTTGAGCCAACAAGAAATAAGTCCACAACAGATCATCCTACCCTTTAAACTTATATCAGGGTTTTCATATATCCTTGGTATAGCCATTTGCATCACACTGCAAATGAGGCCAAGATTACGAAAATATATTATCGCAATGGTACCTCGGGTTACAAACACTTCAGGTTACAGACTCCGCTAACCCAGTAGTAGTACCTCGGGTTAAGAACTTTACCTCAGGATGAGAACAGAAATCGCACGGCGGTGGCAGTGGGAGGCCCCATTAGCTAAAGTGGTACCTCAGGTTAAGAACAGTTTCAGGTTAAGAACGGACCTCCTGAACAAATCAAGTTCTTAACCAGAGGTACCACTGTATCATTTATTTATTAAGTTTCTATACCATCATTCATCCGAAGATCACAGGGCAGTTTACAAGATAAAAACACAAAATACATACCATAGTAAAAAGCAAAAACAATAAGCACCCCACTTAAAGATACCAGGCGGGCCTCCCTGGGGAGAGCATTCCACAACCAGGGAGCCACTGCAGAAAACGCCAGGTTGGTTTTTTTAAATCAAAATGTAAAGAGATGGGAGATCCCTGGTTGCATCTCCACTGTCTCATCAAGTTTGGTCCTCTGATATATAGCGAAGTCACAACTTTGTTACAGGACCTTCCCCCGACCCCAAGCAGGAGATCAAAACAGGCTCCTCAAAAATTATGTGAAATCAGCTATTGCTGTTAATGGTGACATTTCATAAGGCAGTTTAGAAGAAAAAAAGATAAACTTAATGGAAGGGGGTTCTGCCACTAAGGGAAGCTTTATGTGAGCAGTTTCTAAGAAACATGAGGGAAGATTCTACCTTTTTGGAGCAGTTAACATTTTTGGGGAAAGTGATATTTCATTTCAATGACAATGTTAACTGCCACAGCTGTAATATCTTGATAAATGAGGAAAAACACCAAATGGGCTTGAACACTATCAGAAAGATTCTCTTGGCATTGGCAATTTCTTTTCTTCCTTTAATAGAACCATAAAGAGTCTTACTAACCATAAGAGAGTCGTACTAAGAATGAGCAGAGCCACATGGCTCCGTTCTAGAAAATACGCCATTGTGCCAAAATGAGGACAGCACCATAGGACCCCAGGCTTCACTTTAAGAAATGGCCTCCTCTAAAGAATCATGGAAACTTTTGCTTTTTAGGGGGCTGAGAGTTGTTAGGGAACCCCTCTATTCCCCATGCAGAGCTACAATTCCCAGAGTGGTTTAATATAGTCAATCCCTCTTCCCAGGAAACTCTGGGAATTGTGGCTCTGTGGGGGGGAATAGGAGTCTCCTAATAACTCGTGCCACACTTAACAAACTACAGTGTCCAGGGTTCTTTGGAGAAAGCCATGACTGTTAAAGTGGTATAAGAGCTTTAGACGAACGGTGTGGATGTGACCTTACTCATTTTCTCAAATGGGGCCTCGAAATGCAAATGAAAGGCATTGGAAGAAGTGGCGGCCACACAAGTGAGCAATGTATGCCACTAGCATGCAATGGATTACCCCTGAAACAAGATGGGCCTCAACAGAAAGAAATGTTCCTCTAATTTAGAGGAAATAAAATAAAGGTTAATGCAGCACTCCACTTCATGGCAAAAATCAGTAACCTTTGAGCAGAGGCAGTTCATATGTCAGCAGCTGAACATTTGGAAAAGGCTTCTAAAAATCGTATATTACAATACTGCAAAATGCTGTCATAACCCAAGACGAGGTTTTATTTTAAAACTCTAAGCCCTTGTGAGGCAAGTAGAAATAGTTTATGCAAAATAAAAGTGCAGGTTCTCTCCCCCGCCCAATACACACACTCTTGTATTCAGTGGCATGTCATATTTTATTATACGGAGAAGATGAGATTTATTTATGAGGTACTGCAAAAAGGGCAACATGGCTTTGTAAAACAAGTATTTGGTGCTTTGTGGTGTGTGCAAAAATTGCTGTGTGCCAATGTCCTCCTTTTAGGGGGCACTGGGATGTTTGATGGCAACCATGCAATAGCCTTCCACAGTAATTTGACTATTTATAGGACTGGCACGTTTTAACATCCCTTCGCATAAGACGAATTTCCATGTTGGGATTTCATTTCATCCAACGCATATTCTAGTTATAGGTATATAAGTCTCTCCTGCATTCTTCATTAGGTTTGTAATGACAGTATGAAACAAATCATTCTGGGAGTGGGTGTGAGGAGCAGTTCTGCAAAACACCAGCAGAGAATTGAAACCAAGGGCAGCAGCTACTCTGCGTTCAGTTATTGCAGTAAGAACATAGGAAGAGCTGTGCTGGCTCAAGCCCAAGGTCCATCTCATCCACGACCCTGTTCTCACAGTGGCCAACCAGATGCCTATATGAATCTTGAAGGCAGGACCTGAGTGCCAAGAGTGTTGTCCCAGCTTGTGATCTTCAGCAGTGGGAATGGCTAATAGCCAATGAGAGCCATGAATTGGTCTACTCCTTTTTTAAAGCCATCCAAGCTGGGGTAGGGTATACATGAAGTTTGTTTGTTACAGATCTCAGTCCCTTATGGCCTCATTTTATAAAGTATGCAGCAGCCAACATTGCCTGGTGTCAGAAGAGAAACTGAAAGTAAAACATGGAAACATGGCCTCCTTATTTGATGAGCATCTTAGGAATTTTGTATTGTACAGTGTTTTCTTTTTAAATTGTATTACTTTCAATTGATTTTTTTCTGTTTGTATTTTTGTTTTGTTATGTTGCTTTCAGACTATTTTAATTCAATAGATCAATTTATTCTATACAGTGGTACCTCGGGTTAAGTACTTAATTTGTTCCGGAGGTCTGTTCTTAACCTGAAACTGTTCTTAACCTGAAGCGCCACTTTAGCTAATGGGGCCTCCTGCTGCTGCCGTGCCACCGGAGCACGATTTCTGATCTCATCCTGAAGCAAAGTTCTTAACCCGAGGTACTATTTCTGGGTTAGCGGAGTCTGTAACCTGAAGCTTATGTAAACCGAGGTATCACTGTATAGCCAAAGGCCTTTACAATGTAAAGCGGGGGATAAGAACAAGGTTGAAAACCTATAAAAGTTAAAGCATAAAAATTTACAGCATGAGGTTTTAAAATTATAAAGCATTAACATATCTAGAATGGAGCCTCTTAGCTGCCGGAGCAAATTTGGCTACCAGATGTGTAATCTGGAGCTCTTTATCAGCAAGGAGCTCGACTGTCACTTCCTGGGGGGAATCTGCCTGAGAGACAGTCAAGAACAGGTCATAAAAGAATGTCTCTGAGCATTGAATATAAGGGGCAAAGCAGCAGGTAATGCACAACATCCTCAGCCTGATTGCTGTCAGGGACTAGACTGAGGAAGAATGGGGGAGACCACTCCCCCTTCTCCTTCCCGAGGAGAGGACAGTCCAGGTTTACAATGGTGATCTGCAGAAAAAAATTGACTCTGAGACAGAAGAGGGACAAAGCTGGGAGATAATGGAAGAAGAGGAGGGGGAAGCAGCAGAGCCAGAGCAGCTGGCTGAAACGTTATCATTAGAAAGCATTCCAGACCCCCCCCCTCTCCTAGGACCTACTGACTTCTCCTACTTACTGTAACAACTTCATGGTGAATACTGGCACCTATTTTTCTTGGGGGGGGGGGACACTGGCTGTGTGCAATCTCCAGTTTCAGAAACAGTATGCTGGGCGGCCACTTACAAATTGCCCAAAAGGAAAAAATGTGTCGCCAAAAATAGAGTGAAGATTTGCATAATATTTACATATGCAGATGTATATGTATCTATGCTAACTTAGACATAAGTGCAGAATAAATAAACAAAAATCTCATCATAGTGTTGAAGACAGGGACCAGGGTACCTTTGTGCCTGCTCAGGCTGCTGTCCAAGGTGTAACAGTTGATAGGCAACTTCAAGGCCCCTCCTGTTCTCATCCTGTTCTTTATATTTGAACTGGATGTGGGACAGACAGTACTTCAAATAGAGGGCAACTTCAAACAAAGAGCTGTCTTCTGACAGCCAGTCATGTGCAGGACTTTCCGCTATAAAGTAGGACACAGGGCCACCCTATCTGAGTAGCAACTACAAGAGTCAGCTGCTGGGTTCCATGCCACCTCCAGGGCTTCTGAGAGGCATCTGATTGGTCAATGTGGGAAACTAAACGCCAGACTAGAAAGACCTTTAGTCTAATCCTGCAGGGTTTTTAATGTTCCATTATCCCCTTCCTTCTTTCCTTAGACATAGAATGTTCTCATATTTACCACATTTCTCTCCCTTTTTCTCTGATCAGTATAATCTTCTATTCTTCTTTATTGACTGTATTCCTTAACTATGCTTTATTTATTTTTTCCTACCTCAGAAACTACTTTGTTCTTCAATCTGTAACTCTCCATTGGTAGTGAGGAGGAGGAAGAGGCAGGCACCAATAAATGTGATTAAATAAAGGAAAAAACTTTCTTGAAGGAACATGGCCGACACACATCAGTTCAGACTAGTGGGGGGGGAGGTTGCCTTCTAACAAGGGATGGGAAGATCTGTCAGTTTCCATTTCTCTCGGTTTCCAATTTTTCCAGTTTTTTAGGTTCAGTTCTCTACATTTCCACATCAGTTTGCATTTTTTGAAAACAATTCCTCATGAAAATTCATTAACATTTTAATGTGAAAGTGTAGGATAACATTTGTTTGGTGCAACATCATCTAACCTCCCTGAAAGAAATCCAAATGTATAGTGAAAAGTGGACATCATTTCACCTCTGCATAAACTTTGTGCAAACAAATCAGGATGAATGATCAAGAAACCGGCCATCTGGAAGTGACCACCGTCTACAACACTTGTGAACATGTAGCTGCAGTTTTTCAAACTGTCATGAAGAGTTTCCTATATACCTCCAAGATCATTCCTGGCAGCAGGTATCAACACCTGTTCTCTCTCTTAGCTCATCCAGTCAACAGCTGCTTCACTAGCAAGGAGAGTGTTAAAGGAGAATTTTATATTTAATCATTCAAGAAAGTAATTGGAACATTCCAGACATCTTTCCCCTTCTTTTCTTTCTTATGACTCCCCTCCACCCCCCAAAAAATTACATTTTGGCTTAATAAAAACATGCAGCTAAACTAAGCCTCTGATACAAGGTGAATATCAATGTAAGCAGCTGGAACCTTTAAATAGATTTTGAAAGTCAGACCCAGCACAAAATCCATGCTGCCTTGTAGGAAAAGGCCTGATAGATTTATGCTGCCCCACATGTCAGATAGACTGATGCCAACAATCTAGAGAGCCATCTGCAGATTTCTCAAAGGACACGATTTTAGGCTAGCCGGGATAACAGTATAAAGAATGAATGTGAAATGAGTTATAGTAGGCTGTGAATCATTCCTACAATGATCAAAATCTGAAATGTTATGGTATGATAACTCCTGGCTGGTTTGTGGTGAAAGGGGATGCAATGATTGAATGCTGTTTTCCTCATGCGATATGAATGCAAAATAGAAAGTGTAAACAAATCCTTTTGCTCAAACTTGCCACAATCTGACATAAGTTAAACTCAGACTACACTCCTATATGCCCACTAACTTAGAAATAGATCCTATCACAATTGAATTTGGTGGGACTTATGTCTGAAAATACACACATAGAATAAGATTAATGTGATTCCCCATTTTATTACTTTTTTTAAAGAAAGTATTTGGGCAACCCAGTCCCAAGCATGAAATCCACTTACCATGCACGGTCAGGCAACATTGTGAGATGGGGCCTTCCCACCCCTTTGAACTGAAGGTGAACATGGCTAGAGGGGGTTTTTCGGGCTGGCGTGACCCCAATTGGTCCTCACACTACCTGGGAGAAGTGGACTGTAGCCTTTCCACAAATTGGCCATACTTGCTATAATAAAACAAGTGTGCCTCTCTCTCTCTCTCTCTCTCTCTCTCTCTCTCTCTCTCTCTCTCTCTCTCTCTGTGTGTGTGTGTGTGTGTATTCCATACCTGATGGAAGGGACCTAGCCATGAGGGGAAAAAAATATTGGATCTCACTATACTCTTAAGCAACTTTATAATCCTTTGTGAGTCACTCTCACCATAATATGACTCACATTTGTCTACCTTTTTCACCTTGTTGAGATATGCAGATGGAACACTGCATGCCACTGATGTTGTGTGCAGAGAAAGCATGGACAGGAACCATATTGATGGGGTAGGGTCATAGCCATTAGTGGAGCATCTGCTTTCCCTTCAGAAGGTCCCAGGTTTAATCCCCAGCATCTCCAGGTAGGGCTTGGAACATCCCCTGTCCGGAACGCTGGAGAAACTGCTGTCAATCAGTGTAGAGAATACAGAGCCAGGCAGGGTATACAGAGCTCTGTATAAGGCAGCTCCCTATTTTTATAGAGTAGATCTGTCCCTTGGATCAATAATAACTCGCTGCCACCATGAATGAAGGATGCTTTACACTCCAGTAAAATGAAGCACTGATATGGCTAGTGACAAAGTGCTAGAGCCAACAGGGCTTTTGTGTGTCTTCTTGCCCTGAAGGACCACTGAATTATCACACTCTGAAGAGGTGACTGAGAACCATTTAACCCCACATGCGAGCTGAATTGGGGTGGTGGAAAATCATGTACAAACAATGTGAATAAGTTGCATTTGCATCTACCTGTGCCACAGCACCTTTCCATCACTGAATTAAATCATCTACTAGACATTGATTTGAGAATTAGTCCCATTTCTGCTCGTTGGAAAGGGGGAAACCTTCAAAGAAATTAGACATTCGAGGCAAACTATGTTCCCAGAGCTTCCATATTTTAAATATGCACATATTTTCACTGATTTCTTGAACAATGCAGCCTATTAAAAATCCTGTGTATACTCCTTGCTTTTAAATTACCCAAAGGTGGAAAAATGGATGGTGCCTATTGGCTTCCAGTAGTAAATCAAATGATGGAAAGGCCCTTCATAGTGCATATAGTTGTTCTTTTCATGCTCTCCATTGTAAGTCCATATACATATATCTACTTTAGTCAGTAAGCTATTTATAGCTGATATACAGCAAGGACATTTGTATGGTGTCAGCTTGTCTGTGACTCTTTTGCCCTCTTTTTTCATTAATGCTTGTTAAAGAATGGAAGCAATTTTATGCTGAAGCTTCCTCCACACCTAAATAATTTTAACTGCATGATCATCAGAATGCTGTATTATCTATTCCTTGTCTTGTATTAATTATGTTCATATTTGCATTCACAAAGCAGCCTTATCTAAATCCAATTCAAATTGCTATATTTGAATAGGAAAAAGGTTCTCACCTCACTATTCTCAAAATAATTCCTTGAGGGAATAACGTGCTACTTTCTCTATATTTTATTCAAAGGCCACAGTCCACCCAAAAGTTCTGCACATGCTCCATTGATGGATGTGAGGTGTGCACAGTTGTGTGAGAGACAGCTTCCACAACTTCTACTCATTTCATTGGGAATTGCATACCCTCCAACATGCTTCAGATCAAAATAAGGATATTTTCATTTATATTGCCCTGGAAATTTATACTTTCTGATGCATTCATGCAACTCAAAATGAGTCCAGCGACAGCAATTCAGATACAAGTTGCTGGAAAGTTCTTTTGCCCAATTTCATACTGTCAGGGGCTCAGGAGCAGAAGCACAGGGGAGAGAGGAAATGGAGAGCGAAGGGGAGGAATCCGAGGGCAGCGTAGGGGAGTATGACAGTGACCCGAGAGATACCATGAGCTTCTCCAGCGAATCAGAAGATTCCCAGAAGGGGGCGCCGATGGTCAGGGCAAGGGGGGTCCCAGGGGGGACGCACCAGAAGCAAGGGGCCAGCGGGGACTCCCAAAGCAGCAGTGGGGGATCAGGACCAGCTTCCCCACCAGAGCGTAGTGGGGGGGAAGAGTCACATGTGTCAGGACCAGCATCTCCTCCAGCGGGGAGAGAAGATGAGTCAGGGCTGACCACGCCTCCATTGGAAAGTGGGGAAACAGAGGGGAGGTCAGTTCCAGCTAGCCTCCCCGAAGGGGGGAGCAGTGACAACAGCAGTGTAACGGTCAGAAGGAAGGTGGCAGGCTGGGCGCGCGCACCAAGTTCAAATGTACAGGCGCGCGGGACAGCAGGAAACCCGGATTGGGAACCAGGTCCTAAAGCCCGCCGGAGGGAGGGGGAAGATTCAGGGGACTCAGCGTCAGAAGAATCTAGGAAGGGCGAGACCCCGACGGACAGGCGGACCCAGAGGAGGAAAGAACAAAGGAAGAGGTGGAGCAAGGCTAGAGTCTTAAACTGGTGTCAGGGGGGAGGAGATTCAGACGGAGCTTCAGCGGTCTAGAGTTTGAGACGTAGGGTTGCACGCTGCGGCTGTGAAAGTGAAACTGAACTTCAATAAAGACTTTTATACTTAACAACGAAGCAGCGTTGGTCCTTTGTGAGCTGGGACCTAGGGCAGCTCTGACACATACCTTCTAAGTGCCCAATTTTCCAGGGAGAGTCGAGTAGGGTCAGTTGTGAGGAAGTGAGAAACACAGACACCAAAGAGGCAACACACCTTTCAGCAATCCTCAAATGAAAATAGGAAACTTCCCAGCAACTTGTATCTGAATTGCTGTCGCTGAACTCATTTTGAGTTGCATAATTGCATCAGAAAGTATAAATTTCCGGGGCAATATGAGGCATATGTGTATGGCCTGCTCTTTTAAAGAGATGGTATGTGAACACTTTTATACAGATTCTATTCTTTTTCAGTGAATTTGGTTAGTGTCTGATTTTCCTTTACACTACATTTTTTAAACTCTAATCTGGGAGTGGGGAACCTATGGCTCTTCAGGTGTTGTTGAAGTTCAACTTCCATCAGCCCTAGCTAGCATGGCCAACGGTCAGGAATTATAGGAGCTGGACACCTGGAATTTCCCAGTCCCTGCTGTTATTCTAGGAACACTTGGGAGCAAACCCCATGGCTTTCGTGGGAGGTAGATATGCAAAAGATTGCACTGTTAAGCATGTTGTTGTGTCGTTTAGTCGTTTAGTCGTGTCCGACTCTTCGTGACCCCATGGACCAGAGAACGCAGGCACTTCTGTCTTCCACTGCCTCCCGCAGTTTGGTCAAACTCATGCTGGTAGCTTCGAGAACACTGTCCAACCATCTCATCCTCTGTCATCCCCTTCTCCTTGTGCCCTCCATCTTTCCCAACATCAGGGTCTTTTCCAGGGAGTTTTCTCTTCTCATGAGGTGGCCAAAGTATTGGAGCCTCAGCTTCACAATCTGTCCTTCCAGTGAGCACTGTTAAGCATACTCCCCAAATAAGCGGGTAAAGTACTGCAGCTTTTATTAATATCATTGGAATCTCTTGTGTCGTGGTATTTTTTAAAAAAAATATAAAATGTACTGGTACCATTCACATGATAGTCTTTTTAGTCTAAAATCTGGATTTATACTTTTTGAGCAGCTGCTTAAGAGCAATGGGCTCATATATTTGAATCTGGATACTGTACTTACGGAAAGGTAGGAAAGAAAACCTAATATCCTGTACGCTGGACAAATGCATTACATTCTTGCACTGAATTTAATGTAACTAAATTTTTTGAGGGCGTGTTAAATGAGTAATTTAAAACTATAGTTAAAGTTTCAGATGAGAGAAAGAATTGGAGCCTTTTACAGCATGAAATAGCTAATCACTGTTAGGGGGGCATTTTTTAAACGCCACTTTGCCTGTCAAGAAGTATCTTACATTAGAAGGAAATTGAATCAATAGGAGAATTAATTTGCCACAAAGCAAGCTAATCTGTGGATTTATGGCCTACAGATTATGCCATCTGGAAATGAATGACCTCTTCCTTTAGACAGATAGCCTGTGAACTTGACTTTCCTTTTTCATGGAACCTGTTCCTTTCTTTGGGGCTTGTGCTGGAGAACTGAGATCTTAGCCTTACCCAATATGTCTTAGAAATGTGTTTTGTGGCCTCCTTTAGCAGCTGAGATGTGTTAGACTTCCCTTTATGTATGTGAACATTATTAAGCTTTCATTTTGTTTTCATTTTATATTGGTTTTGATTTTTGCAATATAAGTCTCTTTGAGGTTCATTTTCTAAAACAAACAACTAATAAGTGCAATGAGTGACGATGAAGATTTAAAGTGAATGATATAACAATCCTTGTTGAATATCCATCAATGTTTACATTTCAATCTAGACAAATTAACGAAGATACTGATTAATGAAGATATTGATTTGATAACAGCATCCTAAACTGAAAATGGGGAAGAGGAACAAGAGCCTTTAACCTTCCAGAAGTTGTTGCTGGACTATGACTCCCACCATCCATGTTGGCTGGGGCTGATGGGAGTTGGAATCCAACAACATCTAGAGAGCAACAGAATCTCCATCCCTGACCTGGATGGCTTCAACTAGCATGGACTTCACCATTCTCTAAAATATCTGAACTGGCGCTCTATGCACATACAGTGGTACCTCGGGTTACATACACTTCAGGTTACAGACTCCGCTAACCCAGAAATAGTACCTCGGGATCAAGAACTTTGCTTCAGGATGAGAACAAAAATTGTGTTGTGGTGGCGCGGCGGCAGCAGGAGGCCCCATTAGCTAAAGTGGTGCTTCAGGTTAAGGACAGCTTCAGGTTAAGAACGGACCTCCGGAACGAATTAAATACGTAACCAGAAGTACCACTGTATATTCCTGAAGTGATAAAGAGCACATTGGGCTAAAAGACGTTCTAAAATATGTTCTAAAAGACCTTGCAGATAATACTAATGTCTTGTTTGTCTGCTGGCCTTTTTAAAATGAGATGCAAATGACAAGCTTTGGCTGTGTGTGTGTGTGTGTGTGTGTGTGTGTGTCAACTTTTGTGTGCGATGCAACAATTAGGGATTATTAAATAGTTGGCTTGATGAAATGTTTGTGATTTTGTGTGTGTGCTAGGATTTGGTGTGCTAGCTTGAGCTTCTTTTTTGCCCTCCTTTGCTCCTGTTTTCAATGTGTCTTTGATGCATGTTGTACATAACTAACAAGCCATAAGGATGAAATGGCAAATAAATATTAGAGTTATCATTCTGAGTAATTAAATAAGACTCCCCAAGATGAGGAATATTAATTATCTCTCCAATGTTCTTTACTTGGTAATTAAGGGACTCATAATTAGCCAGTTGAAGTCAATGTCAAAACTCCCACTCCATGCAAGAAGAAAATCAGACACATTGATCTTATTATTTTTACTAGTGTCTTTGAAATGCAGCTATTTCAATGCACATCCTCTTGATTTCATTATTAGCACAGGTGGTTCTTTCTTACCCAGGGCCAGACCTGCCATTAGAAAGAGTGAGGTGGCTAGCTCAGGCATCAGATATAGGGATGAGGAGTAGCAGTAAGATGATAGAGGACAGAGCTGTGTGCACTCTGCAGCCTGCGCCGCACTCCCTAAGCTGGAGGATGCTATCCCAGTGCTAGTACTTAGGTAAGATCCAGCTGCCACTCCAATCAGCTTCTGCACATGGAGGGAATGATCTTGTCCTTGACATTACAGGAGAAAGGAGTACCAGAAAGAATCCCGTTGTGAATGTACTACTCCTTCTGAAGACTACTAGACAGGCACAAAACATACTAGTATGTTCAAAGAGGGAATCAAGGTCTCAAACTTAGCAGTCTGTCCTCTGGCCAGGAGCTGCGCTGGAGCATAGCATCTGTTCTCCTACACCAGAACCTGAAACAGGCAAACACTTGCATTTCTCCAATGCAAATATAATGAAGGCAAGCATTAGTCCCAGGTAGATTAATTTATGTGCCCTGCCATCACATGACCCCACAATGCTGGAGCCCAGACTTCTCCCATCACTGCTTTGCCTTTCTGATCCTGCAATTTAGGTTCTCACTTCCTCAATATGTATGTACCCCCTAATCATTGTGACCCACTGTCTTTCTCACATGTTCATATGACCTACACAAACTTCCTTAAGCCACTGAATAAACAACCCTCTTTCCTTCTAGAAGCCCTAACTTTTCTCTCACCATACCTTTTCACAAATTACAGGGGGCATCACTTACAACTGCTTATCCAGACACAGGACCAGGTCGCTTATCCCCCTGCCAACAAAAGCCCCCATTGACTCTGCTACTGTTGTTTAGTCGTTTAGTCATGTCTGACTCTTCATGACCCCATGCACCAGAGCACGCCAGGCACTCCTGTCTTCCACTGCCTCCCGCAGTTTGGTCAAACTCATGTTGGTAGCTTCGAGGACACTGTCCAACCATCTTGTCCTCTGTTGTCCCCTTCTCCTAGTGCCCTCAATCTTTCCCAACATCAGGGTCTTTTCCAGGGAGTCTTCTGTTCTCATGAGGTGGCCAAAGTATTGGAGCTTCAGCTTCAGGATCTGCCCTTCCAGTGAGCACTCAGGGCTGATTTCCTTAAGAATAGATAGGTTTGATCTTCTTGCAGTCCATGGGACTCTCAAAAGTCTCCTCCAGCACCATACTTCAAAAGTGTCAATTCTTCGGCGATCAGCCTTCTTTATGGTCCTTCTCTCACTTCCATACATCACTACTGGGAAAACTCTGCTATACATTCCCACAAAAGGACACCTGTCAAATGTAGCTCTTCTACTTTGTATTTGTGGCATAGTGCCAAAAATATTCTCATTATAGGGCCTCCTATGTGCTGTTTCATATCTGTGAAAAACTCACGAAAATGCATTTCTACTCTACCTTTTGAGTACAGATGCAGTGTATATCTGCACACATCTCAGTATATATGATCACTGAGAAGTAACTCCAACTGACTTCAGTGAGACTTTGCTCTCAGGCAAGCACGTTTGGGTATGCAGTCATAGGAAGGAAAAGCAGGTTGAATCATTATGCTACAGGAGCCAACACCAATTAGGAGTTAAGTATCAATATACCTGGCCTCATAAAAACAGGCAGACACATTTCCAGTTAATTAAGTATTTACTGCTAAATAGCGTTTTTCAAACTGATGTTAACTATTACCCTTGAATTGTTAATACTGCAATTACAGCATGTACACTGTCTCTTGTATAAAGTAAATCCTCTCTCTATATTGTACAAATTGCCTTAATGAATGATCATCCATCTTGTTGGGCTTCCACTTTTATAGCCCATGGACACGATCCACTTTGGCTTGCCAGGGCCTTGGGTGTGCTCAGTAGTAACTTAGGGTTTTTTCTCTCTTTGAATCCACACACATGCCACATCACAATGTTTCAAAAGCAGCTTGGCATGTGGAATGACACACTGCTCTGGAAAAAATGCAAACCCAAATTCCTGGGCACCCAGAATTAATGACTTGATTCATGGATCACAGGCCATAACTTCTAGAGAAAGGTGCTCAAGTAAGAAAGACCTGCTGGGAATAGGGATGAGGGGAAAATTCATTTCACATTTAAAGGTGAATCTACCTGATTTGGACTTCCTGAAAAATATGAGAACTGAAACACAGGCATGCATCAACATTTGCACTTCTCTGAATTTTGCTACATCGTTCTCCAGCTAAGTAATGTTTACAAAAATGCATATTGTAAAGCGTGCATAAAGTTTGGTGAAAATATACAAAAATGTTAGCGGAAATTGATTTCCTAAAAATGTGCTTATTTGGCAAAACTGTACATAGAAATGTGCATATTAGGAGAAAATTGCACTAAAATGCTGATAAATTTTCATGATGTGGAACTTGATTGCAAAGTGATGCGGAAATGGGAAGAGCTGAACCTAAGTTTAGAAAAATGAGAATATTGAGACAAGCTGAAATTGACAGATTAACCCACCCACTAACTGAGACAAAGAGTGCTATGAGTATGAAGAACAGACATGAAGAGAAGCTGAAATGAAATGAAACATGAGATGGCAATGGTTGTTTGTTTGTTTTTTTAGAGCTGTGCTAATACAATAAAGGAATTTGTCGAAGATTTTGAAGGACAAATACATGTTCATCACTTACAGAACAGCTGGTACTATATACAGCATTTACTTAAAAGTAAGCCCCAATGTATTCAATGTGATTTACTGCCTAGTAACTGTGGTCTAAACCACTGAGCCTCTTGGGTTTGCTGATCAGAAGGTAGGCGGTTCAAATCCCTGTGATGGGGCAAGCTCCTGTTGCTCGGTCCCAGCTCCTGCCAACCTAGCAGTTTGAAAGCACGTCGAAGTGCAAGTAGATAAATAGGTACCGCTCTGGCAGGAAGGTAAATGGTGTTTCTGTGCGCTGCTCTAGTTTCGCCAGAAGCAGCTTAGTCACGCTGGCAACATGACACGGAAAAATTGTATGCGGACAAATGTCAGCTCCCTCGGCCAGTAAAGCGAGATGAGCGCTGCAACCCCAGAGTCTTTCGCGACTGGACTTAACTGTCAGGGGCCTTTACCTTTAACTGTATTTAAGACTACGGCCTTAATCTCTCATAGCTTGATCATTCAACAGCTGGCTGTGTGAAATACCTCTATTGAGAATCACTATATTACAGGATAAATGAGTGGATGGGTGGATGGATAGATGTTTGATTGATGTGGGCTCTTTCATACATGCAAGACATTGTGTAGTGTTGCCAACAAGTGACAATTATGCATATGCTGACATGTTAGTTGGTAGGTCATGGTGCTGCAATGGGTGCCATATTGTGTTTGAACTTTGGGAACACAGGTTCAGATCACTGCTCTACTAGGAAGCTTAATGGAGACCCTTCAGTAAGTTATTGTCTCTCAGCTTAACCTATTTCCTATGGTTGTCATAAGAATAAATGTAATAAAAATAAAAGCACATTTGGAATACTCATGAGAAATTAGGAATAACAAATAAGTTTGCCATTGGTTCATTGACACTGTGCAATCATCTTCTTAACTCTCAGATTGAAATTATTAGATATTTGCAGTATGTTGGCAGGAATTTGGAGAGTTGGGCAGTAATTGCATAGCTTACTTACTTAGGAATGATTCTTGCAGGCATGAAGGACAGTTGATCTGTCATGGTCTTATCAGCAACTCAGAGCCGAATTGGGAACCACCTCCATTAAAAGGCAGACGTCCAATGTGCCACTCCGTAAAATTAGCAGGAGGGCCCTCAGATGTAGTGGGTTGGTTTATTACATTTTGAAGAAAGTAAAGTAACACATATTACCATCTAAAGAGAAGATGCCCTGTAGGACTACGAAGCTCAGAGTCTAAAATCATCTAACTGCACTACTAGTCAGGACTGTCTGCATAGAGTCTACTCAGTGTAACACAGCATTCCACCAGTAAGTGATTCAAGCGGGAACACTGAAGTCATTTCTCTAGCAAATTCCAAGAGACTATGGAAAGTTCAAAGCACTTAAATTTGACCTTTAAGATGAAGGATGAGATCAAAGAAAGCAATGAATTTATGGATTGCCAAAGAGCATTGAAGGTGGTGACCTTGGACAAACTTTTCTATCTGCATTTCTGCATTTACGTTTGGACACAGTGGATACTTTGGGAATAAGCTCTGAAACACACAACAGCAAAACCGCCTTTCCAAAGCTAACCCTTGGCCTTTTTGCTTTCAGAGATTAAAAGCTTTGATCCTTCTTTTTCTGGGTGCATTCAGAATCCATTCCTCTGTGCAGCTGTCAATAAATAAACAACATGCATTGTCCTACAGAGTCCTAGATCATTAGCCTTTCATAAAATGGTAATTTCAGGCAAAGAGATAAATCCATAATCCACTGCTTCATCTTTCCAAAACCCCATAATGCTTTATTTACAAGGATTCATTATTATTCACTCACCTGGAATATTTATAAGGCTTTTTGACAAAAAGCTCTCAAAGCAGATTACTAAAATTTCACTACAGTTTCATTTTCACTCTTCCTTTATGAGTAACTTTAGTCTTCTCATCCTCATCAGGCAAGTTGAATCAATGGCTCCCGGCTCCCAAGACTCTCAATTGGGGAAGCTGGCCAGAGGCGCTGGAGGGTCAGTGCTGTCAAATTTCCTGTACTCAACCCTCTTGTTGCTCAACAGGCCACAAGGAACACCTCTTTCCCTAGTGAACAGAGCATGGTCATGCATTCCTGCTCCACAGAGGAGCACCACATGAGAAGGACTGTCAGAGGAAAGTCATCTATTTGAAGGCATCCTCTGTTTGAAGGGTTGTCTGTCCATTTCAAGCCCAGTTTAGATATAAAAGGCCCTAAGAAGGGAGAAAAGGGGCCTTGAAGTTGTCCTTTAATGGTTTGCACCAAGACAGCAGACTGAGCAGGTCTTCTCCACTATGAAGAGATGTGCTGTATTTCTAAATTTGCACCTATAAATTAGTATGTGCAAATTTTATGCACACCAGTGCCCTCTTTTTCAGGGGGAAGTTTTTAATACATTTTCTCTCTTTTTTGGCAATGCATAAGTGACCACCCTACTGAGAATGTTGCCAAGCACCAGGCACAACATGATGGTAACTAAAGGGAGTGGGGAGTTATCTCATCTGGACAGGTGGTGTCAACAGCTCCTAGCTCTCATAACTCTTGGTGGTGAAGGATGTGGGAGGTGCTGGGGAAATAATAATCTGAACAATGGTAGTTCTCACAAACAGTTGGCAAGGTCATAAAATTGTGTTTAGACTATACCACTGCAGAGGGCAGATGATAACTCAGTTCCTTCTTCATCCAAATTATTGCCTGCACATGGAATACTAGACTGGGAAAGAAGGGTTCTAGCATATAATTTCCATCCCAAAATGATACTTTTTCAATGTATGGGAACATTTTATTGTGGAGGAGCATTCCCTCCTGTAAGCTTTCATCTCCATTCTGAAATGGTACCATCCATGCATAGGTTTGCACTTCTGCTGTTTGTAAGAGTTCGCCCAGAACTCTAGTGTGGTTAGAGCCACCATGTTGGAATTTTCTTAAGCAACCAACACACAGCAGGTGTTCGTTTCACAGGCCCAACGCCATGGATCCTGGTAGACCAACTGAAACAGAATCCAAACAAGATCAGAGTTCATTCTGCTGGCAGGTTCTGTGCCCTCGGAGGATTTACTTTTCTCTGATCAGTTGAGTTAGACTATTAAACGAATGCTCTAAGATCCTAAAAGTTTACTAAGATCATCCTAACCTCTTTCTCAGGGGTACCCAATCTGTCCTCCAGAATCTGTTGGACTACAGTGGTCCAACATCGGGAGGGTACCATGTTGGCAACCCCAATCTTTCTTTTCACATACTCATGTAGCAGCCCGTGTGTGTGTGTGTGTGTGTGTGTGTGTGTGTGTGTGTGAGAGAGAGAGAGAGAGAGAGAGAGAGAGAGAGAGAGAGAGAGAGAGACTGCAAACACACCACTACAGGCAATACAACATTCAGTAACACCAATAATAGAAAAATGGGTCTGTGAACTTGGCTTATTTGACTGCTATGATGTGAAGAATGTGTACAATACCTCAAGGCTTCTTTCCACATCACGTTTCTCTGTCTCACAACATAGACTCAAGTGGGTGACACAGCTCTTTGTTAGCCACACTCTCAGGAGCCCCATCGAAATGAATGGGTGCAAGTAACTTAGTTTGATACCACCCCAAATGTTTATATGGTGCATGTAAAAATGTGGATTTGGAATGCAGCCCTGGGTATTTGGAAGAGTGGCTATCATACAGGTACATGGGTCAAGAGAGGCAGAATTGAGTGAGACTTCCTGTCATGTGCACAGTTGGCGCCACACCCACACTTGTTGCTGCATGGCATGATGCAGATGAAACCCAGAGTCCTTCCTCTTCAGTTGGTGGTTGCTTTGTGTGCAGCTTAGCAAATTTGGGTCACATTTTTGCCACTTGTGCCTGATTTTTTTCCTCCTTTATCTCCTGTGGGTTACTTTTTGATTTTCCTTTTTCTTGAAGATGAATTATATGGGCCATAGTGTTCTAATTCTGTTTGTCCTTGGTGGATCTGTTTGCAACAATGCCTTTGGCAGTTGAAATCATTTTCCTAAGCTCTGTTGAGCATAAGCTTTATTACCATCTCTAATAAATAAGTAATGCAATAAAACAGGCAAAAGCATACCCCTGCAATAAGCTATCCATATCCTCAAAGGCTAGGAACAGCCAGCCCCGCTTCAGCCTCAGGTAACCACAGAGTGGCTGGTGAGATGCTTATTCAATTCTAAGAGAAGCAGACACAGCACTTCTGTTCTCCCAAGTTACATTTTTCAAGGGATGCAATTACATAGTGGCATTTGTTATCTTTCCTAATTATTGCCATTAGTTGTTGAAAAGGGCATAAGTCCTTTTGAATATATACAACTGGGTAAATTTAAGTATTCTGCATTACACAAATTCAGTTTCTTCTGCAAACCAGAAGGACGTGTTCCACTGTTGCTCCTTCCACAAGGTGGGATGCAGGAATGTAAACTGTGATACATATAAAGCAGGTCAAGCATGTGAGTGATCTGCTTTTAAGACCAGTCTGGACATAGATAGCAGGAGCTGCACTGCATGACCAATAATTCCTGGTTGGCACCTGGTTACCTTCGGATACCAACATGGAATGGGGTGGGGTGGCTGAAATGCTCCTAAAACCGAGACATAATCAGTAGCCAATGGTGGGATTGCAGAGCTCATTTTATCTTGGGTCACCCATGTTGTTTCTGCCAAATCAGTACTTCCACCTGTCCGTCTGCAGAGTGTGTGTGCCTTGACACCACCTTGGCTCTCCCCCTCTGCATCCCAGTATGCAGTAGTGATGCAGTGGACCAGAAGTCAAACAAAAGTGACGGCCTGCCTTCCCCTTCCATCTGATACCATGCATATTCATTTGCCCTAGAAGAGGACCGCACAGAAGCATCTGCATTAGGACTGAGTCAAACTTTCTCAGAAAAGAATTCTCTGGCAAAGTTTTGGCTTTCCCCCCTCTTTTTTAAGATCCTCCTCTTGGAGAATTTCAGTGCTCTCTTTGGGAATTTGAACTTTTGGAGAATTTCGGTCCTCCCCCAGAGAACTGTAAACAAGAAGGCCTCCTCAATTTTTCTGTCCTTTAATTCTGGGTGCAGCTGCAGATTGGGTTTTATTATTGTTTAATGTTTCCTTGATATCGTTGAAGAACTCAGTGGGTTTGGACCATACACTTTCCAGTCCTCCTCTCCTATCCTGCTTGCTTCCTGCATCCACCAACATGAACTGACAACATTAAGTAAATCAAAATGTATCCAAAGAGAGTTTTTTGAGAAAAACCACTGAAGAATTCATCCAATGTCGATATGTGTGTGTGTGTGCCACCACTCTCCCATTTCACTACTCATAAAATGCCATGGGGAGGCCATTTTGGTTCAGTTTTCCTGTAAGTATCCAATGCTATATCCACATTGCCCTCTACTGAATTATTTCAAGATAAGAAAAGCCTAGCTAGTTCAGATCAGGACTCCACCTAGTCCTATATTCCATACAAAATGACTCCAAAAGCATTGCTTTGAAAGTTAGATACACAAGATGCATGATTTGTGACCGTCTGACCTTGCAGAGTTGGAGGGGATCCCAATGACCATCTAGTCCAACTCCCTGCACAACTTAAGCATCCCTTATAGATAATGTCAACACTTAACAAAAATCAGTGTCAGCATTCAGGTATCAGGGTTCCAAAATTAAATACAAATGTCAGTTCATAGATAAATGGAGGTGTGCCATAGTGCAAAGTGATTAACTTTCCAGATATGCTTTTGTTATGAAGCGCTGCCAATTTTCAGTGAAAAATGCCATTTTCTCAAGTTCCATTATTGATTAGAATGAGGACTAGGAATTCCCATGTATCCAATCTGACAAATATATTCAATCAGGTGCAAGGATACCAGATTGTTATATAATGAATAATTTAATCATATCTGCTACAAAAATAATAGTGTGCCCACCCTAAAAAATATGGGTAGTAGTACATAGTTTTGGGCTGTGATTGATGATTGCATGCCTGGTAATTATTTGGGTTAATTCCCCCACCCCCTGCCAATCTAGGGATGAGGATAATTCCTTCTGAGACATAGCTACAATCAAAGAATTGCTGTGACCTGCAGGTCAGTCCAATTCTTTTCCTTGCTTTTCAAGGCACTAATATAATGTGTTTCTTGACAAATATTTAGTTTGGGAATTCCACCCTGCTGTGATTTTGGTTTTAATTACTTATTCTATGTGCATACAGTGGAAAGGTCTCGCAAGAACTAATGAGGTGATTTGTATACCTGTCAGCATCACTCTTCAAAATCAATACAAAACAGAGGTTCGGGGTAGTGGGAAAGCAGAATCACAAGGGCAGCCACTACTTCCTCCCCCCCCCCCCACAAAAAAAAGATGAAGCCACGCTTATATGTCAAGTTTGTGTTGGCTAATGTTTGTGGGGAAGGAGGAACGGCAACCTCTTCCACTTCCAGAACTCTGTAGAGGACATAGGAGCCAACTCCTTGAAGCCGAGGTCCCTCCAGCCCCCCCAATAAAATATTTGAGGGGGTCAGTCACCCCCCCCAAAAAAAGTTGATGGGCATTGCCATTCAAATGGTGTGTGTGTGTGTGTGTGTGTGTGTGTGCTATGTCTTGTGATCAATTATGCGGGGCAGGGCTTACATGCCCCACCCATATTTTATTCAAGTTGACATGCTTGGTAGAAAATAAGGCTATCAATGGCTGCTAGTCACAATGCCTGAGTTCTACCTCCACTGGTGGAAGACAGTATCTCCCTGAATACCAGTTGCTGGGAATCACAAGAGGAAAAGGCACTCTTGCACTCAGGTCCTGCTTATGGGCTTCCAATACAGTGGTACCTCAGGTTAAGTACTTAATTCGTTCTGGAGGTCTGTTCTTAACCTGAAACTGTTCTTAACCTGAAGCACCACTTTAGCTAATGGGGCCTCCTGCTGCTGCTGCCGCCGCGCTGCCAGAACACGATTTCTGTTCTCATCCTGAAGCAAAGTTCTTAACCCGAGGTACTATTTCTGGGTTAGCGGAGTCTGTAACCTGAAGCGTATGTAACCTGAAGTGTATGTAACCCGAGGTACCACTGTAGACATCTTCTAGTTGCCCATTGTGAGAATAGGATGCTGGACCACAGGACTTGATCCAGCAATGATTTTCTCATGTCCTTGAGATACTTTTGTAGTGTATGTGGTGTTTAAAGGGTTAAAAGGTGATTGACTGCAACCACTGTTCCTCCTCCATTAACTCGGTGGGTGAGGTTTCTGTGGTGTATTCCAGCCTTCTGCCAGTTCAGTTCTGTATAAGCTGGTCTCGGAGTTTATCCTTTTGTTTAATATAGCAATTGTTCTGGTGTTCTCTTGGAATCTTCTGCAATGCATGGCTAACAGAAGTGTATGCGACCATGTGAGGCGATATACAAGGGACCCACTTAAGAATATCACACCTCTGATCTTATTACACGACTTTGATGCAACTCACCCTTCCCTGCCCAATCACAATTTCAAGGCAATTTCAGATATAGAATTAGTATAGGGTCAGAGAGTTAGAACCTTTTGACAGCTCTAGTCCAAATCCTCCCCATGCCTGTTTTTTATATATAAGAAAAGAAGAGCAGAGTTTCGGTCTCATATCTCATCTAATATTCTCGTATTCTCATCTGGTATACATCACATTTATCCTAGTGTTCTAGCACAGTATAATGTTTCAATAAAATCATTGGAATGATGTATTAGCCCTGTTCTCAAACAGTCCAGTAACTCATTATAAAACTTATTATAAAGTATCCTAAATATGGGTGGAATTCAAAGTAGCGCTAAGGAGATCTGTCAGCACAAGCGTTTCGGCTTGTCAGATGGAACAGTCTCCTTTTCCCTCCTCCCATGTGTTGTGCTGGGGCTTCTTTTGACTCCCCAGTCAAAAGATGGGAAGGGACTGGGTGGAGCAGGATGCAGGAAGAGGAGAGGGAGGAAAGATCCATTGCACTAGTGGGACTTGCAATGGCTCCTGCTAGTGCAACTATTTAGTTAAATCTGGTAGATATGATTTAGATGTTGTCATTGATGATGATGACGATGACAACAACAATGATGATCTGACACTCAAGATGTTTAATTTGTCCCTTTTGTGAACAAGGTAACCAGATGCCAAAAGATATGTATCCTCAATACTTGTGCAGGCAAAGGAACACATTAGGGGAGGATTTTCACGCAGGGATAATTTCTGCTGAAATGCCCTTTTATACAACTATTAAAATACAGGGAACCTCATTTACATCTGATCTCCAGTGTATGGGAGGGAGGGAGAGATATCTGACATCTATGTCAACAGAAAAATAAAACATGGGAAGCATCTGTCCAGAAGTTCTGCCCAGAAAATCTTCAGATCAATTAGTAATATTTTCAAAAACCAAACTTTAAAATTTCCATCCTTGGCTGGATAATTTTGGGCATCGTGCATTCATTGCACCGTCCATTCTTGTATTTTTGCTTCAGTTTCCTATAAAAGGGCTGTGTATCAAGAGATTGTATACAGTTAGCTTGGCAGCTACTAATAAAGCCATCAGGCAGCTTTCCTTCATAAAAAGATGGGTGTTCTAATATCTTAGGAATTTTTACACCATTGTTAGCCACAGAAACACCAAAGTTCTGCCCTGAGCAGAAAATGGGCATAGCAGCCAGGTGCCTGTGGCCACAAAATATCTCCGCCTCTTCTTTCCTGCACAATGGGAACTATGCACTAGTTTATCAAGCCTCCATTACTCTCCACAGGTAGGAGCATTGTTTCCCACACAGGAGACACAAAGTAAGCATGCCTATTGTTGCCTATTGTCCATAAACCCCAAAGGCTGGTTAGCTTCGGGTCAGCCATCCATGAAAGCAATAAAGAGCACTGCAGCTTTTGTTGGTGAACACATAACACTCTATTCCACTTATTGGTCCTCTTGGCCAAGAATGATACCTTGCAGGATCATCTCAGTTCTAGTATGCAATGCCATTAGCTGCTCTAACAGCCAGAAGACCAGTGAAGACATAATGTGGTAGCTGTGAGACTTTGATCAGCTCCAGCCCATCTAGAGCTGATACAAGCAGAGTGTAATCCCTTTGTCCGCAACAAAAGGATAAGCAGGTATTGTGCTACATGCTAATTGTTTTATTTCTCATCTATACCGAGAACACACAAACGTACATCTTGCCTCTGTGAGAGCAGAGAAGCAACTCTGTCTCTAACAAAGACACGACAGACCACTGAAAAACAGGAAACCAGTGTACGTCACATCCAGTCTCCCTTTCCTGTGGGAATCCAACAGTAACTTGGACTGTGGAATGTAAACAATGTCTTGTGACATGCAGTTGCTGCTCAGTGAGGGAAATAGAAACCAACAGTAGCATGCTTTTTGTATTGTAACATTTGACTTTTAGTAATGCTCCCAAAGTTTCATGGATATATTAATATATTTATATTTTGGAAGGGGTGGGGAGTGTGTTTCAATGGCTTCATTTCTCAAGGAGAGGCAAACTGACATTTTGGGGCCAACCCAGAGGACAGGTTGATTAAAGGCAGAATAGAATTCACTTGATTGATTTACCTAATCTCTACATATTTCTCAAGGCTAGAACTTTTGCTTTCACAGTAGGGCATGCAAATATACTATCTGGCTCCAAATTAGATAACTGTGAAAGATAGGGATGAGCTAGCCAATTTTAATGGCATTTATTATGCGACACACATGAACCAATCTCATTACGATCGCTCTTGGCACTGTGAAAAGGAACCTCCGTTATTTTGCACCACTATAGGAAATTGGCAGCATGGCCGACAACGTCACCCTTTATAAATTGAGGACACAGTCTCATTTCTCATACACCATCATTTCTTGAAAAATAAAGGGAGATGCGCTATTATATGCATTTATCCCAATGAGCAAATGAATAAACATATTTTCTTTCAAGTATGAAATAAACCGTAATTGAGATTCTAATTTTGTTACCTTTTTTCGAGATAAACTGAATGGATTGAATGATATCTAACTAAGAGTTGCCTCGCAGGAGCCTAATGGATGCCATCTGAGGTCTATCTACTTTAGAATTGGCATGGGAGGATTTCCATGACCATTTGTGTGTAAATGCAGCATGATCGGTTAGAGCTCAGCACCTTTAATGAGTAGATGCAAGTGGCAATCACAAAACATGCAGTTTTTGATTCTAACAGCAGCAGAATCAGGGCCAGCCCTAGTGCTGGACAGACTGAGATAGCTGAGAGCAGATACTGAGGGACACAGAGCAGAAAAAGGGGTGTGGGTGGGTGTATCAGACAACTGCCCCACACCACGTAAGCTTATCTAAGCTTGGAAAGGGGGAGGAGAGAGGCTTTAGGGAGGTCCATCCTTCCTGCTGCCTCCTCACTCCTAGTAATAAGAGTGCAGGGAAGCTAGAGTAACAACTCTGCCTCTCTCAGAGGTGAGCCACTAATGCATTTCAATCTGCAGAATGGTAACCAAGATCACAGAGAATGGGACAAACGATAAGGGGATTACTGCTGGAAGAATCTGACTGTAAAAGAGGCATTACCTGCCTGTATTTCTCCACCCGAAAGCTCAGCCAAGGCAGTAAACTAGAAATCTGTCCTTGGCTTCAGTGGAATCTTGATGTCTACATGATATGTGTTTCCTGTTTACAATATTAAGTAGAATGCGCTTCAGTGGTTTTCTCACAGATAAATACTTCTGATTTATGTTTCTTTTTTTATTCCAACTTTTTTAAAAAAGGGTGACCTTTCGTAAGATATTTCACTGACAAACAAGGTCAGATCATTAGTTGAAATGAAAGGAAGCCGTGACTTATTATAAGAAGGGGTGGAATAATAGTCTTGCTTACATCTAGCATTCATCTGATACTTAAGCCAAATGATTGACAATCCATGTGCCTGACAGACTTCCATTCTTCTACTTCAACGTACCTTGTTCCTGGACAATAGTTGGAAACAAATGGTTTGTAAAGATGTGAATATAAAAGTTCACATGAATCAGCTCTTCTGGCTCCCTCACAGGGACTAATTAACAGAGCACAAACCTGTTTCTCTGGAATAGCTATTTTATGAATTCCCTTCCCAAAAAATGTGCATCGTGACAAAGCAACACTGAGTATTTTTCACAGTAGCTTTTGAATTTTGATTGTCCTGTAGGCAGAGAGACGACAGAGCTGTACTGTGCTGCACTGCATGGCTTTCTAATGACCCACATCAAAAAACTATCAGTGGTTTCTCTCTGGCTGCCTAGGAAGCCACCCAGGATTAAAGAGCTACAGTTGTCACCTTTAATTGCCATATCATAAAACAGTCTGTAAAGCATGAGACGTTAAGGGATCTCAATCTTTCACTGCATTTCACATGGGAATGCCCCAAGTTTTGTACAGAGGGCAATGCCCATGATTAATGGAACCCAAGCTGAACAGCAATATGGTCAGCTAATGACCTCCCTTCTGGAAAAGGAGCAGGGGCAAGAAGCACTGTACAAGGATTGAACGTCTATAGGGATTCAGATGCAAAAAAATGCAATCATTGTCCAGATTTGTGTAAACTGCCCTTCAGTCTCCAGGCTCTCCTCATCATCACTGAGACTCTAACCTGGGACACACATTTGGCCAGTGCTTTTTTTCTAGGAAAATAGGTGCCGGTATTCACCATGAAGTTGTTAAAGTAAGTGCCACACTTTTAAACAACACAACAAGAGGTGCCAGTACTGCATACCCTTGAGTATCCCCTGAAAAAAGCAGTGTGTTTGCCTGTTGATTCACCACTGAAGTCAGCAGAAGATAGAACTGTAGCCTGGATCTTTCTGTCTCGTGAGCTATGGGAACTGATGTCATCTTATTGACTCAAGTTTTATGAAAACTTATAAATAATAAGCAATTTAAGCGCATCACCCCTTTGTGTCATCTGTTTGCGGTTCTTTGTCCTTGTTAGGGAGCACTCCTGCTGTGCATTGTACTGTTCTCCCTCATGTGTTTTATCAATCTCTTTCTTGTTCTTCATAACATCCTTTCCTAATAACATCACCATGTACCACAGAAGGTTCCGTTCTTGGGTTTTGTCCTTCCTCATTCTTTTCTCCTTGTCTAATATCACCAATGAATTCTGCTCTTCTCTTTTTCCATCCTCACTTTGAGTGATTTTTTTCTATTTCAAGCCCTCTTATTAGTGCTCCTACTATTTTCCAGCTATTCCATCTCCCCCATCCCCCATTTAATTGGGGGATTTTTCCCCCCACTGACTTTCTCAAGAAAAATGAAAAAGCTGGTACAATTCAGGTGCAATGCAGTTGCGTTTTTTGAGGAACCCTCCAACTTCTGCTAAATAAGTCCTTTTTGTTTCAAATCTTCTTATTGACCAGTGGGAAAATTCAGTATTAACTGGAAGGTCTTAGTGTTACGGAATAGAAGGAGAGTTGTGTTCAAGTATGTTTCACTTGGAGTTAGGGATGAGGAGAAAATTCAAGTCAGCTTGCAAAGGTGAACCAACCTAATTCACACTTTTACAAAACAATTTGTGAACCAAAACAAAGCCATCCTTTTATATTCATATTTTTCTGAATTTTGCAGTGCAGTTCTCCAGACAAGGAGCATTGACACCAATGCATATATTAGGGTAAGATGCACATACAGTGGTACCTCGGATTACATACGCTTCAGGTTACATACGCTTCAGGTTACAGACTCCCCTAACCCAGAAATAGTACTTCGGGTTAAGAACTTTGCTTCAGGATGAGAATAGAAATCGTGCAGCGGCAGCGGGAGGCCCCATTAGCTAAAGTGGTGCTTCAGGTTAAGAACAGTTTCAGGTTAAGAACAGACCTCTGGAATGAATTAAGTACTTAACCCGAGGTACCACTGTATAAATGCAAGTATTAGTGAAAATAACATACAAGAACCCATTATAGTATGGAAAACTGCTTTCTAAAAATGTTGGGGGGGAATGCATAGAAAATGTGCATACTAGGAGACATTCATACTAAAATGTTTAGGGATTTTCACTGAGACTTTTCTGTTGTAACTGAATCATGGATTACCTGGGCTAACTAAGTGCCACTGAACTTAATGTATGGCATTGCACTGTTAAGGCTGCCAGTGTGAATGACAAAATGCTTCAGAGAATGGAATCCCAGACAGAAAGATGGAGCACAATCAATGTGGTGAAACAAATTGCTGGCTGATCAAGGGATAAAGACAACTTGTTTCTTCTAGTAAGCGCTGAATAATGGCTGCACTGCCTGGCTCTGTCGCAGAAAGATTTACCTAGTGCCATATCTCTAGGCAATTACTGGAAAGCAGAGTTTAGCAATAAAAATAAAATAACAGCATTAACACCAAGCTGGTGAAGGAAGGACCATCTCTCACTCAAATTGTGTGTGTGTGTATGTATATATATATATATATATATATATATATATATATATAGCCTTCCTAGATTTTTATTAGTCTTAAAAGTTGCACTTAAGAAGAAATGGGGGGAAGCTTGCATCATATTTCTCTATTTAAGGAAGTTAAATAGAAGCACAAAGTTCATTGAGGCATGTGAAGGACTGGGGAGTGAAAGTTCTGCTGTAATGCCCACTCAATTTCATTCAGCGTTTTGTTTTTTTTTAAAAAAAAATAGATAACAGGGAAATAGATTTCAAACATAACTCATAATCTGAGCATACAAGATATACATGTGGTTTTGTGCCTATCCAAAGCAGCAACCTGTGGAGTCCTTACAATAGACATGGGGAACCTTCAGCCCCAAACCTGTTGGAATAAAACAGTTTTCACCTGCCAGTGGAAGGACAACAAGGAGGGAGCCAGTCTAGCTTCTCTAGGAAGGGAATTCCAAAGACTCGGAGCAACTGCTGAGAAGGCCTTCTCCTGCATCCCCACCAAAGGTGTGTGCAAGAGAAGGGCATCCCCTGATTATCTCAGAGCCCAGGCAAGTTTGTATGGGAGAATATGTCAGATAGCCTGGGCCTAAGCTGTACAGGGCAGGGGGCAATTCATAAGTGCCTAGCCTAACTATATTCCAAATATAGCTGATATTTCCTCCCTTGACTGCTTTCATACTTCATCTATGAGCTGATGGCCAAACACAACCAGCTGGCAATTAAGCCACAAAAAAAGATGGAACTGGAACCATGCCTTTGGTCCTCAGTTTTCCAGTAGGCATTAAATGAATGGGGAGGAGGCACAATGTTTAGAAAGGAAAGCACAGAAAACATCCTTCTTGGTTTCAGAAAGGAATACTGATTTGTAATTGTTGGCATGCAGAAATAAACACTAAGTTGCCCCGTGCATGTGTGTGTACATTAGTATGTATGATTAACAATTTTTATATTCTGCCTTTCCATGTAGGATCTCAAAGTTCCCCCTGCACCCTCTATTTTATTTTCACAACAATCCTGTGAGGTAGGTTAGACCAAAATATAGCAACTGGCTCAAGATCACCTATGAGCTTCATGGCCAATTGTGGATCAGAACCTGACTCTCCCCAGGCTTAGCCCAGTATTACAATATCTTACAGACAGTGGGTCTTGTCCAGTCTTTGTCCAATAGTTTATCCATTACCCCACACTGGCTCTGTTGCACTGTTTTTTCATCTAGGGATAAGCATGGGCAACCACCCCCTCATCTACCTTACCACACAATGTTTCAGCCTGTTCCTACCTATGGCCTCAGAGATACCAATGACAGCAAAAACTCATGATATTTTGCGCTTCTCTTGTGTCTCCATGGAAACAGTGTTTATAGCATTTCGGTTTTATTGGTTGTGGATGGTGGGGGGAAAGGTTATAAATAATGAAGAGTCTAATGTTGTTTCTCTTGGTCTTGCTGAACTGCTGCAGGCATCAAGACAGATGAAGTCAACAGCAATGGGAGACAGCAGCTGTAAGAGCAGTTTAGCAGACTCCATGCTTTATGAGTGGGAAACCGCATTACCATTAATGCTCCATTAATGTGCTGCTGTTGAGCAGTCATATATTAACAAATATACTAACTAAAGGGCTAAACTTTCTTTCTGAAATAACTGGCAGTGCTGTGCATAATCTAATCTCATTACATAACTCCACAACAATTTAAGATGCATCGTTGTTGTTCTTTATCCCCACCACCACCAGCAATATTTTTCAGGAATATCATTAGGACTTTTGGGTTTCTGAACATCCCTCCCATGCAAATTATGCAGGCGTTACACAAAACGTCTCAGTTGCGTCCACTTTGCGGAATCTCACATTTTTCACACTTTCTCTGGAGAGCGGCTTGTTTTTGTGCCATGAGAAAAATCAGACTCACATTTTCGAGAGGCTATTCTCTCTTCTTTCCTGTCGAGCTCATTATTGGGAACGAATCACTCAGATCTATTACACAGTCGACGATATGTTCCTGCTGCTCTGAAATAAGAGTTCCCAAAGCTCCAACAGAACTCAAGACCTGGGGATTCTTAAAAGTTACGGAAGTGGGGTGGGGGCAGGAAATACCCTGCTATGCATTTGTGGTCTGAAACTCCTCCAAAATCCAGGACTGCTGAGGATTCTTAGTAACTGTTTACATTAAAGGCTGCTAACCTGTGGCGCTTGGATGCCACAGCCCCAGGCAACAAAGCCAATAGAAAAAGAGGAGGATGATGATGATATTTATTACCCACCCTTTGCCAGCCGGTCGGAGGACAGGTTACAGCCATTTAAAATTAATAATTAAAAAGAGTTAAAGCAAACTACAGTTGCAGGAATATAGCAAGTCCTGAAAACAGACCAAATGGGAGTTGTAATATAGCAATGTCTGAAGGGGGCAATGGTTAGGATTCTGTTTCAGTTTTTTGTTGGCTTTTAAATTGTACATTTTTGCCTTGTTATTAAGTTACTTTGAGAGAAAGTGATTTTGTATAAAATGACAAACAAATGCTATTATTCTTACTAGAAATATCGAGAGGGGAAAGTAACAAAAAGTGGTTATACGACTACAACCTGAAGGTCATCAAATTTGCTATACACACTGCCGATATTTTTTGGTAAGATCCACCCATCTTTCATAATCTTATACCTATTTACTCAAAGGTAAATCCCACTATGTTCAATGGGGCTTTCTCTTAGGTAAATGTGCACAGGATTACAGCCTAAGGCTCAATGAACTCTAGATCACCCTACTAGCAATTTTTCAAGTAGTTGATTAATATGCAAACCCATTTTAGATTTCAGTCATGTATCACCTGGCATGAATAATGATATCACATATGTCTTATACCACTGCCATTAACGTCTATGTGGAGGACTATGAATTTTCAAGCATATTGCCATTAAAGGAACATCCAAGTGATACCAAGATCTCATCAAGAAAATTTGTGTCAAAGATAGTAGCTGTAATTTAGCGGACTCTAATGCCTGCTAAATTTTGTATCAATAGTGGGAAGCAGAGATGGCAGGAATCTGGAGGCAGAGTAAAGCAGCTGAGTAAAGAGGCATTGTGGTGTAGCAGAGCACTGGGAGACCAGGTTTCAAACTTGGCCATGAACTTCACCTGGTGACCTTGGACCAGTCACTCGCTCTCAGCCGAACCTACCTCACAGGGCTGTCATTTCGGAACAGCGGCTCTTTGACCAATATACTGGCATGCCATGCTCCATTCATTCACACCAGTGGGGCACAGCAAACAAATGTCATTGGATAAAGTGATTACTCTCCCGCCCTTTCCACAGATGTGTGCTTCTGTCCCCCTCATGATTCATTCAGGAAAACAGTAGGAAAGAATCATAGGCCCCAGATTCTGTCACCTTACTTCCACAACTGAAAAAGGATTTTTCTGGAAGCAATTAACCAGAAATGAGTGTTAAACTTTTCTACTAGATTTCCACAAGTGGCTTTTATGTCATGTAAAAGCTCAAATATAATACAGAAATTAACCGTTAGGGAAACATTGGAGAAACTGAATAAATTTCCCTGTGAATTCAGCCTAAAGCTCAACTCTGCCCTTCTCCAAACATTTCAATCTCCCCTTTCTTTCCTGTTTCTCCCAGATTATTTCTTTAACTACAAATCCCAACATGCAGTTCACCTACCATGATACAGTGGTACCTCGGGTTAAGAACTTAATTCGTTCTGGAGGTCCATTCTTAACCTGAAACTGTTCTTAACCTGAGGTACCACTTTAGCTAATGGGACCTCGTTGCGCCACCGCCACACAATTTCTGTTCTCATCCTGAAGCAAAGTTCTTAACCCAAGGTACTATTTCTGGGTTAGCGGAGTCTGTAACCTGAAGCGTCTGTAACCTGAAGCGTATGTAACCCGAGCTACCACTGTACTAGTACTGGGATAGCATCCTCCCCGAGTCTGTAACCTGAGGCGTCTGCAACCTGAAGCGTATGTAACCTGAGGTACCACTGTACTATGCTTTTCCAACCCCAAAGGAGGCCACAGTTCCTGGTTGATGGACAGCACTGGATTTTGTGGGTCGCAGGTTAAGCAGGCCACATCTAAAACACTATTTAGTTGCTAAGGAGATTTTAGGTCAGTTGAGGATGAGATAAACATTTAAAGAAAATCAGTTCGTTCTTACAGAAGGAGAGCAGAAAATGTGGATATTAAACGACTGCAAGATTCTTCCAGCTGTAGATCAACTCATTTAAGCAGCTCATTGGAATCTATTGCAGTTTTGCTAATTGTGTAGTGAAGCATTGATTTTAGGAAAGAGATAGAGTGGACTATATTAGAAGGCATTTGGACTTTGGCAGCAGTTTAGACTAAGCTGTCAAGACTGCCTTGTACTCCTGTTCCATAGGGGGACCTGTGAACATTTGTTAATTATTGAGGAAGCTTAGCTGTTCGCCTGGGAGACAAGTCCAGATTTCTGAGCACCAGCAAAACAAAATAAGCTTTGACATTCTCAGTAAAGTAACCCAGATTTATAATCATCATCATCATCATCATCATCCCTCCTAAAGCATTGTTTCTTCTTTCACAGAAAAGGGAAGCAAGGCAGAATCTTCATTTCCTAATGTATTGCTTAGATTGCCAAATCATGCATTATATAGCTGGAAGAAATCCCATGGGTTTAACCAGTCCATCTCCCTCTCGGCAGCAGAAGTCTTACCTAATCACTTCTATCGGGGGCGGAAAGCAAACCTATCCACCATCTCCATTGACAGACACCCTTGAAAAGGCAGCTAAAAATAAGTGGGGAGGCTCATATGTGAACTTCAGGAACTGTTGAAAGCCTGTGTCAAAAAGAGGCAAGCTCCTGGTTTTTAAAGCAGGCAGAAGACATGGCAGGATCTCTTTGAACAGTGATGAGAAATCTAAACACAAACAACTAGTAATGACCCCTGGCATGAGGCTGCACTTCTCCCACCACCAGCTGTTTCTAAGGGTCCAGCCTATTCCCCACCCCCACATGCAAATTAATGAAGGGATTGCTCTCCCGGTAACTTGCACTGAAAACGTGCACCCCCAGAAACAACTGGGGGGATCTTTATCCCTCCCAGCAAGGACTCTGTTGACCCAAATGTCCCGGGAGATGGGCTTCTTCTCCACCAGCCATTTTCACAGATCTAGCCTTCTGTTGCTTACTAAGTACCTGGGTTGGTTCAGGTTGGGGAAGCTGTGTTGCTGGGAGGACATGCAGGTAGCTGTTGCCACAATCACAATTACCACCCCATCCTGGAAAATGAACATTTGGGAGAAAAGGCTTGCAGCATAAGCATAGCTGTGTTGAGAAGTAATGGGAGAGAGGGAGAGGTAGGATACTGCAGGACTGAAGGCACACCCTCTGAAAATATAGTGGGTAGCTGGTTCTCATGAAAGTTCATAGGGCAAGTACAATGCAGTAAGTTTTTAAAATGTCATCACAATAAAGTATATTTAAGGGACTATGCAGAAGCCAGTTGGGGCATGAGCCATGTGACTCAGAAACAACCGAAGCAGCAGAGGGGGAAACACCCTAATGTGAGTTGGACCCCAATATTCCTAGACTGCTAAAACATGTTGATTTGCACACATATATTGTTCATAAAGTGAAGTTGCTGGTAGGAAAACATGACATCCTCCATTCTAGATCAGCATATGAAAACTAAAACCAACAATAAGGAAACAACCATCACCTACGAACAACTGCAAACACTTGCACCCCAAACCAAACTAATATTCTTTCCCCATGGAATTTGGCGAAATCAGATTCCACCGAAACTTTCTCTATCCGTGATATTCAGTACAAAATGCAAACCAGGAAACTTCACACAGCCTGAGTCCAAACAAAATGACACAAAATATCATCAGGAAATGAAATGATGCCAGTACAGGGTGTACCCTCACATTCCTGGTTGGTTGATGTGGCATGCAGTTAGACAGGTTGGGAAATATAAAGATTGAGAGAAGGGAGGGGAACCTGGGACCCTCCAGATGTCGTTGGACTCACATCAGTCCCAGTGGTCATGGCCAATGGCCAGGGACGATAGGAGTCCAGCAACATCTGGAGGGATGCATCTAGAGAAATAAATAGCACAGTGGCCATATCTGTAGATGGGGACAACTAGTCCATTTGAGCTGAGACATGCAAGCTCAGCATTAACATCACAGGCAAGAATAAGAATTTAAAAGAAAAACTAATGGATGGCAGTACAAGGATATACTGCAAGTGAGAGGAAATGCAGGCGTTTGGAATGCTTTCGAGCTGCGTTTTAAGCAGATGCTTGGCAGGTTGTTCCATTTCTGTTCACTTGCAGTATTTTCATTTATTTTCCTTATTTCCATTTCTGTTATCTGACGGGGCCAAACTGTTCAACCCGAGAAGCAAATTAAAAGCTTGCCAATCGCGCCATGTTTACCCCGTGCTGCCTCATGATGTGATATAATGTGACACGCTGTACGCACTGCAGTCACATCTGATGTTCTAAAATAGCTTAAGTGGGATGTGTCATGGCATGAAATAATAGGAAGTGGATGCATTGCAAATTAATATCTAAAAAAGCAGCAGCAGCAGCAGCAGATGTGCATCCAATGCCTTCTTCAGCAGTGCTTGTGTTCTTGGTGGAACGGTTTCTTATGTCAAACCTCAGCTGAAGCTGGATGTTGTTCTCTTTGCATGTAAATCAGAACCTGTCAATTGTACTGTGAAGTTTTTAAGATGTTCATTGTGCACAATGCAGATTTCTACACAACATTTTATCAATATCTATTTGTGGTTGGGTTTGTTTGTTTTTTTGGAAAAAGTATTGACTGTAAAAAAAAACTTGGAGAACTCAAAAGTGACATATGACTCATCACTTGAAGGGGCACCTTCTCTCATGGCAACATTCCCCTGTGCTTAGACTATTCTTCAAATACAGTGGTACCTTGGGTTAAATACGCTCCAGGTTACATACGCTTCAGGTTACAGACTCCGCTAACCCAGAAATAGTACCTCGGGTTAAGAACTTTGCTTCAGGATGAGAACAGAAATTGTGCTCTGGCGGCGTGGCGGCAGCAGGAGGCCCCATTAGCTAAAGTGGTGCTTCAGGTTAAGAACAGTTTCAGGTTAAGAACAGACCTCCGGAACGAATTAAGTACTTAACCCAAGGTACCACTGTACCATCTCAATCGGAGGTGAAGCTTATAGAATCACCAGAATATTGAGACTAGCCCTTGACCACCACAAGATCACTACATGCCCTGGGTACAGCCGCTGGAAGGGAGCCCAGAAGGAGGGCTTGGGGTCCCTCCTTTGAGGTAGCCACCCTAGGAGCGGGCAGTATGCCCACCTCCCGCCACCCCCACCTGTCCTCCTAGCCTCCTATAGAATCATAGAGTTGGAAGGGAACCCCAAGAGCCATCTAGTCCAACCTCCTGCAATGCAGGAATCTCAACTGAAGCATCCATGACAGGTGGCCATCCAACCTCTGCTTAAAAACCTCCAGGGAAGGAGAATTCACCACTGCCCTAGGGAGTCCAAGATGGCTGACTTTTTTTAGTACTGGTGCCCCAGGTTTGGGATGCTATCCCAAAATAGCTACAGCTTTGTGGCACTAACTTTGCTGTCTTGTAGGCACCCCCCCCCAAAAAAAAAACCAGGAACTTAAAAACGTTCTAAAACCACCCATAATACTTTAAATGTTTTAAACTTGTGGATTGTAGCCAACACTGCCATTCTGTTCATTCAGCAGACTTCTGTATGTGCAACAGAACTTGCCGTTTTTCTGGGGCAGATTTTGGAGGCGCCCAAGAAGCCCTTCTATAAAGCCAAAATGCTGCTTCCACAGCATATGACACTGCTTTCTGCTTTTATCTGCTGTTTGTTTTGTTCGTTGCTATTTTCCTTTAATTTTTGTACACTGCCTTGAAATCCATTGACAAAAAGTGGCATATACTGTAAATGTTATAAATGAATTATTATTATTAATAATGCTGATGAAGTCTCTGAAACATGTGAGGGACAATACACATTCTCAAGTTTTTATTTTGATGTCAGTATTTCACAGGTTATATTTTTTTTTCCATTTCCCTAAGACTTTAGCCATATTTGAGAATCCTAAGGGAAAATAGGGCTGCATCTTTAGCTTCATTGCTTAGGGAAAATCTCAATCTTATTATTTTTTTCTAATTTCCATTACCACACTACTGCTGTAAGTTGCTAATGAGAGATACACTATGAAAGGATTGCTTGAACTGAGCAAAATAAAGACAAG
Organism: Podarcis raffonei; assembly: GCF_027172205.1. NCBI lineage: Eukaryota > Metazoa > Chordata > Lepidosauria > Squamata > Lacertidae > Podarcis > Podarcis raffonei. The sequence goes on from NC_070605.1 coordinate 68,024,593, forward strand.
ATGTGAAAACAAATGAGAACAAAGAGCTACAAAGAGAGCCAGCACAGATTGTGCCATTAGTACAACCCAACAACTGCAGATCCCATAAATGACTCCACTTGCCACAGAATTGGTTTAGCTGAAGCAGTAAAACTGCTAAAGTCACTGCTTGCACAAACTGCCACTGCCACCAGCTCATGCAGAAATCCAGATATTACAGTGCCTTTGAAAAAAATATGATGGTAATGGAATCTAAGTCAAATACTGTCATTCTTTCAGATTCAAATATTTCCTTGAAAATTCAGGCAGCTTAGAAAGCCATCCTTCACACAGCAATCCTTTTGTTCAACCTTCTGCACACCCATCCAAGTAGTCTTCAATGTGTTTGTGCTTCTGACACATGCATTCTTTATATCTGTACCAATGTAATATTTAGCAAAATGGGTTTATGCATGCCATAAACAGCCTGAGCCCTATGCTGCACTGTAGCCCTGATACAATATGCATGTGCATCCAACACATTTCAATATAGATTTGAACAATCTAGAGAAATCTGCCTTCCTGAATTGTGAGAGCCAGTATGGTGTAGTGGTTAAGAGTGACAGACTCGTAATCTGGTGAACCGGGTTTGCTTCCCCGCTCCTCCACATGCAGCTGCTGGGTGACCTTGGGCTAGTCACACTTCTTTGAAGTCTCTCAGCCTCACTCACCTCACAGAGTGTTTGTTGTGGGGGAGGAAGGGAAAGGAGAATGTTAGCCGCTTTGAGACTCCTTCGGGTAGTGATAAAGTGGGATATCAAATCCAACTCTTCTTCTTCTTCTTCTGATTCCAAATGAATGGACTTAAAAGTATATATGTGTATGTATATGTGTTTTGGGGGTTTTTTGTGTGTGTGTATGTGTGTGTGTGTGTGTGTGTATCTTAGTAGAATTCAAAGCAGTACTAACAAGGTATTCATACTTAAAAGTTTCACTGAGATTGGTAGAGTTTATTTCCAAGTAAATACAATTAGGTTTGGACTGCAAGTCTCATTGATTTTGGTGGAACATAAATGTCCTTAACGCATCCTTCTATTGTAATGGGTTTTTACCCCCATTAACTGTCCTCCTGCTTTCCTCCTCATGAATTGCAGTGAACTACTGGATTTCTGAGGGAAATAAGGCACAGTAACTGATGTAAACATTTTGTTCGTACAACAAATCTTATATTGTTTAAAGTAACACACCCACGTTGGGGAAGACCAGTTGAATGGGTTTAATCATAAAATCACCACCCAGACAAAGAGACATATGCAATTACCCATTAATGCCGCTGAGACACTGCTTTTCCGCTGCTAGCTGAGTTTAAATGGAACTATCATTTAATTGGCCTATATTGATGAACAATGCCCTTCTCCATCACTAAAATTATCCTGCAATGTTCCTCCAAAAGTAAGTTCTGTTCAGTAACAATTCTCAGCAATATTAGTAAGACTTTAGTTTTTGTAAATTCTGCTCATTTAATTGCTTTCTGATGAGTGTGGGTGGGTGGATTAGTGATTAATAGCCTATTAGCTGCCCAAATGTCAATTCCTGCTCATGCACAGAAGCGGAATAGTGCTATTTTTTCTACACACAAAAAGGCAAATAAAGCCCCCCCCCCCACGTCCCCACCAGAAACTGATATGGATAATTAAGAGAGACTGTTCATAGGACAATTAGTGGGCTATTTAATTCCAAATCTGTCCTCATCAGGAGGCAATAAACTCTACTAGTAGTCCTTAAATGCCTCGGTAATGCTCTGCTTTTCTCTTCTAGATAAGCTAGAACTGCAGTTGTTGCCAAAATATCACCACAAATCAGAACTGAAAAAGCACAAATGGAAAACACCAAATACACTGGATGTTGCATAATTTCTCCATAAGACGCTTAGGTGGGTCTGCTCTTGCCTTGTGATAAACTTGCTTTGGATAAACTTGGAAATTGTCTTGGACTTAAAATAAAATAAAAAAATGAAGAAGAACTTGGATAATTTTCTGAACCAACCCAAGATGTGGAAAGCCAAGATTCCACCCCTCCATGCCACCAAAACACCCTCCCTCTCTGGCTCATGACCCAAGGCTCCACAGAAAATAGAGCTAGGGCTAGTGCAGTTGCAACACAACACAGCAAGGAAGAACAATGAAGATACCAGCCTCCTTCCTCTCTGCATGGGGCTGTTCTGTTCCCACCACTACAACCATTTGAATAAGTTAAAAAGAAGAGTGGGGGGAGTGAAGGGCTGGTGGGAATGGGGAGAGAGTAGCAGTGATTGTTACGTGGTTTGGTGAGCTCTAACTTTTATGAGCCCCCGAAGTTATTGGCCAAGCTCTGTTCAGGAGAACTTCACCAATATGTCCACCAAAATGCGAGTGAGCAAAGGACAGCAATTCCAGAGAAATAAAGCAAAGAGGCTTAGGTATGTCTTCACTGCATTCATAATGTACAGAGGTGTACTCAAAAGTAAGTCTCTTTCTGTTTAACAGGCTTGTTCCCAGGTAAGTGGGTACAGAATGACGCTCTATGTTTTCGTTTAGGGTTGGCCTTGGGGAGAAACAGGGCTCCTGTGTCTTTAACAGGCAGAATATCCAACAGTTTAAGCCATGGGTAGGTAAACCAAGGCCTAGGGGCTGGGGCCGGCCCAATCACCTTCTAAATCCGGCCACCAGATGGTCTGGGAATTAGCGTGTTTTTACATGAGTAGAATGTGTGCTTTTATTTAAAATGCATCTCTGGGTTATTTGTGGGGCCTAAGAATTCGTTCATTTCCCCCCAAAAAATATAGGCCAGCCCCCCACAAGGTCTGAGGGACAGTGGACCAGCCCCCTGCTGCAAAAGTTTGCTGACCCCTGGTTTATGCAGTTTCTTGTTGTTGTTTAGTCGTTTAGTCGTGTCTGACTCTTCGTGACCCCATGGACCAGAGCACGCCAGGCACTCCTGTCTTCCACTGCCTCCCGCAGTTTGGTCAGATTCATGTTTGTAGCTTCGAGAACACTGTCCAACCATCTCATCCTCTGTCGTCCCCTTCTTCTTGTGCCCTCAATCTTTCCCAACATCAGGGTCTTTTCCAGGGAGTCTTCTCTTCTCATGAGGTGGCCAAAGTATTGGAGCCTCAGCTTCACAATCTGTCCTTCCAGTGAGCACTCAGGGCTGATTTCCTTCAGAATGGATACATTTGATCTTCTTGCAGTCCATGGGACTCTCAAGAGTCTCCTCCAGCCCCATAATTCAAAAGCATCAATTCTTCGGCGATCAGCCTTCTTTATGGTCCAGCTCTCACTTCCATACATCACTACTGGGAAAACCATGACTTTAACTATACGGACCTTTGTTGGCAAGGTGATGTCTCTGCTTTTTAAGACGCTGTCTAGGTTTGCCATCGCCTTTCTCCCAAGGAGCAGGCGTCTTTTAATTTCATGACTGCTGTCACCATCTGCAGTGATCATGGAGCCCAAGAAAGTAAAATCTCTCACTGCCTCCATTTCTTCCCCTTCTCTTTGCCAGGAGGTGATGGGATCAGTGGCCATGATCTTCGTTTTTTTGATGTTGAGCTTCAGACCGTATTTTGCGCTCTCCTCTTTCACCCTCATTAAAAGGTTCTTTAATTCCTCCTTACTTTCTGCCATCATGGTTGTGTCATCTGCATATCTGAGGTTGTTGATATTTCTTGCGGTGATCTTAATTCCAGCTTGGGATCTAGCAGTTTCTAGTATACAAATATGATTAGGGGGAAAGCTTTGCCATGGCTGTTCTCTTTATAATTTTGGGTGATGCCATACCCCCCACCCCATGGCAGCCATATTGTGACTGGCACCAATAGCACTCTCTCAAAATTTGAAATGTTGCCCAGTGATCCAAATCATTTGGTGACTCCTAGCCAGCAGTGGGTTTGGGGGGATTTCCTAGGGGACATTGCCAGTCCTACCTGGAGATGTCAGGGATTGAAACTGAGACCTTTTGCATGCAAGACAGTTCTTCTACCATTGCACTATGGGAAAATGCCTGCCCACTACTTCTGCAGCTAGCGGCCTCTTCTCATGTGGGCCATCGTGTCCTTGTCCACCCAGTCTTTCATCTTCACATGCCACCCATAAAGGGATCTATTCATATATTTGGAAGCTATAGTGAGGTAGCTGTGCCCCTTTGAGTGCCCAACTTCACCACAGGTATTCAGGCACTGTAATAAAGTTGTTTTTGTTGTTTAGTTGTTTAGTCGTGTCCGACTCTTCGTGACCCCATGGACCAGAGCACGCCAGGCACTCCTGTCTTCCACTGCCTCCCGCAGTTTGGTCAAACTCATGCTGGTACTTTCAAGAACACTATCCAACCATCTCATCCTCTGTCGTCCCCTTCTCCTTGTGCCCTCCATCTTTCCCAACATCAGGGTCTTTTCCAGGGAGTCTTCTCTTCTCATGAGGTGGCCAAAGTATTGGAGCCTCAGCTTCACGATCTGTCCTTCCAGTGAAGTAATAAAGTTAGCACCATGCTTATACTCACGGAACACATCTACTTGGATACTGAATGCAAAACCCAAAGAGACAGAAAAACTACCATATTGATTCTCTTCATCACACACACACTCTCACACACTTTTAAAAACCATCTCATTTACTTTGCTGGGAAACCTCTGGGGACAACCACACCTTCATTAAAAGACAGCAGGGCCAAGTACAATTGCTGGAGGTGGCCTGCAATTCACCAGTTGGCAATTTCTGACTTAAAACAACAGCCTGTGGCACAACATTTGCCTGAGGATTACAGCAGGCTCTGTTCATACGCTGTGGCAATCCTAAGAGAAATTGTGCGGGCGGTTAGAATTCACTAACTGTACTCAGCTGGAATAAGAAAGAAGCAATAATATTTCTAGACTTGGGCTGTGATCAAAACGCACCATTCTGGAAATCAGCTGCATCACCATCAGTAATGTTGGAGTAAAGATGTTTACAATCTGAGTGTTTCAAACTTAGAAGCTGGCTTGACACCAAGTCAACTCTCTTTTTAACACACACACACACTACTGAAACTACATGTTGAAATTTTAGGATACATCTTACATTGTTGTGATTCCTGGGTAAATGAACTTGAAACCTGGCTGTCTAAGCAATCTCAGTTCTTACCAAGCTGCCAAAATGTATGACACCTGTAGGAACTTGAGGATAGCAGTCTAAATATCCAGAGAACAAACTGCTTGGAGCTTAATGTACAAAGATATCTTCTGACAGTATGTGATGGCATCTTTTACACCTTTCTGTCTCAGCAGACAGGGAGCAACTAAGCCAAAATTGGCTGTGCAAGCCCAGATTCTCTGCTCCGTGGAACAGGTCAAAGGCTGTCACTTTTTGTTGAAGAAGTTGTATTTCCTGAGTACTAATACTGACATACTTCTGTGCTGAACTGCTCCTATTGCAAATTGTTCTGATAGTTCAGACACTTTCTTGACGTTAATATGACTGCAATTGACTCTGCAATGGTTTCTGACATGTGAAGGGAGGGATAGCAGGACAGCAAAAAGTATGGGGCAAAGTCATCTGTCCAGGACAGTTTACAATACACACAATGAAGAGAGAGTTGTATTACTAGGGGTTGGAGTTTTTTTAGGAAGAACAGCCAAACATCATTAAACCTAAACTTGACAGATGTCCTTGGGCAAACTTGAAAGTTTCCTGGGACTTCCAGGTATCTGTCAATGATATGTTCAGGCCACAGACTAATTACTCCAAAGTAATTACCTTGACCTCCTCAACAGTAGATATTTGAGGATTGCAGCCTAGCAGCCATGACCTGTATCATCTATTTCATTGTGACAGCAGCATTGTGAGTTGCTTTGGACATTTGGCAACCTTTGGTGGTGTTCACAACAACCCAATATATTGTAGTCACTAAGTGGTATTTATTACCCAACACAGTGAGCCAAAGAAATATATAACAGTGCCATTGTTTAAAAGAGGCACAGTGAAGAATCTGCCCAGGTGTGACACTGTTGAAACTAAGCAGTGACAGACCTTTTCAGTGCCTAGCTGAGAGGCAGGGGTAGCTGGCGGGGAGGGGCTCTGCCCTGGTCCTCTCGTCTCATCAGCAGCATGACTGTACTTAGCGGGAGGGGAAGCCAGATGGGGAGAGGGTCCTAGCTCAGTGGCAGTGTTATGTACTGAAGTTCTAACCCGGACCAGCAGGGGGATACTGTAGATAGTTTTCACTCAGGTCCACATATGCAAATAAGGGATTAAAAGTGACGTTCAGTGATTGGATAGTTACAGAAAGTGGTTACTGTTGCGTTGTAGTGGAGCTCTATATAAGCAGGCTGGCTGAACCCTTCAGTTCAGTTCTGTTTTGGCCTGTGAATAAACAAGAGCTGTTTGAAGAATCGCTGTGTCGTCTGGTATGTTCACCCACAGCTTAACAGGCAGAGCATCTGTTTTGGATGCAGAAGCTCCCAGATTCGATCCCAGGCATCCCCAGTCTGGCTCTGTGAGTGCAGCCACACAATGCTGGCCTCCCCAACCGCTTGCCCCTCTCCCTCCCAGTAAGTGTACTGGCATCACTTGTTGGAGGCCAGATACAGACCAGCACCCCCTCCTTACTCGCTGTCCTTGGGGAGCGTCCATCGGTGAACCATGGAAGAGTTGGATAGAAACGTAAAAATAACTATTATATTCACTGAGGAGGTGTTGGATTTTGAAAACATTCCCTGTCCTCTTCCCTTTGTATTAAAAAACAGACAATATAATTTGCCTCTAGATTGCACAGCCAGAAGGATTTTCCTTCTCGTATGAAACACTGCGCACATCGGGGTTGAATAATTCTTTATCTCATCCCTATCTTGTTTCCTTGCGTTCTGCAAATGTGTTGCCCGTCTTCTTCCAAGTGACCCTGCACTGCAGCTGTTTGGTATCAATCCTCCCTTTATAGCCAATGGGCTTATTGCAGCCACCGTGGGATGTTAATCAGCAGAACAGCTGGGCCCAGACAGAATGTAACTGGAATATCGACTGCAATAATGCGGCTCGAGCCTGTATGGATAATGCAATTGGAAAGAAAGAGCATGGCAGCAGAGCTTCATGAAGCCAGGAGAAGTCATATGAAATCATTTTGATTGAATGTGATGGAAAGAAAACTCAGTTGGTCTAATGTTGTTTCTGTCGAATTCTTCCCCGAAGAGTGAAGAGTGGCCAGAAGGTTTCAGCAACACTTTTCTATAATGCAATTTTTTTATTTGTTTGTTTATACCCTAATCCTATGAGCTGAGCTTTCCCCAATGTGATGTAGCCAGATTTTCAAATCCAGTTGAATTTATCTGGTACATATTGGCTTTTTTAGACAGACTACTTCCTTATGGCTATTTGAGCATCCCTACAACGATCTAAGCTACAATTTTCTCAGGTTTAAGGCACAAGAACACAGAAACTAATTCTCTGACTCATCTCTTGCAAATTATTCCATTGGTGACATAAGGGAGCACTAGGGCTGGGTAAGAATACCAAATAATTTGGCTCACAGTGATTGGCCGGGGACATTTATCTGCCCCTTCTTGCTAGAACACTACCGGGACCAATACTTGTGATTGCTAGCTGGAATAGCTGCGGAAGAATTGCCCAACATTCACATCCCTTCACATTCACAGTGCCTGACTACTGAGGTAAAATGTTGTTTAAACGTCAGGTTAATATACCTACTTATATAAATCAGGATCTGATTTCTTTCCGCAGGGCCTGTAAGACAGAGTTGTTCCGCCTGGCCTTTGGCTTGGAGCCAATTTGATTCCCTCCCTCCCTCTCTTTCTTTTTTCTTTTCCTTCTCCTTCTGCGATGAGGCTACATTTTAATATTTTAATGTTCCATTATTTTAATGTTGTTTTTTATTTTTGTTTTTAAGTTGTAATCATTCATCTTGTTTTTATTATTGCTTGTAAGCCGCTCTGAGCCTGGCCTTGGCTGGGGAGGGCGGGGTATAAATAAAAAATTATTATTATTATTATTATTATTATTATTATTATTATTAGGCCTCTCTAGCTGAAGTCTAAGGGCACAATCATCACCTCTGGGGGGCGACAAAGCCATCACCACCATATCCAGAGCCCAGATGCTCATACTGGCTAGGGTGGAAAGGGAAGGGGAAGGAAAGTATGCATGTTTGCAAACTATTTTGTATCAGACCCTCTTGGCACAACTTGCTGGTGGCTGCACCAGGCTAGGGTGCAGTAGATCCTCAGCAATACCCCGTCCTTATCCTTAAAATGCCCTGTTTGGGGGTTTAAGTAGACTGTGTGTCTGCCTTATTCGCTGTAGTGGGTTTGGATAAGGCAGATCCTGGAATCACTGAAGGAAGAGGCTGCTCCATTGTGAGTGACAACTAAGGAACTACATTCAGCCCTCATCCAATGGAAGAAGACCTTCAGGTCTTGTTCTATCTGTCTTTCTAGGAGAGCTAACTGGAGTGCAGCTGAGAATATAGTAATTGGCATATAGGTCTTTCATTAAGGAAGTGTAGGGAAGGAGATAACAGCTTCCTTAAAGAAACAGTAGACATTTAAAGTAATTATTGAAGCATATTGTTAATGCCTGTTTCTTGTATGTATTCTTGTATGCTATTAATATGCAATATAAACTTTAAATAAAAGTAGAGATGCTCCTTTAACCTTTAAAAAACTTTCTAAGTCAACAACATTAGAACAGGTAGGTAGCTATCCTACACATCATTAGGTTGCCATGGTTGGGGTGGAAAGGGATACAGTGGTACCTCGGGTTACATACGCTTCAGGTTACATACGCTTCAGGTTAGACTCCGCTACCCCAGAAATATTACCTTGGGTTAAGAACTTTGCTTCAGGATGAGAACAGAAATTGTGTAGCGGTGGCGCAGCAGCAGCAGGAGGCCCCATTAGCTAAAGTAGTCTTCAGGTTAAGAACAGACCTCCAGAACGAATTAAGTTCTTAACCAGAGGTACCACTGTACTGTCATTTCTGCTTTCAATCTGTTGTCATTCCAGATTATATATCCCTTACATGACTTTCAGTATACTTCAAAGTTTATTTGCCTAAGAAAGTTCATTGTGGATGCTACACATGAGTTAGTTATTCAATTGGCTTGTAGTTTGTTAAAGGAAGTAAAGCTGTAATCTAGTTATCTTAGATGAGGTAAATTTAATATAGCGGTCTTTTAGTCAAGTGGTGTTGCTTTCCCACCATGATTACTTTATTAAGGATGGGAATTAATTTATTTATAGTTAATTTAACGACGCAGAAAGATAAGTGAGTCAACTTGAGATGAATCAACAATGCTCCAGGTTATGATAGAAAAATGCTATATCCAGATTACTAATTCCAAATCTGCAGTCTTTTGTGGCCAATGCTTTCTTCTTACAATTATATAAGCACCACATTGTCCCAGTATTAACACCTCTTAGTCAAGTTTTTAATTAAGGGAATGTTGGGCTGCCTTTTATGACCAAATACTCACAAGGCATTGTTCATATGTGAGGGGATGTGGGTGGCGCTGTGGTCTAAATCACTGAGCCTCTTGTGCTTGCCGATCGGAAGATCGGCAGTTTGAATCCCCATGGTGGGGTTAGCTCCTGTTGCTCTGTTCCAGCTTCTGCCAACCTAGCAGTTCGAAAGCACACTAGTTAAAGTAGATAAATAGGTACTGCTGTGGTGGGAAGGTAAACAGTGTTTTCATGCACTCTGGCTTCCATCACAGTGTTCCATTGCGCCAGAAGCAGTTTAGTCATGCTGGCCACATGACCCGGAAAGCTGTCTGGAGACAAACGCTGGGTCCCTCGGCATGGTGAATTTTGATCACCATCCAATTCTTATCATGTGGAATTTTCTCCTGAAGGATTTGATGCCAAAGACTCTGCTGTGAAGATTGTGCCTAGAAGTAATTGTTTGTTGAGTACAAGTTTGATTTCACTGGACTTAAAACACCTAGTTCTGTGCTGAAAGGTGTTTGAAGTAGCACAGTAAACCAAACAAGTGCTAATAGTTGAGTTGAAAACAATATTTCAATAATACCCGTTACTTGTAATGTTAATCTGATCTCATGAAAAACTAATTATTTTTTTTGCAAAGGGAGTGATAAGAGTTTACCAGAAGAAGAAAATTGTTTTAATAAGTGCTTTTCATACCGTTCTTAATGCAAAAGGGTTTTAAGAACGGTAACTTCGTTTTTTCAATTTTAAATAGATATTACTTTTTAATGCATATGTCCAATATCATTACAGTCACTTTTTAAAATTAAAATGGCCAGGACATCTACATGAGACTTTTCTTTTCTGTTTTTGCTACTGAAAAGGTAATTGCTTTTCAGCACAAGGCATTTTAAGCTTGGTACCATAAGGTGAGTGATATCAGAACAAGTAATCTTGTGTTCCCATTACAGCAAATTAGGAAAGCAGTAGAGCAGAAGAATGACTCGCATGTCCGTCTTTTGAACAGCTTCCAAATGTGAAGCATTTTAAAAAGTTGCTGAGAAACATGTTGCAGAAAGGAACTGCCATCTCAGATGTTTCCAGTCTACACTTTTGTATGGATCTCTCACATATTTCAATAGTCGCTGGCCCTTTGCACAATAAGAGTGCACTTTCACAGCCCACCTTAGTGAAAGTGGGTACATTGAATGCTGCCTTTCTAGGGGCATCTATCTCTTTGGCAACTGTGAGAACAGGATACTGGACTAGACTGGCCTTTGGCCTGATCCAGCAAAGCTCTTATGATCTTATTGCAAGAAATCACAGTGGCCAAACAATCCATTTTGAAAAACAAATATTGGTGATGGGTGCAGGGTAATAACCACTTGAGAGAGACATTGTATAACCTCCACACAAATTTTGTCAAAGTGACTGTTCAATATACTCTTCATTTGGAAGCAGCTGTCATCTTGCCTTCCTTCAGGAGAGTACTAACAGATATTCATTTCTAGCAGCACCTGAAATGGGAAATGCATCTATTGTTCCGCCACTATACTTCTTTCAGAATCAAAGTTTGCTTTTCAAGTCATTACTTTAACATTAGTATGCACACCCATTGCAGAATGAGTGGGCTGGAGAAATCTGTTATCTCGAATAAAAATCACATGAAATAATACCTTTGCATTGCACGTTCATTGTGGTGCAGAAATCAAACTAGGGCTGAAGAGGTAAGGTAAAGGGATCCTGACCATTAGGTCCAGTCGTGGCCGTCTCTGGGGTTGCGGCGCTCATCTCGCTTTAACGGCCGAGGGAGCCGGCATACAGCTTCTGGGTCATGTGGCCAGCATGACTAAGACGCTTCTGGTGAGCCACAGCAGCGCACGGAAACGCCGTTTACCTTCCTGCCAGAGCAGTACCTATTTATCTACTTGCACTTTGAGGTGCTTTCGAACTGCTAGGTTGGCAGGCTGAAGAGACCCAGGTTCAAATCCTCACTCAGCCACAAAGTTCACCGAATGACTTTCAGCTAGACACCATATTTCAGTCTAAGCTCACAGGACTTTTGTCAGGATAATAGAGTGGTGGTTAGGAGAGCTACGCATGCCACACGGTACTCCTTGGAGAAAATTAATACAGAAATAAATGATGGCGAATTGTGCTCCCTCAGGCTCTAGTAGACTGAGTAGGTTAATGCCTGTGCAAACGAATTTGCTTAAACCAAAGCAGAATTAATAGCACAAGAATACGCTGTTTCCTCATTCCTACAGCATCCCTGGGAACTCCATCCATTACAACACCATCCCACCCCATGACTCAAGCACATAAGGCAGCAACCAGCCAAATGATCCCATCCCATCATGCAATCCATCATGCAATTCAGACACCTGTCATATGCAATATCCAGTAGGCAGCCAAGAAGAGACCATAACGCCTTCCCCACTACATGATGCTAGAGGTGTGGGCAATCCAGATATATTCCCGGAGAAGGGTTTTGAGTAACCACCTTGGGAACACTGCCTCTGTTTGCATGGCATCATCCTCCCTTGCAGGGCTGCCTCCAGAACTTCCTCTGCCCAGAGGTTGATGGGGAAGAGAAACTCGCGGATAATTAGTGGCAGCTCTGATGCGGCGCCTGAGCCAAGATTTCTATCCCTGAATACAAAGCACAGAGCAAATTCCCCCAGGAAACCCATTCTTTAAAAACAGGAAACCTTGCTCAAGGCTCCAAAACAATCTGTGAAGGAATGCATGATTACAAATGGAGAGCTCCTATACAGCTTGGCAAAATGCTAATCTTCCTCACCACCTTCTATGCACCATGGGCATTTTTCTTCCAAGATCAAAATAACCCAATTGCTCCTTGGAGATTGTTGCCAGCTGTGCAATCGAAAGGTAGTGCCGAAATGAAGACTTTTTTGTTTTGTTTTGCATAGTGGCAGGAACACTTGTGTTCAGCAGAGAGCACATCTTTTAACCAAAAGGCCAGAGGGCAATAATTCAAGATGGGGAGAAATCCCACAGCATCAGCTCTGAGCTCCCGTGACTCATGTGTAAGTCCCACAGAAGCCTGTAAAGGTAAAGGGACCCCTGACTATTAGGTCCAATCATGACCAACTCTGGGGTTGCAGCACTCATCTCGCTTTACTGGCCAAGGGAGCCAGTGTACAGCTTCCAGGTCATGTGGCCAGCATGACTAAGCCGCTTCTGGCGAACCAGAGAAGCGCACGGAAATGCCTTTTACCTTCCCACCAGAGCAGTACCTATTTATCTACTTGCACTTTTGACGTGCTTTCAAACTGCTAGGTTGTCAGGAGCAGGGACCGAGCAACGGGAGCTCACCCCGTCACGGGGATTCAAACCGCCGACCTTCTGATCGGCAAGTCCTAGGTTCTGTGGTTTAACCCACAGCACCACCTGCGTCCCTACAGAAGCCAGTAGGGTGCACATAAACATAGCTTGCCAGTAGTATGAAAAGCAACCCAAACATATGCAAGGAATGACTTTGGAAACGTGCAGCCCTTCCTTACTGTGTAACATTTTTTAGAGCTAGAATGCTATATCAGCTTTTTATTTTAGGCTGTAAACGCTTTGGAGCTGGGAGCTGTCCATTGCGCTTATGATATTCTGTAAAGCTCCGTGTTACACTGAAGGTAAACATCCCCAGGTTGATTACCATTCTAGAGCACAGCGCTGGCAGACTGAGCCAAGACAAAGTCTTCTTCTGCCCCCATCTCAGCAAAGGCATAAGGCCAGTTTGGAATGTTAGCCCCTGCCACTTAAGACAAATCGAGCGGCAGAAAGAGATATAGATTAGCTGTGGGCCAGATTAAGCTCATGAACTGCTAATTGGAAAGTGACAGTTTCAACTACTCAAGAGCCATTTCACTATGTCAGCATACATTCCAGCCTTAACAATCTTTAGCAGAAGTTCCATTCCTTTTATAGTCTTCAAGCCACTCTGGATTTGAACTAGAATACAGAAATGAAGTCACTTTCCAGAGATACCCGCATGTCTCATTTTTGTAATGTATTAACAGGATCAGGCAAAGCTGATAAATGTAAATATTCCTCGTGTACAGTGGTGGGGCAAGGAGAGAGAAAAAGATGGAGAGAGGTGCATTTTATAGTTGATGTCTTTGTTGTTGAACCCCAGAACAAGTCTCATTTATCTTTGTATACCAAATACTACCTTAATGTTTTTATTTGCTCATTTATGTTTCATTTCTTTGCATGGAACACACCACAATCACTTACCTTGTAAATAGTAGAATCATAGAATCATAGAGTTGGAAGAGACCACAAGGGCCATCGAGTCCAACCCCCTGCCAAGCAGGAAACACCATCAGAGCACTCCTGACATATGGTTGTCAAGCCTCTGCTTAAAGACCTCCAAAGAAGGAGACTCCACCACACTCCTTGGCAGCAAATTCCACTGTTCAAGGAAGTTCTTCCTAATGTTTAGGTGGAATCTTCTTTCTTGTAGTTTGGATCCATTGCTCCGTGTCCGCTTCTCTGGAGCAGCAGAAAACAACCTTTCTCCCTCCTCTATGTGACATCCTTTTATATATTTGAACATGGCTATCATATCACCCCTTAACCTCCTCTTCTCCAGGCTAAACATGCCCAGCTCCCTTAGCCGTTCCTCATAAGGCATCGTTTCCAGGCCTTTGACCATTTTGGTTGCCCTCCTCTGGACACATTCCAGTTTGTCAGTGTCCTTCTTGAACTGTGGTGCCCAGAACTGGACACAGTACTCCAGGTGAGGTCTGACCAGAGCAGAATACAGTGGCACTATTACTTCCCTTGATCTAGATGCTATACTCCTATTGATGCAGCCCAGAATTGCATTGGCTTTTTTGGCTGCCACGTCACACTGTTGGCTCATGTCAAGTTTGTGGTCAACCAAGACTCCTAGATCCTTTTCACATGTACTGCTCTCAAGCCAGGTGTCACCCATCTTGTATTTGTGCCTCTCATTTTTTTTGCCCAAGTGCAATACTTTACATTTCTCCCTGTTAAAATTCATCTTGTTTGTTTTGGCCCAGTTCTCTAATCTGTCAAGGTCGTTTTGAAGTGTGATCCTGTCCTCTGGGGTGTTAGCCACCCCTCCCAGTTTGGTGTCATCTGCAAATTTGATCAGGATGCCCTTGAGTCCATCATCCAAGTCGTTGATAAAGATGTTGAATAAGACCGGGCCCAAGACAGAACCCTGTGGCACCCCACTAGTCACTCTTTTCCAGGATGAAGAGGAATCATTGATGAGCACCCTCTGGGTTCGGTCAGTCAGCCAGTTACAAATCCACTGAGTGGTAGCATAGTCAAGACCACATTTTACCAGCTTCTTTACAAGAATATCATGGGGCACCTTGTCAAATGCCTTGCTGAAATCAAGGTAGGCTACATCCACTGCGTTCCCTTCATCTACCAGGCTTGTAATTCTGTCAAAAAATGAGATGAGGTTAGTCTGACATGACTTATTTTTCAGAAATCCATGCTGACTATTGGTGATCACAGCATTCCTTTCTAGGTGCTCATAGACTGTTTGCTTAATGATCTGCTCCAGAATCTTCCCTGGTATTGATGTCAGACTGACTGGGCGGTAATTATTTGGGTCCTCTCTTTTCCCCTTTTTGAAAATAGGGACAACATTTGCCCTCCTCCAGTCTGCCGGGACTTCGCCTGTTTTCCAGGAATTCTCAAAGATGACTGCCAGTGGTTCTGAAATCACATCTGCCAGTTCTTTTAATACTCTTGGATGCAGTTCATCTGGCCCTGGAGACTTGAATACATCTAGACTAGCCAAGTATTCTTGTACTATCTCCTTAGTTATTCTGGGCTGTGTTTCCTCTGCTGAATCATTTGCTCCAAATTCTTCAGGTCGGGCATTGTTTTCTTTATCGGAGAAGACTGAGGCAAAGAAGGCATTGAGGAGTTCAGCCCTTTCTGTGTCCCCTGTTTGCATTTCACCATCTTCTCCTCTGAGTGACCCCACTGTTTCTTTGTTCTTCCTTTTGCTACGAACATACCCATAAAAGCCTTTTTTGTTGCTTTTAACCTCTCTAGCAAGCCTGAGTTCATTCTGTGCTTTAGCTTTTCTGACTTTGTGTCTACACGTGCTGGCTATTTGTTTGAATTCCTCTTTGGTGGTTTCCCCCCTTTTCCATTTTTTGTACACATCCTTTTTTAAACTTAACTCAGTTAAAAGTTCTTTAGATAGCCACCCTGGCTTCTTTAGGCACCTTCCATGTTTCCGTCTCATTGGTATTGCCTGAAGTTGTGCTTTTACTATCTCCCTCTTAACAAACTCCCAGCCATCATGAACTCCCTTTCCTTTTAGTATTACTGTCCATGGGATCTCACCCAGCACTTCCCTAAGTTTTATGAAGTCGGCTTTCTTAAAGTCGAGAAATTGAGTCTTAGTATGCTTGGCTGCTCCTTTCCGCTGTATAGTAAACTTCAGAAGAGCATGATCACTCGCGCCTAATGATCCTTCCACTTCTACCCCACTAACCAGGTCATCAACATTGGTTAGGACCAGATCTAAAATGGCTGTTCCTCTTGTTGCTTCTCCCACTTTCTGGACAATGAAGTTGTCTGCAAGGCCAGTGAGGAATCTGTTTGACCTTATGCTCTTGGCTGAGTTTGACATCCAACAAATATCCGGGTAATTGAAGTCCCCCATTACTACTATCTCCCTTCCTTTTGCATGCTTGGCCATCTGTTCCAGGAAGGCATCATCTATGTCCTCCATTTGGCTTGGGGATCTATAGTAAACTCCCACAATGAGGTCACTGTTATTCTTCTCTCCCTTAATTTTGACCCAAATGCTCTCACTTTGGCTTTGAGGTTCTAAATCTTGGATCTCTTCACAGGTATACACATCCCTGACATATAACGCCACTCCTCCTCCTTTCTTGCCTGGTCTGTTTCTCTGAAATAGATTGTATCCCTCCATTATTACATTATTACATTACATACATAGTAAGTAGTGTGGGTGGGTGGGTGGGTGTGGGTGTGGGTGTGTGTAGTGTAAATAGAAACAATGGGGATGACAGAGCAATCAGGTTGGGATGGCAGTGAAGAGAAGGTTTTCCATGCCATGATCACTAGTGGCACAGTGGGCAGCTTTTCAGTGTAGTGTAAACTTTTGTTGCGGCCATGACATGAAAAGAAAGCATAAAAAAATAATAATCCTGATTTTGATTCTTCTTTCTCTCTCTCTCTCTCTCTCTCTCTCTCTCACACACACACACACACACACACAGAGAGAGAGAGAGAGAGAGAGAGAGAGAGAGAGAGAGAGTTTTTCAAAATAAAATAAAATAGTAAATGTGAAATGGCTACACATTTAATATTACATGTAGTTTGGTTCTAGATGATATACCAGTCAAAATGGAATAACTGAGTATGGGTAAAAGAAACAACCTGCTTCCCTACAAAGTTTCTTCAAAATATCAACCCTCAGAACCTGTAATAGACAGTTCATAGGCATGCTTTGGACAAACTCTCCAACTGGAAAATTAAATGTGTAAATTGGCCATAGCCAATTATTATTGGCACTTCCAGGATTTGTATGATTATGCTGGCTTTGTACATGTCCTTGTGGAAAAGAAAACCCCACAGCAAAAGCTGGCACAATAAAATGCTTAAGCAAAAAGGCAATTCGGGGGTAGGAGGAAAGTCCCCAGCCAATTCCACTTATCACATAACCTCATTCCTTAGGACCATCTCTGCTTCCAGCAGACTACACACTCTGCTAAAACTATGTTTGCATAATTTAGAACCACACTAAAAACAGTAAAATTTGGGGAACAGGGAAGAATATGACCAGCAGAAAGATAAATGCTGAGTGTGTTTTTTAAAAAGAAAAGAGCATGTATTATATCATTAGGCGAAAAGATGGAAGTTAATGGCATCCCCCTGCACAGATTTAATGAGATGGATATAGAATTCCGGAATCTCCAGACAATATTTTAAAAACCCTCTAAGTGTCTCAGAAGCTTTGAAACACTGAAACACTGAATGTCAGTAGAACCACAGACTCCTAAAACTACCCTCTTTAAACCACTCACATCAGAGTAGTCCTATGGACTTTGATCACTCTACTATGTAGTAAGCAGCTCAAGAAAATGCAAGGTTAGCACATTTCCAAACTGCAGTTTCCAGGAAATATCCTAGACTGAAATCAGTGGGGTTTATTTCTACAGAAAGTAGTGTTCCTCAGTTGCATTAAGTCACACTCCATTCAATACTAAACTTTATCCACACATAACCTAGAGTTTCATGGGGGCATTCTGTTCTTGCCTTCAACCTCTATCACAGTGGAGGGGAGCCTGTAGCTACAACTCCCATCACCCATGACCATTGGCCATAGTGGCTGGGGTTGATGGGAGTTGGAGTTCATCAACATCTGGAGGGCCAAAAGTATATGCAAAAGGTAAAGGGACCGCTGACCATTAGGTCCAGTCGTGACCGACTCTGGGGTTGCGGCGCTCATCTCACTTTATTGGCAGAGGGAGCCATCGTACAGCTTCTGGGTCATGTGGCCAGCATGACTAAGCCGCTTCTGGGGAACCAGAGCAGCGCACGGAAACGCCGTTTACCTTCCCGCCGGAGCGGTACCTATTTATCTACTTGCACTTTGACGTGCTTTCGAGCTGCTAGGTTGGCAGGAGCAGGGACCGAGCAACAGGAGCGCACCCCGTCACAGGGATTCGAACCGCTGACCTTCTGATCAGCAAGTCCTAGGCTCTGTGGTTTAACCCACAGCGCCACCTGCATCCCTAAAAGTATATGACCTCTTCCCAAAAGGCTTTGCCATTCATAGAACATACTAGACACAAAACTCTAGTTCTTATACAGTATTTTATGGAACAGATATTCTTCTGCATGGGAAAAATCTCCAGAGTCCCAAGAAATAGATATTCCATTGAGTTCCTTTGAACCCCATGGAACTGACAGCGCCAACATGATACCCAACTTCACAGGCCTTTTGAACAAAATAGGCAAATGGGGAGAAAAACACAAATGAATTCTCACATGGTCCTTGTTTGCTACTTCTTTCCACCTAACACAGACAGTCAAATCACATTCTCAGTATACTGTACATTCAACCATTTTTAGCATTAGCAATTTGTGCCAACAAAAGTTGGAAAGAAAAATCCCTTGAACCAAGTTCAGTGGGTGAAAGACAATGCAAACATTTGATTGCTGTTCTTCAAATATATATAGCCTTTGTACCTGCCGTTCTTCATACACACAGAGCTATGCAGTCACTGCCAGACCACCTGAATGATACTCACAGACAGCAAGTGGTCTGCAGATCACATTATGGGAACCCCTGTCCTAGCTAATCTCTGGAACTGGAAACAAGCCTGGCTGGAGGGAAAGCACTGAGAAAATGGTGTGAAAGAGGTCTCAATAGCTCCTGCCCATGTGCCGTTTCAGCATTTTAAAGAGCCCTCCAACCCTCCACCACCATCACATGTTCAGCTTCAGACTCTCAGTAGTTTGTGGATATAAAATACCCATGTTGGAGAAAGCTTTTATGAGAAGAGGTCACCTTACTTGTCCATGGTTGTCCTTCCAATCCCTTGTATGCTCAACTTCTCAGCAATGGTTGCTTGAGTGTCTTATTTTGACTGTTGCTCCCTTCTCCAGTGGGGTGCAATACTCTACACCTGCAACAGAATGAGATGGAAATGAGATGGTGGTGTGCTGGGGTAGTATAATGACTCACACAATGACACACTGCACATCTTTGAATGCTCTCTTGCATTAAAAAAAAAAACCTCTGTGAGTAGAAAAGAATAGTAATATAATTGGGCTGAACACTTTCCTCCTGCTCTGCTAGATCTTTACTTGCTGGCAAGTTTGTGGTGTTTTATGCTTGTTTGTTTTTACACGGAAAGAGCATTCAGAAATATATTCCTAATATGAATTCTGAAGCAATACAACATAGCACCTCCAAATTCTTCTACTGCACTCTTCTTCATATCTGGAAATCTATGGACAATGCCCCAGATTCACAGCAGGTTGAGAGAGAGAAGAGTAGGATTCACATGGAATTTTTCCAGTATAGTTGGCTGTAGTTTACTTCGCTCAAATGGAGAGAGAGATTTACACATCATGAGTAGGAGAAATGTTGTTTGAAGGTTGATAACTCTATTGAAAGGTGCCAAGAGATCAGCTGGAGGAAAGGTCAGGTATGAGAGCAGGTCAACCTTCATGCTGATCGTGTCCTCCTCAAAGGTTGCCGCTTCAGAGGTTTCGACTGAAATGTCAACACACATGGCATACTCTTTCAACTGGAGTACATCACTATCAGCTGAAGCTCAACAGCAGGGTATTACTGTTACAACAGTGGCCTGGGATCCCTTCTGAAAAACTTGAGCTCCCACCTGTTGTTCTATCCCCTCTTTTCTATTGTAGGGAAATTATCACATTGAAAATATTATTTCACAAATTGTTATTTTAGGAATTACTTGGGATAAGAAACAGAATTAATCTAAACCAGAAATGGGGAATGGTTCATCCTTCAGATGTTGCTGGAATACAACTCCCAATATCCTTGACCATTGACCACATGGGAATTTGAGTCCAACAATATCTGGAGAGCCACAGGTTCCCTACCCCAATTCAAACATTTATCCTCCACAACCCTTCATACCTATAAAACCTGAATGTAGCAAACCTTCTTCGAGTTAAAGATATCAACAGATACAGTGGATAACTTGTATAGAGACATCCAGCCTAGATGTGATGTTCACCTTGACAAATGGACCAACCACCTTTCTTTTGTGAGCATAAACTGAACCACTCGATTCAGGGGCACAGTTATGCTTTATGGACCTGGTTAATCAAAACATCCACTCTATTTATCTGAAGTTAGGGTGGGGGCATTACTAGACAACATGCTTTATTCAATTCCATTTCAAGAAGTGACTTTATTTTTGCATGGCTACAGCAAATTTGACATATCTTTATAGTGATGTTTGAAGGAGAATGTGTGTGTCTGAAAACATTTATTAAACACATAGTTGGTTGAATGTCCTTCCAATAATAAAGAAAAGATGTAATCAAACTACAGTGGAAAAAATACATCTACATCTACATCTAAATCTAGATCATATAGTACTCTCCTGTCATGCTCCAATCTCTTTTCCAAAGCATCAGAAAAATGGAATTTGCAGGGCCATGTTTATACGCGCTTGTCCAGACTTCCACTTCTGGCATGCCTTGAAAGCATGAGTCCAAGCAGTTTTCTGTTTGACTCACATTTTCTAGGTACAGGTCCAAGCGGTTTCCCCCATGCCACACTCCTTTCCAAGGGAAAATCCATCGTTCACTCCAATTGAGCGCTAAAGAGCAGTTTTCCTTGGGGGAAGGCAGCAGAGCAAGAGGAAGTGCAGGTAAGCCTTATCTTACATTGACCATCCTTCCCTCCTACCTAAGAGTAGCCACTGAACTAGCCCTATAACTACTAAATAGTCACAACTTGAAAAGATCACATTTCTGCTTGCACTGAAAACCTTTCAGCATGAAGTTGGAATCCCATTAGGAAGTGTGTAGAATTTCTAAGGAAGGAATAACTTCCTTAGCCTCTCGGGTTCATTTTGATACATGTCTTGACTGCGCCATGAGAAGCATACCAGTTCATCCCCCACCATTTAGGAAAACCATGATGACATGTGACACCAGTCAGTGGTTGATACAATACCTCTTCAATTCTAACATGATTCTTGACGCAATCTCTTTGAGAGCAAGAGGGAAATCGTCTTTACTTTCCCATGATCAAATAGAAATAGGAATACAATATGAATAATTTGCTACAGAAGCTAAAATTGAAATCAACAGCCTGATTTTTAAAAAATGTTTGTGCTAGCAAAAAGGAAAAAAAAGTTTATGATGGGGCATGCCAATAATGCTACATCATATGGTGGGGCATGCCAATAATTGCAATGATGCTACATCAATGCAAATGTTTAGGACCAGTATGCAAATACAGCTTTTTTAATGGGTCTTATTGTAAACAACTCCAGTTCTTCTCTGATGCATGTAAACTATAATTAAAATGATGTAGGGTTATTACTGACATGCTGCTGAAACACAAGGTTATCTTGGTCAAGAAAACTCTCCGTGAAGATAATTGTTTCCATATTTTATAGCCAAAGGGCTTGCAAGGTTACATGACTGATAACTTGTAGAAATTACCATTATTGATGGGCTGTTTTGCATGTTCCATTGTGATTCAAATCAGCTGTACTGCCCTTGACGTCTAACTCCTTCCAAAAACTGTCAGATTGACAAGGTTAATAGGACATTTGGCCTTACTGTTTGAAAGACTATAGTGAATACATAGTAAAATAACAATTAAAAATACAGGAATTTTTTTGCAAGCTTGAAATAAAATGTTCAAAATTCATAACGGAGAAAGGGTATGAGTTTTAGAAAATCTATAGATCTATAATAGATTTTCTTATGGATGCAATACTTAAATATATTTAATGTCTGTTTTAGATCTGAAGTGTATGCTCATTTATTTGACTAGCCTGAGGGAAAACCCATTGCTTTCAGATTAATCAGATATTTGGATATATTGAAGTGCTAATTGCATAGGTTTGCACTACAAACAAGGAAAGGAAGGAAAGGCAATGACAAGAGCTGTTAGCCATACTAGCTCAAACCATCCAAGACCCAACAGATCCATCACTTTGTCTACAACAAGTGGATGTTTTCTAGAACCCATTTTGAGTTATGGAATCAGTGGTATAGTGGTAAATTTTAGCCTGCAAGAGTTGATCTTGACAACCCCCATACCAACATCTCCAAGGAGAGTCCAAAAGTACAGGCAGTTGTGTTGATCCATTATCCCATCTATCTATCTATCTATCTATCTATCTATCTATCTATCTATCTATCTATCATCTATCTATCTATCTATCTACCTAGCAGCAATACATAGTACAATACTCATTTATCAGAAGCAACGTAGCTGCAATTCTGTGCATAGTTTCCTGATATTGATCTACCCATTGATCTCAGTGCTGCTTACTTCAGACCGCACAAGATCAACTTGTAAAGCACACTGAGCTTTGGCAAAAGAGTTCTTCAGCCAACTAAAATGCAGCTTTTCACTTTTAATTAGAAACACAAACTTGCAAAGAAGTGTTACCATTTAAACTGCTAGAATAATGTAAGAACCTTGTCAAAGAAAATGAAATAAGTTTCTAGCCCCTGCTTGATGGTTTCCCTCATTCTCTGATGTCCTTCACACCAGGGGTGTGGAACCTGTAGCCTTTCAGATGTCATTGGACTTCAGCCCATCAGCTCATAGATCCCATCATCCCCAACCAACATGGCCAAAGATCAAGGGTGATTATCCAGCAATATCTGGAGGACCACAAGTCCCTACCCTGCTCTATGCCAACCCATCACCAATGAAGTTACAAGTCTCATTATCACCACATTTATTGGCCTAGGAAGGGGGGGTGGTCCATCAAAGACCCTGGTGCTCCAGTAGATGACGCCATTGCTCCAGCTCTGGAAAACACCATGGAGCTGTGCTCCTCTGCATTTCCCTCCACAACTATATGGGGCTCATCTTGCTCTCAGCTTTAAGGACTAAAAGGCTTGAATGCAACCCAGTGGACACATGTTTCACAAAATGGCCACACCTAAAACCACTCCATTGTACTTTCCCATTGTGCCAGCACAGGCATGAAGCTCCTCAGCCCAAAATGACTTCCCCAATGATTTCAGTAGATGAGACCGTTCCATGCCTACACAGTGGTTGAATGACCCAAACTACGCAGAGTCCTGGGGAATTGACCATATTTCCATCTAATCCAGCACTCTGCAAATGGTTCCCTCTGGGATGCCAGCAAGCAGGGCTTGAAGACAATAGCTTCCTCCTGCTATTCAGGTTGAAAGCTCTATATAGTCGTTAACATGACTAATAATCTCATCAGTTCATTCATTTAAATAAATGAGGGTATCTGGAGATACAGAAACTCTGTGTGAGCTGCAATAAATATGCAAACTCTCGATCAGGTGAAAAACAAGCATAGTTCGCTCATTTGTAGAATGTCATATAATATAACTATTTCACTGTTTTGTTGTTCATCTTCAATATTTTATAAGCAGTACAGCTTACATATTTTCCAACAATATTCTTCTTGCTATGGCAAAAAAAAATATTCTGCACTTTGCACGGTTTCATATATTCATATTTACTTAAATATTTATACACTCTGGAATTTAGACAAAACCTGCTTTTCATATATTCATTTAGGGAAACTCTAAAGTAGGGAAGGCTCGGGCTGATGCAATTCCAATTGTTCAGGTGGGAGTAGCTCCAGGATCCTCAAGTGTGAGGCTTAAGGGGATATCGGCAGCCCCGATATTAAATTCCTTACATTAGGAGATTCCTGTGAATAACTAGCCAGCGCCCACATCATATCAAGTGTCGAGACAGGTTTGTATTCAGCACTAAACCAGTGTGGTGTAGTGGAATTTGCCATTTTATGAGCTACAAGGAGCTCCAGTTGACAAAGTGCCTTCACGTTAGCTGACAAAGTGTTGAGGTGAGTTAAGCAGACGTGAAAGGAGAGGGTAAGGAGCATCCAGTTGCTTTGACCCATCGTGTGGCAGCTGTGGATAAGGTAAATTCCATGTCAGGGGTCATTAGCAAAGGATTTGAAAATAAAACTGCCTTTATACAAATCTATACTGCGACTGTATTTGGAATACTGTGCACAGTTCTGATCGCCTCCCCTCAAAAACTTTATTATAGTGTTGGATTCAAAATTCAAAATGCTTTTGAATTATGGTGCTGGAGGAGACTCTTGAGAGTCCCATGGACTGCAAGAAGATCAAACCTATCCATTCTTAAGGAAATCAGCCCTGAGTGCTCACTGGAAGGACAGATCCTGAAGCTGAGGCTCCAATACTTTGGCCACCTCATGAGAAGAGAAGACTCCCTGGAAAAGACCCTGATGTTGGGAAAGATGGAGGGCACAAGGAGAAGGGGACGACAGAGGACGAGATGGTTGGACAGTGTTCTCGAAGTTACCAGCATGAGTTTGACCAAACTGCGGGAGGCAGTGGAAGACAGGAGTGCCTGGCGTGCTCTGGTCCATGGGGTCATGAAGAGTCGGACACGACTAAATGACTGAACAACAACAATAAGTGGGCAGAGTGACAGACTAGGACCTAGAAGACCAAGGATCAAAATACCACTTCATCATGAAAGCCAGTGGGTGACCTAAAGCCACCAGCTCTCAGCCTAGTCTGCCTCACAGGGTTGTTGTGTGGATAATATGAAGGGGGGAACCATGTATACACTACCATTGAGCTCCTAAGATGAAAGGTGGTATATAAATGTAATTAAAAAATGTAATATTGCTGGTGTAATAATCTTGCAACCCTGGTGTAAAGCAATGCTTTGTCACTATACTGGTGTGCCATTCTAAGCCTTGGTTTTAGGAGTGGCAATCAAATATGGATGTGCTTTTTAATATTACATCAAAACGTGGCCTTCATAAATTACATTCAGAAAGCATGCTTACGCATTCTGAGTGTGAAGGCCTTCATTCATTGTTTTGCCACTAGCACACCAAAAACTGAAAGGCATGCAAAGAAGAAAGCTTAGCACAAATGAGTGAAATCACAGGAGCTTTAGTGAAATCTATTCGAGAAAGAGGTTGTGATTATATGATGATACAGTAGCTACAATTCCTTAAGGCTTCTGGAAAATGCAAAATCTTATTAAAGTACAGAAAGTTCAACTAAAATTCTCAGTGGACAATAAAACTGAAGAGGGGGTGGTGATGGTAGGAATTATTATGCAATCAGAATGGGAGCGATGGAATTTACATAAGCGTTGGACGGAAAGCTTTATATAATTTATTTTCAGCGTTCGGTTGTCTTTCCCTTGATGCTCTTAATATTCCTCTTATGATGGTGTTTATTTACATGGTGGCTGAAAATGTTTGGGTACTGCTTTTTTATATTAAAGTATCTAAAGTATGTCAATGTATCTGAACTTAATAACTTCTATTTATAAACCAAAACCAATGCAGCTTAGAGTAAGAATCCCTTATAAAATAACAAAATGGAATTGTTTTGTTATAAATTGGCAGCAACAATAAAATTAGAGAAAATCATTAAGATAAAGCAAAAGGACAGAAGACTGGACACTGGGGAATCCTATGCATATTAGTATAAGCATATTGTTGACCAATTAGTGTACTCCAAAAGTTAATAAATGGTCCA
Source organism: Podarcis raffonei (assembly GCF_027172205.1). NCBI lineage: Eukaryota > Metazoa > Chordata > Lepidosauria > Squamata > Lacertidae > Podarcis > Podarcis raffonei. The sequence continues at coordinate 68,050,271 of NC_070605.1, forward strand.
CATCTCATCAACAATGATTTCATATATATATATGTACCATTATGAAGCAGACTGCTCCGCAGAATTTCTGTAGGTGGCAATTGAAAGCCCCAAAAGTAATTTAGTACTACAGGCATGCAACTGTCTACCCTCTAACCCAAATGCTCTAAATGATCTCAGGATGGAGATCATTAGAAGCAGTTGAGGGAGAAAGCACAGGCTTCAATTAGCCCCGCGTAGACTGGGGAAAATGAATGTTTTGGTAACATTAAAATGTCTAGAACATATGGGAAACTACCAAGAAGGAATGTGAGCCTGGATTTAATCTTAAGTGGTGCTCACTACCTTGTGGGAGACTTCTGTGTTCCTACATTGATTGGAAATGGTTTCCACTGCACTTTAAGAATGCAAGAAGAGCCTGTGGGATCAGGCCAATGCTCCATCTAGTTCCAGCTTCCTACTCTATCAGTGGCCAACCAGATGGCTATGGACCTGAACACAAGAGCACTCTCAACTCCAGGGGCTTTCAAATTTGACATGTATGTCAGTGAATAACGGCCGGGAAAGTCCAACACAGCCATCATATTTTACTCCAAAATAGGCGACTTCTTTAAAAAAATAAAAATGAAGGGATTGGTAAAAAGGAAAGGAAAGTGGATCAAATCTCTCCAGAATACTTGGGGGGAAATATAATATACAGTGGTACCTCGGGTTACATACACTTCAGGTTACAAACGCTTCAGGTTACAGACTCCGCTAACCCAGAAGTAGTACCTCGGGTTAAGAACTTTGCTTCAGGATGAGAACAGAAATCGTGCTCCAGCGGCTCAGCGGCAGCAGGAGACCCCATTAGCTAAAGTGGTGCTTCAGGTTAAGAACAGACCTCCAGAAGGAATTAAGTTCTTAACCCGAGGTACCACTGTATCTCAAATTAGGACTGGTACCACCAAATCTGAGAGAATGTCAGCATTATTAATAGAGTCAAGGAAGCTATTAGAGGCAAAAGGTCTTCCTTTAAAAAATGAAGGTCTTGCCTAAATGAGGACAGCAAGAAAGAAATTTGAGGAGCACATCACTAAAAGCATGTTTTAACAACAACATCCTTAGATATAACAGAAGTAGGAAACAGATGGAGAGGGGTAGCTGGACTGGGGGGAACAGTTGTGGCAAGAGATTAAGTCCTAAATTTCATTAACAAATTAAATATGAAACAAATCACTGGGTCTGGATAGTATCCACCTGAGATAATACTTAATTCAAATGTGAAGCTGCTAGTGTTCTTTCTTTCTTTCTCTTTCTGTCTCTCTCTCGTCTAAGATTGGCCTGCATAAAAGAAACTACCTTATAAAACTTTTCTTCAAACTGAAGAAAAGTTAAATGGATTGAGGATAATGTTTAAAATCTTAGATACCCCATGGCAATTCATTCCTATGACACCTGGTTTTATATTAAAAGCTCAAGAAATGTTTAAGACTGGAGATGATTAGAACAGAATATTGGAGAAGGAAGAGTTCAAAGGTCACCTAGACATTATGAGAAAGGACCACTTTCATACCCATCACCTGCAAAACTGCCTATCCAGAAGACAACAGGTCTTAAACAGAAAGTTCATTAGAAAACAATACCTGAAGAGCAACGAGCTCCATTTAACCACTTTGGCTATGGGCAACCAATATTCATGAGATGTTGTTGCTTTTGAGGTCAAGGATTCTGCCAAGGAGGGCATCTGTCTACTTAACATTTTTTTTTCCTCCCCTCAAATTGTTGTTTTCTTAAGGCATCTTGACATTATTCTCAAAAGAAAAGTCAGCAAAGCACAGTTCTTTTTGCTAGCAAAAACATTTCCTCCATAGGCCAGGGAAAGCTTGAAGGGAATAAAAGCAGAGTTCATCTATTTTAAAACAATGGATTACATTGCCAGCAAGCATATTTTAAATGCACAAGTTAATGTAGTTCATGAGTAACATTTCAAACAACACAGTAGCAACGGTCTCCTTATTTCAGTGCTATTAAGTCATTTGTGCACATTGAAACGCCAACTGAAATTTCCTTTATTAGGCAAGCATCTATTAAAGACACCACCATAGACCCCCCCCCATGGGAATGGAAGTTAATAACCCTATCAATTGCATGGAAAAATCTCTACTTTCTAAGCACTTTGTGGGGGTTTTTAACCACTTTGTGAAAAACAAAATTTCAATCAAGCAATGTACAAATTTTAATAAATAAGAACCATCTGGACTACACATTTAAAGTAGTATCATGCCACTTTAAACAGTTGTGGCTTCCCTCCAAAGAATCCTGGGAAGTACAGTTTGCTAAGGGTGCTGAAAATTGTTCAAAGACCCCCAGAGTTTTCTGAGGAGAGGAATTGACTGTTAAACCACCCTGGGAATAACCATCTGTCCTGCTCCTCTCCCCTTACCAGTAGGCGCTGAGGGGGAAAGTCCATGTATTCATTTGCAGCTAATCTTTTACTTCCTGCCACAATCACTGTGATTTTACACACATTTATTTCTCGTTAATAGATGGCTCTCAGAGAATTTTTCAACAAATCACAAGCCACATCTGGTTCACAAACAAATCTGACCACCCATAGCACACTTCCAGATTACTTATTCACACACAATTTGGTTGTTATTGCTGCACTTCAGTCTTCTAGAAGCTACAAAAAGTCTGATAAATGATAGGATATTGCAAAGGAAAATGCAGGATATCCTCTACTAGCTGGCAATATAACCATGAAAATATTAGGATGAGTGCTCAGCCTGGTAGTTCCCTTACACTATATGCAACAGGTGATCTGTTTTCATCATGATGACTTACCTGAGATCTTATCTGGGCACATACCCTTTAAGAAAGATATTTTTTTTTAAAGATATTTATTAAAATTTTCAAAATTAATACAGTAAGAATATAAAAAGCCAAAAGGAAAAGGGGAAAAAAATACGAAAAAACAGAAAAAAAGATATATAAAAATTAAAAACACATTAAGTTCACCAAAATTTACTTTCATTGACATATTTTCCCGACCTCCTCATACCTCCCCTTTTTGTATTCCAATTCAAATTATTGATTCAGCAAATCCTTAACCAGAGAAAGATTTTTTCTATGCTGGCTCCTACTATTGTCAGCCCATGTCAAACAGACCATGACCATCTACCTCCATAGCAAGATTGTGCTTTTGGCCCACTACTCTACTGTAAAACCCTCAAAAGCAATGAGGGACAGCAGATTTCATGAATGGCTCACCAAAGGGAGAAAACAAATATGAGGGCAACCAAGATGATCAAGGGTCTGGAAACCAAGCTTTATGAGGAACAGTTGAAGAAGCTGTGTATGCTTAGCCTGGGAAAAAAGAGACTTAGAGGAAATATGATAGGCATCTTCAACTATCTAAAGGGCTGTCATGTGGAAGATGGAGCAAGCTTGCTTTCTTCTGCTCTGGAGGGTAGGACTCGAACCAATGGCTTCAAGTTACAGGAAAGCAGATTCTGACTAAACATCAGGAAGCACTTTCTGACAGTAAGAGCTGTTTGACAGTGGAACAGACTCCCTCGGGATGTTGTAGATTCTCCTTCACTGGCGGTTTTTAAGCAGAGATTGGATGGCCACCTGTCATGGCTTTAGTTGAGCTTCCTGCATTGCAGGGGGCTGAGCTAAATGACCCTCAGGTTCTCATCCAACTCTATGATTCTATAATAAAGACACTTACCCAAATGGTGGTCTAAGAACTAGCATATTTATTCCCCTACCCAGTCAATTTTCTTATACCATAATTATACTCAGAAAATGAGCTGACACTGACTTTTGGGGTGATGAAACGAACACTTATCTGCTGCTTTTAGAAAAGGCATTTTCTTTCTTTGTTGTGGATTATTGTTACACGGGTGGGTTGTGTTTTTTTAAAGAAAAATCAAAGCTCAGGAAATAAAAATGCTAAAACCTTGAACAATCATGCAAATTAGCAGGAGATGGACGCTGCTGCAATATCTAATTAATGCTCTGGGAACTCATGTCACTTCTAGTTAATTTCAAGTACTTGAGAAAGAAAACATGCTTTCTGGTTTTCACGCTTCTGTGTTTTGTAGATCCCCTTCAAATTGGTATCTAAATGGGTAAGCTCGCTTAGGCTTGATTTCAACTGGGACTAGTAATTGCAAGCCAAGTGGAGACACTTGGGTAAAATGTCTTTTTTCTTTCTCAAGAGCTATAGAAGTTTTGGTTAGGTTTTTTTAAAAACAAAACACCAATCAATCAAGCCTCCAAACCCCATTGAGTCACACCATTGGTCCATCCAGCCGAGCCCAGTACAGCTAACTGGCAGCAGCTCACTGTAATGTTTCAGGCAGCGGCTTCTCCCACTACACCATTGCTGAGTCACAAACCTTCAGTAGCAATGGCCATGCTGCGTCCTCTCCCTTTCCCTCCTTTATTGTTGTTAGCCGCCCTGAGCCCAGCTTCGGCTGGGGAGGGCGGGATATAAATAAAAAAAAATATTATTATTATTATTAAAATGGCTGCTTTGGCCACATGGCAAGGGATGAAAGGGAGGAAGCCACATGTCTCTCCCTCTCTTGTCTCTCTCTGCCTCCCCTTCAACCATTTCCAGAATTCCCGGTGCTAAGGGGAAGGGATAGTCATCACTGCTGGAACAGTGCCCTGTCGTTGCTCTGAGGATCACGAGGTCAAGGATTTGGAGGAGTGGGGGGGGGCGTGGGGGCGTTGCCCTTTGCACCAATTCCAGATGACTCCACTTTCTCAGAACCCCCTCTTCATCATAAGCCCATCTTGCTACCACTTCCTGAGCCTGAAAAAGCCGTGCTGCTATCCTCTGGGTCCAAGTACTCTGGCCCAGAAGACATGACCTCCACTACACTGTTAGAGCCAATTGCTGGTGAAGCCACAAGTCGTCTCCCAACAGAGGAAGGGCTAGGCACCCAGAACAAACTGAAGGCTTATTTTGGTATCCACCTGAAGCTGCTGTGTTATGGCATAAACATCTGAGCCTGCTGGCATGAATCTCCAGAACAATCTGGGGTTCAGCTTGGAACTTGAGCTTTGCCTTCCTTGATTTTGCCTTACTAGAACCTGAACTTTGCCTTCCCAGAAGCTGAGCTTTCTGTTATTTGACTTTGCCTTGGTAGAACCCAAACTCCTGTCTAGAACCCCCTTCTTGAGCTGAATCACCATCTAGCTGAGACCCAACTTGGGACAAAACATTGCCAAGTATGTGGGCTGATGAATAGGAGGGAGAAGAGGAAATAGTTTAATCCAAGCCAAATAAGAGCCTCACCCTAAGTGCTGCAAGCCAAGGAATTGCAAAGTTTAGCAGAAGTGTCTTGCTGGGTGAGGTAGAGCTATTATACTAGCTTCCTGGTGGGTGGGTTGCTTATAAGGAGAGAGAGGTTGGCATGGTGCAAACACATTGGCAGAAGCACTGGATTGGTTCCACCAGTGTTTCTGCACCATGACAATCACCCCACTGCCTTGCCCAACAACAGCAGCAAACCACCTGCTGCCCAGCTAGCACAGCTACTCTGTCCCGTGGTGTGCCACTTCTGAAACTCAGCAACATCTTCTAGTTTGAGTTTGTTAAACAGGAAAGGTAGTTTCAATCCTTTCAGAGAACCCAGAGAATCTCAGTCTGGAGGCAGCAATGCTTCTGAACACTAGTTGCTGGAGACCACAGGAGGGGAGACTGCTCTTGGGCTCAGATCCTTAGTGTGAGTTTTCCACAGACATCTGGTTGACCACTTTGAGAACAGGATACTGGACTAGAGGGGCCATTGGCCTGATCCAGCAAGCTTTTACATTCTTAGTTTTGTTTTAATGTATATTGCAATCTTCAAGAGTTCAGAAACATTAGGAAAATACGCAGGTAACAGCCCATTTAAGTTGTTATTTCCAATATCAGTGATTGCCACTCAATAGAGCAGGGATAGGGAATCTATTCATAAAGCTGTTGTTGGACTGCAACTCCCTTCATCCTTGACGATTGGCCAGGCTGTATGGGGTTGATGTTGAGAGAAGGGTCCAACCACATCTGGAAGACCACAGATTTTCCACTCCTGTGCTTGAGGAGAAGCTTCCTGAGAATGCAACAATTCAGCTCTGGGGCAGACTACCAATAATTGGCCCCAAACATGTACTCATGTGCCATTTAGAAGAAGTAGAAAGGGCCCCAACTGCAAAGGTTTTGAATTTCAGTAAAGTTTTGGTCTGGCATTTTTAGTTTGCAAATTCAGCACTGAAGCTGTCTCCTCTGCCTCTCACATCTTATCCAGACTCTGAGTGACATTAAAAAAATCCCACCTGCAATTTCCACTCTCAGTACTTTAAAATGTCAGGGAAAGTAGATGGTCACACTAATTGTGGCCAGCTGTTACACTAGTTCCCGTGATATGAGAGTCAGGGTCCGTGTGACAAATCATCAGCATTTCAACCAAAACCTATAAACTGAAGGAACACTCTGGTTGAAGCTATACTACTGGCATAACTGCTCAGGGGAAATCAGCCCAATCAATAGTTTTAACATTAAGCAAAGCAGAGCAACCATTGACATTCAAAATAGGCAAATTGATTGAAATTTGTGAACATGCATAATGCATTTATTGCAAGGTTATTCTCTTTTACCGCAGTAAACATGTTTGTGTGTGTCTGTAAATGTCATTTGCTTTGTCTGCATATTTTCTGGTGCGTCTAACAGCAGCTTGTGTTTAGCTGATGGATGACCGTAGCTCACAATGTCAAAAATGTGGGTGTGGGTGTATTGGCTTTGAAATAGCACCCAAATATAGAGAGCGTAGTCTTGGCTTTGAAATTATGTAGTTTTTATTGAACAACTGTGTGAGAGCTAGCAGGTTGTAGCTAATGGGAGTTGTAGTCCAAAACGTCTGGACAGCACCAGGCTGGGAGAGAGGCTGGCCGAGAGTGTTAAGTTGTGGGCGAACATATCAGACGACACAGCGATTCTTCAAACAGCTCTTGTTTATTCACAGGCCAGAACAGAACTGAACTGAAGGGTTCAGTCAGCCTGCTTATATAGAGCTCCAGTACAACGTTACTGTGACAACTTTCTAAAACTATCCAATCACTGAACGTCACTTTCGATCCTTCATTTGCATAACTATCTACAGTATCCCCCTGCTGGCCCAGGGTGAGGACTTCAGTACATAACAGAGAGAGTAAGCTGAGAGATGAGAACAAATTGCTACTTGAAACCCCAGATACATATTTCAGCTCAGCTCATCATGTCCCATCATGTTTTGATGTCTATAATACATGACTAACAATGGGCTATTACAAGGCTGTTGCCAGAATTGCTGAAAGTATATGATGTGCTTAGAAACCTAGGAAGCTGCCTTATACAAATTCAGACCCTTGGGTCCATCTACCTCAATATTGTCTACACTGACTGGTAGCAGCCCTCCAGGATTTCAGACACAGTTCTCTTCTGATGCTACCGGGTGATGTTGGGGGTAGAACTTAGACCCTTCTGCATGCACAGCAGATGTTTTGCTACTCAACTATGATGGCTTTTTCCTCTCAAGGACTTTTACGTAGCCCCTTTTCTACACACAGCCCTTTTTCCAAACAGAGTTCCACTTTGGAGAAAGATAGAAGTAATCGTACCAGCCCAATCCTTTTTCTAAAAATGCTGAATGCCGCTTCTGACTCCTGGAATCCTCCCCTCAAGTTTTAACATAAGGTAGAAAACACCGTTTAGTCAACACATCACCCAACTTGAGAAGTTTCATTCTCACCCTTCAGCCTCACAAATCCCTTCTGAGGGGCTACAGTGGCTGGTGAAGGCAGAGACCAATGAGAAGGAAAGCCAACTAATTCTGGCGTTGTTCCTGTTGAGTTCCACAAAGGTGACACTGAGACTGAAGAGGAAGAGGAGGAGGAGGAGGAGGAGGAAGAATCTGACACGCAGCTCCACCCATAACAAGGCAGGCGGATGGGGCCTAGCTGAGGCTTAGCTGAGCTTGGTGTGGCTGCATTCAGACTAATGGGTCAGCCTCCGCGGCTGAGAATCTGCTCAGCCTTTTAAACATTTTTCTTCCGATCCTTGAGCCTTATCCCTGAAATCGTATAAGGCAAAACATTTCAAGGGTGTTTGAGCCACATTTGTTCCTTTTATTTTCCTGAACACGTGTGTGTGTGTGTGTGTGTGTGTGCGCGCGCGTGCGTGCACGCACACACACACACACGCACACACGTTTCTCCTCATAGCAACAAAACCCAAAAGGTCTTGTATGATACACAGCCGCCAAGCTACCAAGTTAATGCTGACAATGCTGCCATCTGTTGACCAAAACAGGATACTTTTAATCCAGAACCACTCATAGAATCATAGAATTGTAGAGTTGGAAGGGACCCCAGGGGGTCAACTTG